>NC_073245.2:32209736-32522500 GCF_029281585.2 Gorilla gorilla gorilla
CCTGTCCAGGTCCCTGTCCTCTCTAGAGTAAATTATCTCAAGGTTCTACTACATCCTCCTGCAGTACCAGGCTCCATGTGAGGTTTGTCACCAGCTTACGTTGGCCTCCACTTAAAGCCTTTCAATGACTTTCCATTGCCCTAAAAATAAAATCCAAACTCCTGGCCGTGCCACGGACATTGTCAGATCTTCTCAACCCCATTTGAAACTGCTCCCTGGTCTCAAGCACGTGTCCGTTCTTCTCTCAGCTTCCTGATCAGCCCAAGCTTTCTCCCACTGGAGCTTCTGTCCATGCTGTTACTTCTGCTGAGCATGCTTTCTGCCCATGTTTTAGCCTTCACATCTCTGATTAATTGCAACCTCTTCAATAGTCCTCTGTGGTTACTCTGCCTAATGCAATCCACCCCTTTACCATCTCTATCTCAGCCTGTGGTTTGCTCCTTCATAACACTTCCATTTGCAATCATTCCATTCATTTTCTTTATTTGGCTGTTCTCTGTTTGTTTCCTCCACTGGGATGGAAGTCCCTTCACTTCAGGTACCAAGGCCTTCACCATTTTATTCACAGTGCCTAAAACATGCCTGGCATGTAGATGGTACTCAAACACAAATGTTAAATGATGGAAGAAATAAAAAAAAAAAAAAGATCTTTCTTTTCTCCTGGCCTTTAACTTGGCAGGCTTTATCTGCTCTTCAGAGTCACTGAGATGAGAACCAGGTGGCAAACTCTGCTTACCTTCTCCTCCAGGCAACGCAGAGGCATTCTTAACTCTTAACCTGCAGACTTTGAAACTAGGCACAGAACTCCAGAGGGGATAATAACACCAGCAAATGTTTAGCTAAAAAATTTAGCCGTACATGCCACACATTGTGCTACATATTGAGCTCTTTGGTCCTCACATCAACACTGAATTAGGAGCTATGATTATCCCCATTCTTTAGATTAGTAAGCTGGGTATCACCAAGGAGAAGTACTTGCCCCAAGGTCACATGGCTCATATGTGTTGGCAGCAAGGTTTGTGACAGATCTTCCATGTTAAACCATTATTTTATCCTCCTTAGGAGAGAGTATGGTTTTATGAATATACTGCTCCAATTGGCTGGGATGACAATACTAGTTTTTAATTGGCAGCTGTGACATATTGAGGGCTTATATTAAGAATGCGAGCTACTCCAAAATGTCCCTGTCCTGCAGTTGTACAATCACATATTTTTAAACCAAAGTAAATGATTTTACATTTATTTCCTTCTAACCGCACCATGTTTATTTCAGTGTCTCTTTCCTCAAATCCTTTTGCATATCAGTGGATGTTTAGAGTGAAAGGGGCAGGGATTTTAGAGCAAGACAAGCCTAGGTTCATGTCCCAGCATCACAGGTTAGGGATGTGTGATCTGGAACAGGTGACTTAACTCTTCTAAACTTCGGTTTCCTCCTTAGTAAAGGGAGGGTACTGGTGCATGGATTTGTGGGAGTCTAAGAGGGTGGAAATGTGAAGCCCATTGCCATGTGCCTGCATGCGGGGCCTGCGCCAGCTCAGTTCCGCCTTCCTCGCCCCACGCATTAACTAGCTCTCTCTGCTGTGTTATCTGAGATTTGTACACTCTTGATTCTTATTCTGTAGTTTTGTTTTGAGTCATCCATCAAGTACTGCTCCCAGAGGTAAAAGGCTTTTCTGAAAGCTGTCTCTTCCCTTACAGACTTTCCTTTATCCCAGGAATTGACTCACACATATTTGGGATTGTAATTGTCTGGATTTGTAAGGGATATGAGTAACATTACCCTTCTGCAGCTTGGATTTTTTCTTTTGGTGGTGTTAATAGCATCACACTCTGTCTTAAGCCTCTTGGACATCTGAATAAATGTTGGCATGAAACCTGGTAAAATGAAGCATGAAGATGAATGTGTTTGTAGAGGTGAAGAAGACATTCAGAGCTGGGAGAAGTGAAAGTCTATGAATTCTCATTCCATGCCCAAAAGTGACCTCATTCCCAGAACAGTCAGCTGCCCTACTTGTCATGACTTTAAGAATCATGAAAATGTCTCATATGGGAAAGCTCCAAAGACTGCCCAGTATTTCTAAACTTTAACGGGATGTAATTATTACCCATGGATAAGGCCATAAATACTTTAGAAGTCTATCTCATTTGTACCGAATAATTTATCTGATTATAGTTACTCACTGTCACCTAGCTGAAGTCAGGATAGGTAAACTTTGATGAAAGAAAAAAGTTATCCCAGGAGTAAGGCAATCAGTGAAAAAAAGAAGCATGGAAAAAAGTCCAAACATAGAAAACCAGGACAAGTCTGATTGTAAGATGGCACAGAGGGGCTTATCAGAGCACCCAGCGATGAAGAACCAGGGTAGGAAGAAGTTAGAAAGCACAGAGGGACAGAAGTATAGGCTGTAGGTGTGGGGAGGCTTTAGGCTAAGTACTTGTCTAGAAGGACTCAGGGAAGCATAAATTAATACAGAAAAAAAAACTTTGGAAACCTTTCTGGTGTCTACTTATGCTGATAATATGCATACTCTTTGACATAACAACTTCACTCCTGAGAATTGTGTATTTCTAGCAGAAATCTATACAAATGGTCACTAAAAGACATATACAAAAATGCTCCTAGCAGCACCACTTGTAAGAGTTCTGTATTAGTTTGCTAGGGCTGCCATAACAAAGTACCATAGACCGGGAGGCTTAAACAACAGGCTAAAAGTCAGAGATCAAGGTGCCAGCAGCTTTGGGTCTGAAGGACACAGGCGCTGAGAGGGAGCGTCTCAGGTAAAGAAGAAGAGGGGAAGGTACGCCACGTGAGGATTCTCTGACCAAGAAGATGAGAAGATGGAGCAACTGGAAAGTATAGTTATTCTTTTGCCAACAAGAAACAAGAATAGCAATTAAAAACTCCAGGACAAACAAACACACAAAAACTAAATGAAAATCATTCTCCAAATAGAAAGCAAATTAAAAAGTGGCATGATTTTAATCATAACTATGAACAAAGCAAGAAAATTAATTTTCATGTTAGTACAAAATAAAAGGTAAACACTAATGACTTTGATCATGTAGAATTAGAGCTGATAGAAATCCTTGGCAAAGGAGATGTGGAAAGGTGGAGGGAAGGACAAGAAATAGCCTTTTCTTGTGTGGGAGACATCTGTGTCAAGTTACTGATAAGAAATAAGGCATTAATTGACTAAAATTAAGGATAAAGTCATAGGAATATTTTTAAAGCCTTTCATGGTAAACAGAAGAAAAAGAATACTAAAAGTACTATAATTATTGAGCATTGTGAGGAAGAAGCAAGCAGAAAGAAGGCATTGAGATATCTCTCATAGTGAAAAACCAATGGATTTTTGTCTACCTTTGTTAAAATTCAAGAATTTAATGAGTCATTTGTCAAACTGCTGGAAGCTTGAGATTGGCCATGATGGGAATATTTACATCCCAGAAAGTGAAAAAACAAACAGATTAGAAAGCAACCATGTTAACTAAAAACAGTATTGAAAATTGAGTCAGGGGCAGGGAGGAGTTAGCAGAAGGAGACTGCCTGTTCTTTTGTTGCTGAGTATGTATTTTTCTATACATACATTAAGTATTTATTATGTACTATTTATTTCTATTATGTATGTCATATTTATTATATTTATCATGCTTACATATATTTAAAACAAATACTTTAAAACATCACAAATAACATCTAAAAATTGTTAATAAATATTTTTGAGAGCCTGCACCCTGCGTGCCACCATGGTAGCCAAACATGCTGAATACCTTCTCTGTCAGAGCCTACTTGACCAGTGGTGAATAAGACAGGTCATTGGCCAATCACACCGTAGTGTTATGGAGGGATGCGAGCACTAGGGGAGGCATCTATTCAAGGCATTGGAAATGAGGTGGGGCTCCAGGGTAAGTCATCAGAGTTAATGACAAATGGGTATTGGGGAGACAACAGAAGTCTTTGTGAGTTGAGGGTGGGTGGGAGGAAGGGACACTCTTCTAGCAAAATGAAGCATGTGCAAAGGTCTGGAGAAAAGAAAGGGAGTGGGGACCAGATCAGGAAGATAATAGTGTAAAGTGCTAGGGTGAGGTTGAGGCATCAGATCTTCAAGGAAAACATGAGCTCTGGATGTTTTAGGGCACTTGATGGGACAGATTGTCATAGAGAAAGACTCTGCCAAGTTATTTACACTCCTACATGCTGTGTCAGTGCTCATTTTTGAAAGTCATTTACTACCTCTGAAATTGGAATGCATCCTACAATTCTGGTCAACCAGGCAGTAGTAAAGATACAATCGTCATTCCTGAACATGCTCTGCAAAGTTGTAGAATAAATGTCTTTGGTTAGAAGAAAAATTGAAGACAAGAATGAAAGATTCTTTGAAGAACTGCTGTATTCCCAGTGTTCTCAGTGGCACAGGGGATGTACTGTGTGGAAAAACCAACCAACCAACCGCACGAGAACATTCACGTCTCTGTGTCAAAAAGTGATCCCGAAAAGTCAAACTCAGAAGGCAAACAGGTTTTCAAAAAGCATCGACCTATTTACTTAACTTATATTTACACTTGCCCATACATCAAAAAGTGATATATGTTAAAATCTATGCCTAAAAAAACCTTTAAAAACTCACTAATTATAAAAATTCTAAGGAATAAGAAATAATTGTATCAAATTTAATTGCTAACATTTTTCCTTTAGTGGCACATAAAATTATAATTCTTCTAATAATTGATGGCATTTTATAAATGCCAAAAAAATATGGTGCATATCTATATTCTCCTTTATAAAAATGGAATTATATTTCTCATAACCTGAATAAATATATTTGGACTCGAATCACATTAACAGCAGGTGTCGAAACAACAGCAAAAATGTATCAGGCTAACCTCATTCGCAAGAACACTCAGTGGGAATACTTCATTCCGTGATTCTCCATGTTCTGTGTTGAGAGTTACTGCAAACGCTTCTCAGATGGTGGGAGTCGGAGGGAACTTGGCAAAGAGGCTGCCCCATGCAATCCACTCCCCATTTGTTCCTGACAGTGTGTATGGGAGAATGAAGGTTCTGTCCCACTTGTATGCTTTCTATTTGTGAAACTGTCCTAGGTCTTTGTGTTCCTTTTACCTGATTCCCAAACTGAACAAACCCAAGTACCAACCATTCCTCTTGGATTTTTAGTAAACTGAAGGTTCAGAGAGCTGCTCCCTTGGGGAAGAGGCTGTGGACGTGATGTTTGCACATGCAGCATATCAACTTGGAATAATTTCCCCGTCATGTGGGGGCTACTCCCAAGGAGTTTATTCTAAACCCAAAGGACATTAGTTGCCTGTGGCACCTTAGAAAAATAAACTATCCTGGGGTCCCTGGCCTTGGAATGTCATTTCCTTTATGATATGTGTCTTTGAAAGGCAAGGAGTGGCAGTAAGCAGAGTGATATAAACATGGGGCCTGGGCTTTAATTCTGTCTGCCCTCATCCTTTATGAGGCGCATGATTTAGAGGGCCCAACTTAACTTCTCAGAGCCTTGATTTCTCCATTTCAAACTAGAGGAAAGAATGCTTCTTTTGCAGGCCAACACTGAGGATTAAATGAGGTCACACACATAAGGCATATTCCACACTTCTTTATGCAGAAAGTGCCTCTAAAGTGGTTCCTGCCATTTGACACTGGAAGCAAGAAAGCAAAGAGGCTGAGCATAATACATGATCATGCACTCTTAGTGATGGGAAAAGACCTTTAAAAAGTTATCTAGTCCAATCTTCATTCTGCAAACCAGGAAAGTGCAATGCTGGCCTAGGCAGGGACTTTCATAAGGACAAAACAGAATTCAGTGGCCAAGCTGGGTTGAGCACAGCCCTCATGCCTTTTGGTTTAAAGCTTTCTCCATTTGCTTTGCAGAACTTCCTATAAGTAATAGAGCAACCACAGATGGAGTTTGACCAGCTGGATTTTTTTTTAATATCACAGCCTGAGGAAATGTGGCTCAATCATTGAATGTTTCTGATGTGGACCAATTTCAGTCAAAGACAGCAAAAACAGAAAGCCTCAACTTTCTTCTTATTTTAAGTTAGAATTTTAAATGTAAAGCTTAGGTGAAGGAAGGATGGGAATTTGAATTTAAAAGGCCAAAAGAAAGAATACCAAAGAATTAGAAGATAAACATTTTGTCTTTCAAAGGGAAATTATTCTTCATTCTGTTTTACAGCCAACCATAACTGGTAAGATGAATGACGCTTTCTGTTAGTGTCATGCTTTTCAAGTCACATAAAAACCTGGTTTTGCATGAGAGGCGCTGCTGAAGCAGCCCTTGTCAGCGGCTGTGTCTCATTCTGGAACACATAGTGTCCCAATTTTCACTGGCTTCCTCTGGAACTGAAGCTGGGTGCAAAGGTTTATCAACCGTCTGACTCTTACATACTAAACTCCCGCCATCCCAGAGGGGAACACCTCTCATTCCCACAACTCCCCAACCCAGACCACCCCCAGCAGGGGCTGGATCATTTTGACCTTGGACAAGGTGGAAAGAATGTCATTTCCAAGAGTTCCCTCACTTGTCTCCCATCTCCATAAATGTTGCCATATCTAAATAATGCTTATACTTTTGTTTATTAGTTTTTACTGTAACTATTTTTATTAGGTTCCTAAGTGATAAGATCAGGACAAAGACAGGTTCATTATGCTAGTTAGACATTTTCCTAAAGTATGATAAAATAAATGAAAAGGAAAACAGTACCTGTTTATCTGAGATAGAAGAAGTGTTTACAAGTTGTTATGCTGCATTCTAGTTGTGCTAGGGGTTACAGGGATCTATACGTGTGTTTATGCTCATGGAACTGTACACCAAAAAGAAGTCAATTTTACTGTATGTTAATTACAAAAAGAAAGCTATTAAATCTTCCTCAAATCCTAGAAAAATATAAGTAAACATTATTTCCCACACAAACTCTTGTGAAGAGTTAACAAAACTCATCTGGCTTTATTTCATGCAAGACTTAGAAAGGCTAATAGTACGAAACTGCAGATCAAACCATAGCAAGTCGTGGAATGGAGGGCAACATCTTCAAGTCGGCCAGGGCAGTACAGGCGATGAGTGCAGCTGCTGGGGGGCGGTGTGAGGCGGGGGTGATGTGAGTCTGCAGGGCCCCAGGATGCCACAGCCCTGCCGGAGCAGTCCCTGGAGAAGCAGCGTTTCCTGTCCCTCGTGGCCAGTGAGGTCTCCCTCCTGTTCTCTCCCTGTGATCTGCTGGTATTTCTTTTTGAAGACTTAGGTTATGAAGTCCTGGTTTCAGAAACAGAAACAAAACAAAGCAAAAACAACTTCATAGCATTCAGCACAAGGTAAGGCAACTCTCCACTATGATGTTAAACTGGGTTTTGTTTTTTTTTTTTCAGCTACAAAACCAGAGTCATATATCTGATGGACTCAGGAATAAAAAGGAGTCTGGATTAAGAAGAGTAAAGACAGATTACTGATGCTGGCAAGACCCAGGCAGACTCATTCTGTGCACACTATCTGACTGTCCCATTTGCAGGGCCAGATGTTTTCTCTTTGTTACTATTTTTGCATGTGTCTAGGAAACATTTGGGTGGTACTCAACTCACAAGACCTGAACCTTGTAGCAGATGCTGCTTCCCCTGGGTGTACTCACTTCTACATGCTGAAGGGGGATGGCTGCTATGGCTTGAGTCTCTGCCTAAAGGCTTATTTCTAGGCCACAAGGCAATGACAAACAGAAAGTTTATAGAGAAATATCATTTTTTGTTTGTTTGTTTGAGATGGAGTTTCCCTCTTGTTGCCCAGGCTGGAGTGCAGTGTAGTGATCTTGGCTCACTGCAACCTCCGCCTCCCGGGTTCAAATGATTCTCCTGTCTCAGCCTCCCGAGTAGCTAAGATTTACAGGCACCCACCATCATGCCCAGCTAATTTTTGTATTTTTAGTAGAGATGGGGTTTTACAATGTTGGCCAGGCTGGTCTCAAACTCCTGACCTCAGGTGATCTACCTGCCTTGGCCTCCCAAAGTGTTGGGATTACAGGCATAAGCCACTGAGCCCAGCCCTAGAAATATCACTCTTTAGTCTACATTGTCTCCCAAAGCTCCCCAGAGGAACTGAGCTTCCACTACCCACAGTGCTTGTTGGCAGACCTTTTGGAGCTTTCTGCCCTATCTCACAGGATCCTCTTTCCCTGATCAGAAATATCTGGGGTTATCTTCCAACTAAACTTCTTGCTCTTGAATCTGGGCCTCAGGTTGTGTGTCTGGGGCAACCCAGGCCTAAGATAGCTATGCATACTAAGCACTCACCCACAGAAATGCACACACATGCATATGCATGCACACATTCACTCATACATGGATACTTGTACACATGCAGACATAGACACACAAGCACATATATGCTCTCCTGAACACAATATTCATGCTCTCTATATCCCACGGGTCATGCTCCTGGCATTTGCTACAGAAAGGGCAGCACAAGTGCTGTGATCCCTCCCTCAAAATACTTGCATCTGGAATTTGGCTCCTTTTCTCCCTGCTTAAATGGTATAGTGCAGGTGATAACTGCATAGATAAACCTTTATAGTTAGAAAGAGTCTAAATGTTGGTGTCTGTAAGCACAATATGTAAATGAGTTTGGTTTTTCCTTCCAAAATAACTGAACTTTCACTTTAAATATAATGTTAGCCAGCTCTGAATCCAGAATATTTACATCTTGCAGACTGTGTCTTGCAGCCTCTGAATCAACTGATAGGGAGCATCCGTCTCTGCGTGCAGGGCTGCTGAAAGGTGGGAGCAGAGATAAAAGACAGGAGATGGGAAGAAACAAAGGGAGCCAAGAGATTTCATAGAATGCTGCAAGAGACATTCCTTTTGATCTATTTGGACTCCTCCAAGGCGGGATCCAGAGAAAGAAGAATGGCAGGTTGGAGACCACACCCCCAGATTAGCTCTCCTTTGAACTGCGATGGTGGAACTGCCATTCCTAATCAGAAACATGACCAGGAACATTGGCTCGTACCTCCTAGATGTATTTGCCTGCTGGCATGATCAACCACATCAGAATTTTTAAAAGCTGTTGTACTTTGCATTGGCTTTTCACTGTTTTAAACTGCTGAGCATTTATTGAAGGTTTACTATGTGCCAGGCAGTGGGATAAAGTCCTCTTAAGGGAGCCGATTCAAGTTACTCTCCCAAGGAGCTCTCCAGGAGAGGTGCTAAAATAGTTCAATTTATGAATGAGAAAGAAAGCAGATGCTTAAAAGGATTAAGTAATTTGGTCAAAGCCAACAGGAAGTGCCTGGTGGAGACAAGATTTGAACCCAGGTCTTTCTGAGTCTAGAGCTTCAAATTTAAACTACAATTCCAGCTGCCTCTTGAAAAGCAGCCCACTCCTTCTCCCTGTGCACCTTAGCAGCCCTGTGGAATGTACAGTCTCTAAAGAGCATGCCTGTTAAAAATGGCTACAGTGCTAATAGACGTGCTACATATGGGGTATAGACAAGACACATTTTCTGGAGCAGCTGCTATTGCTCAATATTGAAATGTCATTTTCATATTAAAGCAAGTGCACTGTGGCTGCTGCTCCTTGGACTCATATCTTTTGGTTCTAAGTTTGCCCTCTTTCCAGTGCATCATCTTGCTAGTAGGTAGTTCAGCCTCCTCTTCCTCCTTGCCCAGACCTTCTTCCCTTCATAGTTCTTTCCCTATCCTCAACTCCAGTTTCACAAAGAACCTGTTCATGGTTACACAGCCCACAAGTGTCTTTCTATTATTTAGAAACATGCACCAGGACAAGGGCACAAAGCGAGTCTGCAGCCTCTGCTACCCAGGATAGGCTTCATCCTCCCGCGCAATGCCCACCATATGCTGGGTGCTCTGCAGGCCATGGAAAACTCCAGCATTTAACATGGTGGGTGTGATACCCGACACAGAAATCACTATTAAACAACAAATGGCATTTATGAATATTCAATTGCAATGTTGTAAGAAGGAACACGAAAGGCAAGATTTGGAAACAGGTTTGGTTTGGGCAACCTGGAAGGCTCCTGGAGGAAGTAACATTGAACAAGACTCTCACGGTTTGGTTGGTGGAGGAGGCACCAACTGAAAACAGGGATGTAGGTTCTAGTTCCGTGATTCCTAACCCTGGCTGTGCATTTCAATCACTGGGTGGATTTTTTAAAACTGCCCAGGTCACGCCTGAGACCAATTATATTGAATCACTGGGGCGGACTTGGATATTCCTACTTTAAAGCTCCCTGTGGACAGACAATGGACAGACACACCAGCAGGAGGCCATTCCAGTCCTCAGGTAGGACAGGTGCAGAAGTGACAGGAAAGCTGCAGGGAGTCCAAAAACATGGGGCAAATAGGAAGTGATAACAAATCAGACCCCAGGATAGCTTGGATAACGAGTTGAGGGAGGATGGGTCAGGCACGACTCCTCAGCCCGAGTAACAGGCATGATTTGGATTCTGTTTGCTAATTGATTTAGTTACATCCATTATGAAAATGGAGAGCTCTCAGCAAGAAGCTCACCTGGAACTACAGTAAACAGCACTGCTTGCTCTGGGCCCTCCTTTCTGCTTGGAGCGGGACTTGCCTGTAATTACCTCCAATGTGGAAAGAAAAAGAACTTTCACATCCTGACTCTAAAATTCTCTCTTCGCCCCGTGTGTCAGTACATAAACTTTAATTCAGACATTGGCAGTACTGTCAGCAGCTCATATGTCATCAGCGGAGGGCTCGGAGGCTCCGCGTGCCAGGGAGCAGGCGGCTTCTATTGCCTTCCTGGAGGTCGGGATTCCCCTGGTTTGCTGAAACCTCAAAGGCAAGTCTTTCTCGAGGGCGAGAACAGAACCTGAAAGACAGGACTTTGCCTCTGGTCTCTGTTCAGTAGCTGAGCAGTCTAGCCCAGGTGTCCCACTCCTAGTGGGATGCAGATGTCTCTCTGCACACCTGGGAAAGTGTGTAACCACGACCACGTGAGGCCCGGGGCTGGATCTCTCAGGGACCCTGCTGACAGCCCACGAGCCCAGGGGGTCGACCTGGGAGAAACCACAGAATATTACCCTTGCTCTGCATGGATACAGGAGCTAACAACAAATAGAAGTGCAGATAGGAAAACCCCCTTCCCATCCTCCTTGGGCAGTAGCCTCTCCTAGCCTACCTTTCCCCATAAGCTATCTGCTGGTGTCTCCTGGGTTGCTTGAGGTAGCATTTAGAGGGGTTGGCAAATGCCGCCATGAAGAGCACAAGCCCGTTCTCCATAGGAGCTGACCTCTTAGGCCTGTTTTCTCCTATCTCTCGCTTTCGCTTTTTGAAATGTGATTCTCCCTGGTAGGGAAAGGCAAGAAAAACATCCAATGCTCATAAAAGTTAAAGTTCAGCACAAGCTGTTAATGAATTGAACTTGCTTCATACATACATTTATAAACTCAAAACAGACCTGGCATGTCCTCACTTAACTTGTCAATGGGCAATGGGATGGGAAGCCTGAACTCCAGATGGACATGCGTAGGCCATACAGGAGCTGAAGAAAGCATCCAACAAAACCATCTGAAAAGGTTTTTCAACATAAGATGGTATAGCTAGTGGAAAATGATGCTGAATAAAAAAACAGAATTATTTTTAAGGTTTTGAAAAGTCTCTTACATATGAAACAGCCTTGGTTTGGTGCTATATAGTTTATGAGCCTGAAAATGAAATTACAGGACATAAAATATAAAAAAACCTAATCAATATCACATAACCAGGAAGCTCGGAAATTTAAAGGACTTCTCTTGTGCTGACATTTGAGGCCACAAATACCAGAATACGGCATATGCAGAGGAACTTGGTGTTCATATTATGCTCAGGTTACCTTGGCCAATGGGAGCATTTCTTCCATCAGCTCAATTGTGAGGCCTGGCATCCAAGACAAGTATTGATTTCTGCTCCTTTCCCTGCTCCTCCTCCTTCCCCTTCCTCTTTTTAATAGCAGGTAAGCTTACTGTTAAATGATCAATTCCTTCATCATTTGAAACTTGTGGATGCTTCCTAGTCTTAAACATGAGCAGTAAATTATTAAGAGACATTATGTTCTCTGAAGACACTGAGAGAAAAAAATTCTCCCTTTCCTTTATTACAGGTGATAGCTTGAACCTCTACCTATCTGTCCCTCTCCACACTCCTAGGTCTCAGGATAGCTTTTGTAGGTTGGGACTTTGGTGAAAAGCCTTGGCAGCAAATTTCAACTATCACAGTATGACCTTAGACACGTTGCTCCCTAAACCTCAGTTTTCTCAACTAAAAGTGGAGGTAGTTCTCTACTCAAATATTAAACCCTTAGAGACACCTAGCCTAGCCACTCCATCAATAATAGCCTATCTCCTCTCTTTAAAAAAAAAATTCTTTATCTCTTTTATGCTTATCATTGACTTCTTTCTTTCTTTCCTTCTTTCTTTCTTTCCTTCTTTCTTTCTTCCTTTCTTTATTCTTTCTTCTGTCGCTCTTTCCCTTCCTTCCCTCCCTCCGTCCTTTCTTCCTTCCTTCCTTCCTTTCTTTCTTTCTTTCTTTCTTTCTTTCTTTCTTTCTTTCTTTCTTTCTTTCTTTCTCTCTCTCTCTCTCTCTCTTTCTCTTTCTTTCTTTCTTTCTTTCTTTCTTTCTTTCTTTCTTTCTTTCTTTCTTCTCTCTCTCTCTCTTTCTTTCTTTCTCTCTCTTTCTCACTTTCTTTTTGAGATGGAGTTTCACTCTTGTTGCCCAGGCTGGAGTGCAATGGCATGATCTCTCAGCTCACTGCTACCTCTGCCTCCCAGGTTCAAGCAATTCTCCTGCCTCAGCATCTCAAGTAGCTGGGATTACAGCCATGCACCAGCACGGCCGGCTAATTTTTCACTTTTAGTAGAGATGGGGTTTCACCATATTGGTCAGGCTGGTCTCAAACTCCTGACCTCAGGTGATCCGCCTGCCTCAGCCTCCCAAAGTGCTGGGATTACAGGCATGAGCCAACGTGCCCAGCCATTATACTGTATTTTTGTTTGTTGATTTGTTAACAATAGAAGTTAAACCCTGTGAGTGTTGTGTTCTCACTCCTGGAACAAGGCCTGGCCCCAAATAGTCCTTAGTAAGAGCCAGCTTAATGGATGAATAGTAACTCAATCAATAACCATGTTTTGATGAAAGGAGGCCAGGATCACTGCAGGGGATGGTGACACATATGGGCAGAGAAGAGGAATCAAAGCTTACAATGGAGAAGTGAAAAGACTGGTCAAAGAGTTAGGAGCTAAGTCAGCTGAAAGTAGTGTCATGGAGCCGAGTGTCCATGGAGTCATGGACACTACTGAAGAAGGAGTTGTTGAGAGACCCCTGGCTTAAGAGGCATTATTCTGGCCCCCAGGTGTGCATCCAACATTGGTGAGTGTTTTGTTTTTTTTTTTTTTCTTCGAGTGCTTGTTAGGTAAAAAAAAAACCAAGTGCTGCGGAGAATGTAGCAAGAATGAATTCAAGGATTGTAGTCTCTGGGAAGTGGGGCAGGCATGGCTGACACCTGTATCCTGCCAGCCCCCTCCCAGTCCACCTGCTCTGCCATCCACATTCCCAGTACATCAACGGCTGCCTACTGCAAATGGCTTCTTGTGTTCTCTGCCAGAGGGTTTTCTCTGACTTGCTCCTTCACAGACACAAGCGACTTGGCAGGTCAATGGCGCTAACACCCCTGAAAACAACAGTTGGTGGATGGGAGTCACCGGGTCAAGGCCCCAGGCTCCCTGTCCTCTGCTGGGCAACCCTGAGACGAGTCTGTGAGACTCCTCAGAGTTTCCTGGGCAGAAAGCAGCCAGCCCTGGTGCCCATGCTGTAATCTGCTCAGTCACACATGTGTCATGGGCCTTTCTCCCTGTTCTCTTTACCCTCCTTCCTCCCTCCCTCCCTCCCTCCTCTGCACTTCAATCCACTGCATTCCCCATCTCACCTCCCAGAAGAGGTCACCTGCCCATGTTCTTGTCTTGGGCCTGCTTTCAGGAAAACCCACACTAAGAATATACACCAAAACTGATAGCCTAGGATCCATGGCATTAAGTCAGGATCACAGAATTAATGTTGCCCAAGATAAGGATTTCATATTTCTGGGGAGGATGAGATTACTCTGGCCCATAATGGTTCAATGGAGGAAAGATTTTTATGGCAGGCCCCTGAAGGATGAGTAGGATTTTCACAGTGGTATATGGTGAAGGTATATAGTGGTATACGATGAGACGAAAGGGGAAAATGTCAAAATGGAGAGAAGATGAGGAAAAGAGGGCTTAGAGAACAGAAACTTGATATTGTGGTGAAGAAGTCAGTTGATATATAAAATTGAAGAAAATCCTGGAAATAATTGTTGGGGGTCTGATTGTAAAGGGTCTCCCAACTTAGCTAAGATTTAGGAACTTGAACCCTGGGAAATTGGGAGCCATAGAGTTTTTGAACAGTGGTTTCACATGATAACAGAAGAGATTTAACATTTGTTGGGGAGGGTGGGAGCCTGGTAGACAAGAGAGTGAAGAATAGATGTTAAGGTTCTGCATAGAGTGGTCTCTCTGCAAATGCACAGAGGGTTAAACCTGAGGGTCTGTGGTGGGGACCACAATGCACCACCCAAGTCCTCCATTACAGAAGGTCTTGTGGTCCTACCTGCTAAGAGGGCTGGGGCAGACACCCTTCAGCTCTCAGGAGTTTCAGGGTAGGGGAAGAGCTCAGAGAAACACCTCGCCCCAAACCATATCCTTTTCCAGTGGCTCATGTGTAATGACTGGTCACTCTGGGAGTATCAAGGGCTGGCCGTCTCTGCCCAACTTGAGTCAACTAAGAAAGACCATACTAGCCCATCACTGATGGCTTTATTGTCCAAGACTGACCCTGTGCAAGCCTCCCAGCTCCCATTCTCCCTCTGCCCACTGCTGCTTCCTTTCCCTCCTTCCATAGGCAATTGATGTGTTTTGTTTCAGATATGTTGAGTTTAGCTCTAAAAGCTCTAAAGAATCTGGGTGATTCAGTGTTCCCTAATGTAAAGACAATTGGTTTTACCCTATTTCTTCTTGCAACAGTTCTGCCTTCATGGCCACAGATCAAGGGACTGCAGCCCTCATCTGAGCCAATCAGAATCCTTCACTGGGATTTCCTAATTTGAGAGGAAGAGTCATTTTCTTTTCTCATATTGAAGTTGCTGATATAAGCTCCAGACTTCCTGGGGGCCATGTAGGTGGAATTCCAAGGTGCACCCTGTATGACCCTCTTTGCTCCCCAGTGTGAGTGAGACCTATAAATATGATGGGATGTTACTCCTGTGGTCAGGTTACATTACACAACACTCCACCTTGGCACCCTGCAAAAAGAGAGGAACTCTTCTGTTATACTTAAAGAGACTGCCACATCAGAGAGAAAGCCACTGAGGGTGGCCTCCACTGGCCGAGAGTGGCCTCGGGCTGCAGCCAGCAAGAAAATGTTGGGTAAGTAACAGCTTCTCCATGTTGCTTGTCTTTGCATGCCTCAACCTTCCTTCTTGATTTTCTCAGCTGTGCACACACTTTAGTAAAGAGTCACATCATTAAATTCTCTTTGGTTAAAACTTTTGGAGTACAAGTAAATTTCCTACCAAGACCTGAAATGATCCAAAACTCATCACACATCCATGTGGGGTGAGCATGAATCTTTGTCCAGAAACTTGGGAATGAAAATCAAGTCCTGGAACTTAATTTTCTTTTTTTCAGTTAAATTAAATGTGACTCTGGGATGCCTGAGATTGGCTGGCAAGAAACCCAGTGAAAGCCATTGCTGGGCTCTCTTTGAACCCCTCAGATCTGTACAAAGGTTGCAGAAATATCATGCTCAGCAAAATATTTGTAGGTCCCCTCTGTCTTCAGGTTATGGTGGTCACCTTTGTGATTCCTACTACCAGTGCACCTCTTGAAGTCTGGAGGTCCCGCCATGCTGAGAGCTTGGCCAGCTTGAGCCCTAGGGCCCAAGTCCAACCTTCTGAGGTGCCCCCACAATCATGCTCTGTCTTCCAAAGGTCCTGTCATCCTCTGATCCCAGGGGCCAACAAGGGAGTGAACGATAAGTCCTCACCACTCTTAAAACCCTAGATGTCTTCCTGCTCTCAGTCTCAATTTAGATATCCAATTTTGACGCTGCCTCTATGAGTTTCTCTTGAGTTAGGAAAGGTTAAGGGTTTGGACTGGTTCCTTGGTGAAGAGAAGAGGAGAAAATCCAGAAAGATCAAAACACAGAGGGGATTGAATATCAGGCTTGCAATGCCTGATGAAACTTAGACAACCCACAGTGTACTCTGTTAGTTTTGGTAACTTCTGTGGAACCAGACAGTGTTCTCGCTTTCTTAGAAACAGGTATTGAAAGAGAACAATAGCTGCTGAACCCAGCAAACCCTCCATATGGCAGGGCACTGTGGGAATCCCCCAGCCTGCTTGGCAGAAAGAAGCCTGGGAGAGTTCACAGACAAGCCACAAAGATTTTTTTCCCTGTCTTCAAGAAAGGGTCAATTCAAGATTTGATTTAAGGATCATTTAATGGCACCAACTGAAGATATGCTTATTTAACTTAATTCCATTTTTTGGAATACAGTTTATTTAATGTTCTTTCAAGCGGAAAAAAAAAGAAACAAATAATATTTGAAAAGTAGACTTCTATTTTGAAAAGTTACATGATGGTTAAAAGTTTCTCCTCTTCATTCTAGGGACAGTAGAGAACAACCCAATTATAATAATAATTTTACTTAAATACCATTATGAAAAGATTTGACAGGAAATCACTATTAGGCTGCCATTACTGATAATTTTAATAATACTTAAAGCTGTGTGTATAGTAAGCATTACACACGTATGCATTCAAAGGCTCTTTTATTCCTTGTGGTCTATGCTGACTAGGTCAGCATAATTATGGGACTTGGTCTCCAAAGCTAAAGAAAAAATGCAGTTTAAAAAAGAATGCAGTTTCTCAAGAGAATGGTTAACAAATCCGTAAAAGACACGAAAAGGCAGAGAAGTTCCACACTAAATTTCCCACTCTGACTCTTAGCCTTTTGGAGGGGACAAGTCCTAGTTTCTGCCTTCATAGAAAGCAATGTGGGACCTCAGATGGGTGGCCACTGCACTTCCTTCTGGCCTCTGGCAGTGGGGTGGGGTGGAGGGGTAAAGAGCCAGGGGCATTTTTAATGTAATTTAGTCCACCTTGCCAGGGTATGAAAGAAAACTAACTTTAGCAGATCTAGCCATGTGACTTTGGACAAGTCACTGAACTCTCTGAGACTTCATTTTCCCCATCTTCAGTTCTAATTGTCTGTGATTTGCATGATTCCACCTTTCAAAGAACATAGAGCACAGTTCAAAAACTTTGAAGTTAGATAAGCTGGTTCAAATCCTAAAGCCAGCCCTTGAGTGCTGTGTGACCTTGGGTAAGTTATAGAACCTTTCTGGGCCTCGGTCTCTTTATCTTTTAAATGAGGCCAAGTGTGTACATGATGCTAATTAAGTGAGACAGTCCGTGTGAAGGCTTAGCACAGTCTCTGGCATTCAATAAGAACACAGTGAGTGAGTTGTTTCTCTTCCTGTCATTTTAGGGGTTGTAGCAATAGTGTTTTTGATTGCAGTGGGTTGTTGACTGCCAAGTGAATGATTATACATGGACATGGAAGATGAGATATGAAAAAAGCCACGTGGGTCAGAGTCTCATGGTCAGCTACCATGGCAATCCTGAAAACCTCCTCTACCTGAATGGCCTGGTCCTGCAATAGCTTCCCTGGTGATACTGTTCCCTTTCTCAACCTTGGAACTCCGCATATTCAACCAGTTGAGTCAACCCCCAATGGAGTGAGATCAGGCATCTTCAGTGACCTTAAAAAGCCAGCTTGACTCTCTAGCCAAGACTCAGAGGGCTGGAGCCAAATCAGAATTACTAAGATACAGAAAAGAATGCGTGGACGGAAAGCTGCAGTTGCAGCCTCGGAAGACACTGGTAGAAATGCTGTTCTGGAGAACGTGTGTGGATCTGGTGGGCTAGGCACCCCAGGCAGCCCCCTGGCCTGGGTGAAACACTCCTGCTTGCTCTCCCGTTTACCAAGGAAGCTTCGGGTAAGAGCGTACTTTACCTATCCACTAAAAAGGCAGAGGAAGGGAGGGTCTGGTGGTCTGACACGCATCTACTAGGTAGAAATGGGCAATGTCTCCCACATCCAAGCATCTTAGGGCCTTAGTAAGAGGGGGGTGATCTCTGAGGGCCTGGCCATGGGCTGCCCTTAAGACAAGTGGCTGGCCAGTTGGCCAAGTGGCCTTCCACTCGTGACATAACACCCTGGAAGTATTCCCTCTGCCTTTGTTCCCTTTCAGTCAAGTAGTGACACCCTTAATAGAGAGAACAACACCTTGGTATGAACTGATTTGTCATATTTTTGACCAGGCCCTAAGAAAGGGGTCAGCGACACACTTAGAAGGAAAGGGTGGGAATATTCGCTCCTGATGACAGTGAGGTTTGGAGTCTGATGACAGATAGTTTCCCCCAACTTTTCTGCTCATCTAAAACAATAAAACCTCTGCCTAGGTTTTAATCATTGAAGGAAAGCTAATCTCTGACTTGTAGTCCTGTTTTTTTGTTTGTTTGTTTTTTGTTTTTGTTTTGTTTTTTTAGATAGCAGTGTATTTATTGCATGTTTCTTACTGCCTTTGGAGGGATTACCTGTGCAGGTAAGCTCTGAGTCCTTAGAAAAATTGAGCATCGAAAATAATAAGAGAAAACTGTAGGGTATTGAATAACATGACAGAGGGAAGACTGCAGTGGTCTTTTCTATTAAAGTAAAGCAGGACTAATATTCTACATTAATGTCCAAATTATGCAAAACAATAATCAGTGCTCTGTGAATGATCAGCCTAAGGATTAGTTATGGTGCACAGGGGTTTTGATAGGGCATTAGATTTCATTTCCAGACCAATGGATGAACATTTTAAGAAAGTGCTCTTTACTCTGTGTTAACTGCAAATAATAACAACACTCCACTTTTATAAGGTGGATTTTAACTCTTGTGGTAATACTGGTGCTCTCGAAGTCAAATCATCACTGCCAAAGAGCTTCTCCAGTGCCCATTCTTTCCGGCACTGCCACGGTCTTCACGAGCTCTTTATGACATCCTAAGCCAAGGCCAAATCCCCTCCTGGGCGTGCACAGACCTGCCCCACCTCCTGCCCATGCTCTGTGCCATCTCTTAAGCCTCCCACCCATGCCCCTTCCTGAAGTCACCCTGACTGCTCTGAGGTTCCCATGGATCTTTCTTTGTCAGCTTTGCAGATGAGGGCACGTCAATGCCTTAAGATCCTTCAAGCACGTGGACTGTGACTTCGTGCCTCTCTTGTTCTCTCTGGTAACCAAAGGTACTTTGCCATGAAGAGAAAACACCTTGGTAACCAACGTGGCTCTTAATCACATCCTGCACTTTCTCTGTTTTTCTTTTCTTTATTTTGTGTGTGTGTGTGTGTGTGTGTGTGTGTGTGTGTGTATTTAGTATTTCTCAGCTGCTGGCATTTAATCCACCAAGGAGGCACCTGTGCTTCTGTATCCACACGGGGTGCTGGAGACACCCTTAGGGTCAATCGACATGTCCCCTGTGTCCAGAACTGCCCCAGACTGCAAGATGCATTTCCCTGGGAAAATCAGAAATGATGTATTTTGTCCCAATTCTTCCCTATTTCAAGCATTTAGGGGCCCCAAGAGAGACCCACATAGAAGTACTTCCTTTTCTTTCCCTGTTCAATAAATAACATTCTGCGGCCGAGGACAGGGAGATGTGGAGAGCAGAATCCAATAGCGGAAGCCACCCAGACTAGATAAACAGGAGGGGGCAAATGAAAATAAGCAGGTGAGGAGGAGGCTGGGAATGGCCGGGAGGGCTGGGGGTGTGTGGCAGGGAGCTTGGACTGTGGACAGCTGCTGAGCAGAGCACCAAGGCCAGGCACATGTGTCACTGAGGTGAACTTCAGCACAGCAGAGGTTCTGTCCTTGTAGGGGGAAGGGCCCAACCTCCAGGACAAGGAGTGGACCTCGTAGTTACCATGTTCTCACTCAGTATCAGAGATGCTGCTGAGAGCTTGGCACCAACGCTTTTCATTCTGACGAGCACCCAGCCCTTCGGATTATCCATAATTACACTTGTGTATATGGAGGTAAAACAGACTCAGAGAGGTTAAGCGCACCTGTGTTCCCATGTTACTCAGACAAAATTGAGGTTGGAATTCATGTTTGATTTCGGTTTTTGCTCTTTCTATTGTACTGGTGCTTCTCGAATTGCTCCGATGTGAGAGAACCTGTATGGTCCGGGCATTCTTTGTGGTGTGTGAATCATGTGGAAATACTGGATGGGTCAAGCTTACAATAGCTGAATACACAATTCCATGTTAAATCAGATACCACCTTATGTACACTCCATTTAGGAAGTGTTCAATGACTTTTACAATTACAGGAGAGAAACAGAAAAACTTTGAGAAAAATCTATTGATTTGATTTTTCTGTGTCCCAGGAAAAAGGTGATCTCTAAAAGTGAGTAATAGCAGAAGCCCCATGTCCAGCTTGGGGACCACTATGTCTTCAGGAAGTAGAGTCAGAGACCATCCCCCGCTCGGACTCTGGCTCTCCACTGGAGAGCAGTGAGGAGGTGAGAGTCCCCTGCCCTGCCTCCACCTCCCTCAGGTCCATCTGGCTTGCTACAAATGCCCACCAGAGAAGCAAGACAGTGATTTTTGTTTTAGATTTTATCATTTCATTTTTACATAAGTCACCCAAGCTTCTTGTTAAAAATTACAAAACACAGATAAGCCAAAAAGTATATATAAATGAATTAGTTGTAAAGATTCTCCACTAATACTCACCAGCAATAAAAATTTGGACCTGCAATCATTCAGATACTTACTTTCTGTGCATGTCCAGGCTGTAGATTTTTTTTTCTGGCATGCTTACCGTTCTACATCCATTAATTCACAGCTGCACTAGTGTTTCCCAAAGATGGGTTCCCACGACGTATACAGTGACATTGTCCAAGATACAATTTTAAAATGAAGATTCCTAGACTCTTTATTCTATAAAATCAGCGTCTTGCACCCCAGGCACGCTGACAGCCTGCTTTTAACAAACTTCCTGGTGATTCTCACGATTCTCACAGTCCTCATTTTTATTTTGCCCAGGAATACTTCAGTGTATTCCAGAGCCTGATTTAGTTATTCAGAGCCCTACTGATAGACACTTAGGCAATTGCTGATGTTTTTCTCAATGGTGTCACCTATATCAGTGTGTACATTGTTTTCTTTGAACAAACCCCTGTTAGTGGAGTTGTAGGATTATGGACTCACTGGTATACTGACACTTCTTGTATGTGTTGACTGTTGCCCTCTGAAGCAGGAATAGTGATGGGCAGACCCCAGTTGCACCCCCAGCAGGCAACACAGTGTTTTAAGCTCACGTAAAGATCTGAAGCATCAGGAGGACGTGCTGAAAGCTGAGGGCTGCTGAGATAAGGGAGCCAGCCTTTGTAAGTGTGAAGCCCAGAGATGAAAGCCAACTCAAGCCATGCCCCACATGCATTGGACCTGGTCCTACCCACTAGAGCAGTCACCCCCATGAGCCCTGCACCTGCCATGCACCGAGAGGCTCCCAGAGTAATCACTCCCACACTGTCATCTCCGTGAATGAATCTTCCACGGGGAGACTTCAGAGGGGGGAGGGGGGTTTGTAGGGGAAAGAAGAGCGGCCCCCCTTGGCACCTCCATGGTTGGCTCACACACCAGACCTGGCAGGGTTGGATGAACTTTCACACATCCCATGTGGCATTCCTTCATTCAGCAGATAAAGGTTAGAACATTCACCTGTCAGCAAGTATGATGGGTGCTGGAGCCGCAGTAGCAGGTGGGACTCAGTCCCTGACCTTGAGTTCCTTGGACTTCATTTGGGGAGACCAAATTATGGAACAATTAGAATGCCACATGAGTGGAAGTGTAGCAGAGGTAAGGCTTATTATCCAGGGACACAGGGAAGGAGCCCAGACCTCCCGGAGGTCCCAGGAAAGTCATCAGAAAGGTGACACTTTCTCCATCATCTAAAAAGTTAATGTTTTTAATTATGAAAGGAGTACACAATTGCAAAAAGTCTAAAGCATACAGAGGCATAGATAAACTTTAGAAACCCAACACATCCTCATTTCCCTAACATAATTACTGTTAGGTTCTGGACTCTAAAAATCTATATTAAAAAGATATATGTGTAGGTATATACATAATGAGATCATAGTTTACAGGCTTTTCCTTCAACTAGTTTTCTCACTCAACAGTATAGCATGGGTGTCTTCTCATGTCAATACGTTTGTGGCCTCCTTTCACAATTATTTCAGTGGCTGTAGAGTCTTCTACATCACAGGTGTTCCATGAGGCATTTAAAACGATAGCACTCATCCTTGCTTTGATTAGTGTTGTATTATGGATTTTATGGCCGGGCTCCCCTCAGGCCCTATCAGAGATTGCACTTTGAGCTGCTTTTTTGGACACAGGTTCCCTTATCAGCACCAACGGGTCTCTTAATGAAAATCTAGCATCTTAATAGATTGTTGAGTCCTGAATATACTGTCTTACAAGTAAGCCTTAAATGTAAAAATCAAGGAAGCTCAAGTTACTGATAGACCTACTAATATTATAGGTGAGAACACTAAAACTAGAGACACATTTTCCTGAGGAATGTTCTAGACTTCAAAATGTTGGCACTGTGGGGGCCGCCTCTCAGCGAGTTGAGTACTGGTGACCTCTAATGGCAATCCAAGATACTGCACAAAAACCCCGTGGAAAACTGGGAACTGCTTGTATTATGTGTGGTTAATTCAACTGCAGTTGTGAATTCCCAAGGTCTTTGAAAAGGTGCTAAGTTGTCTCATGATTAGAAGGGGGCTTAACAGAGTATCATGATGTAGATCCAGTGAGTCATGCCTCAAACTGGACCACTTATTTTCTGGCTGGAGCAAACGATCATTTTCATAGATGCGTAATATTGCGCATAATGTAAAGATATACACACATTTAAACGTCCACATTAACTCACCCACTAGTTAAATATCAGAAGGCATATTACTCTTATGGCTTGAAATGTCCTGTTATTTAGCACAATATTATCAGGGCAGTCCAGAAATACCTGCAACCATTCATTGCCTGTCTAATGGTTGGTTTTGAAGGGGTGGGTCAGGCAGAGGGTCTCAGACCACTGCTGGTAAATGCCAAAATAGCTCTGAGGTCAGAAGTCCTTGATGCTACATCCCCAGGTTCAAAAGCCTAAGAAGTCCTCATTTGGACTGGGCAGTGTCCCTCCACCTGAGAGAAATCAACAACAGCAAGCTTCTGAATAATTGCTGAAATCCACACCTGAACCCGGATGGACCAGAGCAGCCACAAAGTCCTCAAAGCACCTGACCAGCCCCCTCAGTGGGCTATTTTTTTAGAAAAAGAATGAGTCCTGGAAAACAACCAAATACCCATTGTTTGGCTGCGTTTATTTTCCATCAAGAGTGATGCAGATGGCTTGCCCAGTAGGGACTCACTCAGCGTCTAAAGACTTTAGGCAAATGGAGGTGGGTGGACTTTGGCAGTGCATGGTACTCAGTGGAAGGAGAGAGCAGAGGAACCAAGCAAAGAGTGAGAAAAAAAGATCCTGACCATCAGGAAAAGTACAGCCAAGAGAAACTACTCAGATGGGGAAAAGGAGAACTGGGGTACATTTTCACATAATGCAATGACACAGTGGTGATGTGAGAGAAAACTCATTTAAGTTTTATTTCCAAAACTTCAGGGTGAGACTACTGGAATTAACTTCTATTTTATCAATACCAGAGGGAAAAAAAGGATGAATTTTGTTATTTTTAGCAATACAGTATGTGTCACATTCAGAAACCAGAAAGACCAAGTCTGGTTTTTAACCACTACTTTATGGGGCTGAGTAAGCTGCTGAGACTGACAAAGAGATCTTCTCCTCCAACTTTACAGAGTTCACTTACCCTCAGTCACCTTTCCCACTCCTGGAAGATGAAGGTGTGGCCATAATGCAACAAAATAATTAATGGTGATGTTTGAAAATTAAGAAGACAAATCCTTATAGGCTATTGGTGTTCATTTTTTCTATGTATTTTAAATGACATAATGACATGTGCTGGAATATATATACATATATGCTATTACATATATGTATATTCACTGTAGAAAATTTATGAAACACATAAAAATAGTAAGGAATAATTAAACCACTCAATTCTACTACATGACAATGATAATGTCCAATATTTTTATGTGTATTCCTGTAATTCTTTATTATTTATATCTATTGCCACACCTCTATTTCTTTGTCCACTACTACAGAGTTGGAAATAAAATTACTATTGTATTTTGTGAATCTGTTTTATTTTGCTTTAAAGTGATAAAGATGTGTATTATACATTCTTGGAAAACATGACTTAAGAGATGTACAATATTCTGTCGTAAATCTATCACAATCTATCGTTTAAATAGTTTTCATTGTTTTGTGACTGAAAATAATGCTGTAATGAACATCCAATAACATTTCCTTTGTTTACTTATGTGTTTTACAATTTACTAATAATTCAGATCACTGAATAAAGGTGAAAGGGCCTTCCCAATTTCTTCAGTTAATGGGTGAAGATGTTCAGGTTCAAAGGTGATAAATGGCTTACCTGAGGCTACACAGAACAAGTGATGATATAAGATAATCAGTAGGGAAATGAGAAAGAACCCTCCCCTGGGCCCATTGCCTGGGCCAGGACAAGTGTCCTGTGTCCCTGCCGGTTCCAAGGCTCAGTGGGTCGGCTTCCATGCATGGTTGCTATGGAGGCCTGAGTGGAAAGGAGGTGCCCACATTATGGCTTGAAACCTTTTGCTCTTCACCTCATTTCCTCCTCACAGCACACCAGGAAATTGGTGCGAAGTTTCCATCTGACAGATAAGGAATCGGAGGACCAGGGGCCCAGAAAAGGCCCCAAGGAACAGATCAGAGATGGGGCCTAGTTTCTAGAAAGTTAACTGAAGCCCTGGGGTCAAGGCCTTTGGAAGGAGTGGGTGAGGAGGAAAAGAAAAGTAGGGGGAGTGGAGGAGGAGGAGGGAGGAAGAAGCATAGGGGGAGGGCAGGAGCAGGAGGAGGGAGAGGGAGGAGTGGAGGGGTCAGGGAAGAGTGGAGGAAGAGAGGAAGAAGTGGCTCTGCATTTGTAGGCTTCAAGGCATGCTGGATTTTGTTTATGAGTAAAGAGGCCTGGCTCTCAAGGTTAACTTTTATCCTGACACCAGCTACGAAGGTCAAGGGCTGCAGAGGGTCCAGAACTGTGCTGATGTATGACTAGGCAGATCCATATGAAACTGCCATTCTTCTAGGCCAAAAGGGATGAATGCTGGCAAGTTTATGGGGTTTAAATCAATCTTTTCTCCTCTGTCTCACTATTAGGAAGGGGTTACTTGTTTCTACAAATGCAGAAACTGCAGAACAGAGAAGTCAAACAACTTCCAAGGGATTTTACTTGTGAATAAACCGGTTTTTATACCTGAGCTGTGTGACTCTGGAATCTGCCTGTTCAGTGCACATTTAAACAAGTGCCCTTTCTGCAAGTGTCTCTCTGAGCTCTCTTTCTGTGATTTAAAATGTCATGTATATAAGAAAATACTTCCACTGCTTGACCCTACCCACACTCACACCAATCACTTCTGCCCCTCAATGGCCACAGAACATTAGCAAAAGCAATTGCACAGCATGATATGAAGTAAAGAAAAAGGTTGCCACAGTTGCTAAAAGGGAGCAAATGCACAGACCACGACAACCGCAACACAAAAATAAGCATAAACGAACAAAACAAGAGAAATTCAAAAAGAAAATTGAACACATCTGGGATTTTAAAAACAAAAGCGGAGCTCTGCTCTAAAGAAGGCCTGTGTCCTGCAGGAGACAGAGGAGCTACAAACAGCCCAGCCGACGAAGGCAGCTGGGACACAGGAGCCGCAGAGTTCTCTCGGCGCATTCACAGAAGCACTGCACCTTTCACTGGGAAAAGCAAATGCACAAAAAAGTTGTCTTTTTTTTTTTGTAAGTGGTTGACAAGAAAAAGAAAGCAAACAAAAGTTTGTATAAAAATCCCAAAAATGATAAAACTTACATTTCAAATCAGGGCAGGAAAAGATTGAGAGTGAACTTTGTGTTTTTCATTACCATTGATACTGAATCTTTGAGCTGTATTTTTCAGACAAGATAAATTAAAAATATAAAAGTAAATAAACATGAATATTAAAAAATAAAAGAAAGGTGATGTTTTCTTGATTTATGTGCATTAACCAGCAAGTAACTGCATCAGAGGAAATTTGTTATTGTAATTCTCATGTTCTTTCAGTTATTGGATGGGGAAAATGAAAGGCAGGAAGCAGCACAAGTATTATGGCTTTTCTACAAATTTGCAGTGTAATAACATTGTATTTCCTGATTCTGCAGCAGAATCAGGAAACAGAGACTATGTTCCGGGAAAGGATGAACTGTGATAAACATTGAGATGTAAGGACTGAACCTACGGAGTCCACAGAGGTGCTGGGAGAAGCTTGTGGAGCTGACAGTTTAAATGCATCCCTATAACATGTACCTGGAGATGCTTATCCTTTGGTGCCACCCCCATGTCCTAGTCTTCCTTCTATTTCTGGCCACTCCCTCTTAGTCTCCTTAGTGAATGACTCTTTCCCTCCCCACTGAGTGGCAGTTTTACTCAAGGATCTGTCCTTGGCACCCTGCCCCCACTTGTTCTTACCATAAACCCCCCAGTCATCACCTCCAGCTGAGCCCTCTCTTCTGTACTTTAGACCAACTGCCCAGATGACACCTTCACTTGCATGTCCCCTGGAATCTCAGCCTTAGTGCTTACGGAAACGATTTTTTGATACTTGCTTCCACTTCTTTGAACTCCACCCATCATCACTACCATCATCAACACAAACTGGTCACTCCCTGGGCATTCCCTGACTTTGTGGGTGGTCTTCTATCCACGTTTACAACGCGGATGCCTTAGATTGGGTTCCCTAAAAGAAGATGCTTAGACAAGGATGTGCAAGAAAGTAGTTTATTCGGGAGGCTACTCTACAATACACCAATAAGGGAGTAAAGAAGTGAGATAGGGAAGAAAAAGTAGCCAATAAAAGGTGCACATCAAGCCAGTTCCTTTCGTAGGCAACTAGGGTTCACCCTATGGAGAAACCTGGGAGACCACACAGAACATGCCTTAGCATTGACCCACCCAGAAAGTGAGGGAAGTGGGGTATTTATCTGCCAACTCTCCTCTTAAGAGTTCCTCCTTGGGGGTGTTAATTCTCTTAAACTTAAGCCCGGCAGCCCTTCAGGCAAAGGCATGCAAATGCTGGCAGTTCGAAGTTGGGCTGGCAAGCACCAAATGACAAGGGCTGAGGGAATATGGGAGGGGTCCAGAAATCTGGGGGCCTCCTCTGACTCCTCCTTCTCCCTCCTTCATGCCTTCCAGTCCCTTTATCAACCACCAAGTCTTGCAGATTCTACCTCCTATATAGCAGATATCTGTCAAATTCTCTCCGTATCCAAAGCCAACTCCCTTGTTCAGGACACAATCCCTAACCTGTAGCTTAATACAACAGGCTCTGAACTTGTCCCTCTGCTTCCAGTCTCCAATTATTATCCATATTGAGACCCGGAGCAAGTCTGATCATCTCACTTACTTACATATAGTTTTCTATGGCTCCCTGCTTCCTTTAGAATAAATTCCAGTACCTGTAGCAAAGCTTAAGGCATTTGAATGATCTGCTCCAGGTACCGTTTTCAGTCCCATTTCTCATCCTCATGCTTTTGTGAACTTTGGTCTCAATAAACTTTCTTCAGTTCAACAAAAGTGCAGTCCTGCATAGATGTGGTTTTTTCTTCCTGAAACACTGTTCATGAGTTCCTATGAATTCTTTGCTAAACTAACTCATTCTTCAGGTCTAGCTTAGGCATCACTCCTCCAGGAACGTCTCCTTGCCTCCCCTAATCAAGGTAAGTGCCTTCTCCTTTGGGGTTTAATAACATCCTGTATTTCCCTACCAAAGCCTCAATCACACTCCATTACAGTCCCCTGTTTGCTTGACTGCATCTCTTTCCAGGCTCAAAGCTCTGAGAGAACAGGGACTCCAGGCTCCTCCCTTTCTACATTACCTCTCCAGCACCTAGCACAGTGTCATTGTGAGCATGTATATTGAATAGATGAATGAATGAGTTGTTGAACTAAGTGACTGCCAAGAGAGTAATAAATTATGAATCATTAAACTCCTAATGAAATTTAATTTGTCTATTCATTACTTTGGATGAAGATACTTTTTTTCATGGCTAAAGGCCTATGCAGTTAATGACAGAGTCTGATTCAGATCTCTTTGAAAAGATAGTGTCAAAATTGTACCACAATCTGGCAGCTCCCAAATTATTGTTGATAAGCCAATTTCAGACTTGTCTACATATCAAGTTATTTTTTTCTCAGGGAAAAGAAGAGCGTGCATGTGCAAACGCCTGCCACTCACAACCGTAAGACTATGAGAGGGCGGGACTCGCTGGAAGGCAGGGAGGCTTTTTATTTCTCTTTCTCTGACCTACAATGCTTAGCCATGTGCTTGTTATTAGTGGACAATCAACAAATATTTTCTGAATTAAAACCCAGATTTGAATTTTTGAAACATAAGATTTATTTTATTAAAATAAGAAAATATACCTAGCCATATACCTCCCCAAATTGAAAAAAGGTATTCAGACAAAGACTTATACACAATATTCATAGCATTATTCATAATAGACAGAAAGTTCATCAGCTGATGAGCAGATAAACAAAATGTGTTGTAACCATCACCATACAAGGGAATATTATTCAGCCATAAAATGGATAAAGTACTAACACATGCTGCGACTTGGATGAACTTTGAAAACATGCTTAGTGAAAGAAGCCAGACGCAAAAGGCCAGACATCATATGATTACATGTATATGAAATATCCAGAACAGGCAAATCTATAGAGATAGAAAGTGGATGAATGGTTTGCAGGGGTTGTGGGGAGGGGGAGTGGGGAGTGCCTGGTAATGGGTATTGAATTTCTTTTGGGGGATGATGAAATGTTCTGGAATTAGATAGTGGTGATGGTGCACAACTTTGCAGTATACCAAAAACCATGAAGTTGTACACTTTAAAGGGCAATTTATGGTATATAAATAACATTTTAATTTTCAAGAGATTGTGGCTTATAAAACTAGAAAATATAGCACAGTGAGAAAAACACAAACTTTACATTTAGATGGATTTATGTTAAATCCTGACTCTATTTACTAGTTAGAGACCTTGGAAAATTATTTAACTTCCATGAGATTCAGATTCATATTCTGCAATATAAAAATAACAACACCTGCTTTTAGAGCTGTTTTAAAAGTAATTGGTAAGTGTGTGGACAGAATTTTGCCACACATATGTGTAATTAACATCATTATTAATACTATATTGATAATTTGATAGTTAAAATATTATAACTGAAAGGCGACAACTGCATTTTCCCTCATATGAAGCCCAACCCCCTCTGGGACTCGTTGGCCGAGTTGAGAACATCCACACGGATAATCCAAGTAGAAGCGGTCAGTGCACAGCACTAGTCCACCCCATTAGCTATGGAGCAACAATGGTCATCTCCAGGGTTTCTACACAAGACTCCAGCTCCTGATGAATAGGGGAAAAAATGGTATCATTTCTGCTTGGCCTAGGTCTCTGTACCTCCTGTAAATTTCCATGGTGTTTGAGTTCTGATTTTGTGGACTGTATGGAATTAATCAAGCTCTGGCCACTGGTTTAACCACAGACTTGTCTGTACTCTTCTATGGTTTCCCACAGCAGTGGAGGTGTGCACTGTCCCTGATCCAAGTGCTCCTTTCAGGTTGCCTGAAGTCCTTCAAGATCAAGAAACCGTTTGGAATTAAGGACACCAAACCTCGTGAGATATTTTGTTTTGTGTTTAAAACAGAAAATGAAGGTGAGCATACAAATGCATAACATTCCATCAGAAAATGAAACCAAACCCTTGGTCAAAAAAGCGATTCAGCCACATTTTCTTAATCCAGTCTATCATTGTTGGACATTTGGGTTGGTTCCAAGTCTTTGCTATTGTGAATAGTGCCGCAATAAAAATACGTGTGCGTGTGTCTTTATAGCAGCATGATTTATAATCCTTTGGGTATATACCCAGTAATGGGATGGCTGGGTCAAATGATATTTCTAGTTCTAGATCCTTGAGGAATCGCCACACTATCTTCCACAATGGTTGAACTAGTTTACAGTCCCACCAACAGTGTAAAAGTGTTCCTATTTCTCCACATCCTCTCAGCACCTGTTTCCTGACTTTTTAATGATTGCCACATATACACCATGGAATACTATGCAGCCATAAAAAAGGATGAGTTCATGTCCTTTGTAGGGACATGGATGAGGCTGGAAACCATCATTCTCAGCAAACCATCGCAAGGACAAGAAACCAAACACCGCATGTTCTCACTCATAGGTGGAAATTGAACAATGAGAACACTTGGACACAGGGCAGGGAACATCACACACTGGGGCCTGTCATGGGGTGGGGGGAGGGGGGAGGGATAGCATTAGGAGATATACCTAATGTAAACGAAGAGTTAATGGGTGCAGCACACCAACATGGCGCACGTATACATGTGTAACAAACCTGCACGTTGTGCACATGTACCCTAGAACTTAAAGTATAATACAAAAAGAAAGTGATTCAGCAACAGTTAAATGAGTGGAGGTGTCTTAAAGGTAATCTCATTATTCTCAAAGTATCTCTAAGATTGAGACGCCAGATTTATGGACTGCCATCTCCTAAATGAAATGATAAAGAGAGAATAAATCTATGTTCATACTCACAACTGGGCCAGAGGATCCAGTTTTCATTTGATTTGAACAAGTAGAAAACGTTCATCAGGCTTTAGCCAAAATACTACATATTGATTTAAGTTATTCAATTAAAAATGGGCAAAATGACAAAACTGCTGCATAAGTAGACATGCTGCACACCTGAATACACGCATCATGTCCAACAAGCAATTACTTAATTTTACTCTGTGCTGTCTCTTGTTTGCTTTCAGAACACTGCACATATGATAACGAGCTTAATGTTCTGCTTTGCCTGTAGCATTTTCACTGATGCCCATGAAATTCTGAACCATATGATTTTATATTCTATACTTTCTATTTTTCATTATCCAAAAGTATAATTTTCTACTGTGTTCTAGTACACAGTCTACTGTATATGTATGAATGAAATAATGTCTTTTTCCACAGTGATGCAAAGAACTTTCACTTTTTTACAAAAAAGAACATGCCTATGTTGCAGAATGAAGCTTTTTGTGCATATTAAACTGCTTACAGTTTGTACATAGTAAACTGTAAGTAGGTACAATCCTTTTAAACTTGTGAGTTGCTTAACAAAAACATCTTCTTAATTAGAAAATCAAACTATTTTCTCCTTTCATTTGACGTAATGACCCCATTGCATGGCTTTGGGACAACAAAGATACTTTAGTATGAGCAAGTTAACTTCAATATTCATGGAAAACTACAAGGTCAAAACTCTCCCTATCTCAGTGGTGAGTGTGGGGCTCTGCTTTGTAAAAAACAAATGGACAGAAGCAAAGGAAGTTGTGTTTGTCCTTCCACAACCATAGCATGCATAGACCATTTCGACTACAGGTAGGTAAAGTTTTACAGTCAAACTCCAAATTCCAGATCTTCAACCACACGGTTACAGTGGGGCAGCCACGTTTATAAAGTGAGACCCTCCTTCCCTCTCTGGCCACACTGATTGGACCAGGCAAAAGCACCTGACCCAAGCTGGGCCAATGAGCCTCTTCCATTTGAAACTACCAGAAATGGGGACTGAAAGAGCTTAGTTTTAACTTGGCTGTATTTGACTGCAGGGTATATAATTTTGGAAAAAGAATGCCAGGATCTTTTTCTTTTCATCAGGTGGTAAATCGAAGGCTCATCTGCAATGATGAAGAATAAAACGCCCCCCCTGGAGTGAAGCAAGGCTGAGAGACAGAAGAGAGAATGTCCTGGGCTCCAATCAGAGAGGAGGACTGTGGTTCGTTGCAGTGGGGAGGACCAAGGGGCTCCCTGGTCCCCTGCTTCCAAGAGCGCCCATATCCTGGTAACCAAATCTCTCCTTCCTTTTATTTCCAAAATTCCCCCAATGGGTTTTCTATTATTTGTAATCAAGAGAATCCTGACCACAAATCACAATACTAAATATTTTTGAAATCCAAAAAGATATAAGGAGAATGTGAGTTTAATAATTATTAACAGCTGGTCTGAGGCTTGAGACTGTGAAAGTAATAAAGTCATGAGAGGATTTCCCTTGAAGTACGTCAGTGCGAGTGGCTCACATTGTCATTCATGCTTTGTCATCACCCTGTGAGGATGTGTATCATTAGAAAGATGAGGCTACCACAAAAACATTTTTTGAATAAACCATCTGAAATCGCCTTCAGCTTCAACAATGCCTTTTCTCCATAATATAAGAAAGGTGATTGTGCAACACGTATCTCAGCCCTCACAGCATTCCTAGGATATGGGGATATTTTCTCCTATTTTGCAGATAAATAAATAAATAAATAAAAAGCTTGACTTGGAGAACTAAGTTGCTTCAAATCACATAGCTAGTCAGGGACAAAGAAAAGCCTTGGACTCAATTCTTCTGGTTTTTAAGCAAGGCATTTTTCTCTGTGATACCTTGCCCTTGTTCCTGTCTGTTTGCTAGGCAAGAATAGTGGTTTCATTGCATTTAAAGGTTTTGAAAGTGCTTAATGAGTTATTTTATCATTTTGGAAAGGAAGTGTTAAGAAACACATTATTTAACTTACTTTTATTCATATTTTTATATTGTGTAAAAATTGCCAGAAGACATAGAAGCAGAACATTTTGCCTTAATAGTGTCTTAAAGATCCCTAGCTGGTAGCCCGCAAAAGAAGTCTGCGTTGAGACATGGTTTTACTGAACATCTGGAAATGTGCACATTCAAATACAGGAATAAGAACTTCATTTTGTAACAAAAACAATAATTATATAACACTTCTTAATATTAGCTATCACTTCCTAATATTTTCACTGTCACACTGAGCTAAATTTTAATATGAATTATCTCTCTCAATCCTTAAACCAATCTGTATAAGGGAGGCAACATAACTTTTCCAAAGTTGTACAGGGAACAAGAACCAAAACTAGGACCCAAATCAAGGATTCTCTGATGATCTCCATGCTTGTAATGTTCTCTTTCTTTTTCCCCCACCAATATGTGGACCACGGTCTTCTTAACAAAATAGCTGCAATATGTGGTATTAATCATTATGTACACACACAGACACATACACAAATACAAAGGAGATTTGCTATTAACTTAGATTGTACAATTAAAAACCAAAAGCCAGTCATTACCATATGACTTAAACCGGAACCAGTGTTCTATTCCAATATCAGGTAAATGTGTTATTACTGAACTAACAATGTAAGAAAAAAATATAGCTTCAATGATGAAGCAATACCACATGTTAGAAATATATCAATTTACCATAGTGAATGCTTGAAATTGATGCAAAAGCAGAGGTCAAGTGCTAACAGTTATACTTCTTGACCTGTGCAGTGTTTTCCTTTCAAGATGTGTGGCACCCAAAGCAATGGAATGACTCAAAAATATTGTAAGTTTCTGGGAGCCACATCTGTGCAAAAATGGGACCAATTCAGTCATACAACTGGATAATATGTTGAGCAAATCCAGTGAAACCCCGTTATGTCACCATGTATAGCATCCCCAAATAGAGGCCATTCCTGCCTCTCAAGTTTGAATGTTGCGAGTTTGCAGACAAAGACAAAGATAACGTCTCTGGGAACATGTTCTGAACACTGCCCACGGCCTGTAGAGCAGACAATCTCATTAAGCGAGGCTGCTCATGGTTTGAAGATGAGCATTGGTATTGCTGCCCTCTAAATGAAGACATAGGACACTCAGTTGCATCCTTATAAGTGGGCCAGGTACAGTGAGAGGGAGACGTGGCTTACAGAATTACAGACATATTACAGAAGAAATAGAAAACTTTGTAAGCATGAGGTTGTCATAGAACCTTGAATTTTGGTAACAGAGGCAGAGAGCTTCATTTTTTAAAAAAGTCTCTCAGGCAGTCATCATGAAAAAGCAGCCCTTTGAGTACAAAGATAAATGTTCACTTGGGAGATGTCACCTTCAAGCTTTATTTCTGATACTAGTACAGGGAATGATCCTGTCACAAAATAGAGCTGCCCCTTGTAGTGCCCGAGGTCTGAATGGCCTTGAAACTGGCCTGCCTTGCAAGAGCAATTGGCCAACTCTCAAGGGAGGCAAACATCTGTACATATTTTTTGATGACCATGTATCTCACTAATAAAAAAGTTACTAATCGAAGAGGAAGGTGTTTGCAGACTACTTATATGAAAAAAGACCTAAAGTATATCAATGTTATTATCATGATTAACCTAATAGAGAACTCGTCTCTTACCTAAAAAATGCACTCTATTTCTCACAAAATTCTTAAATTGGTGATGTACATGAGTGCTTCTACAGGGTATTAGGTTTAGCTGTTTCAGCTGTTGGGTTGGTTGACATTTGTGTTGCTTACTGTTGTCTTGGTCTCTCTGTTTATGTGCAGACAGTCTAACAGTAAAACAAACAAACAGACAAAACCAAAACCAAAATTTCAAGAGTGGAAAGGAGTTTTTCCCCAGATTGACATTCAAATTCATCTGATCACGAGTTTTGGGAGGCATGACATGTGATGCAGTGTGAATATTCTATTCTTGAAACTAGGAAGTAAGGTGCACACCAGCCCAGCCAAGCCTGCATAGATGATAATGTATTGTATCTGTTTTATGCCGTTATTAATATGAAATGCTTCCTCATTGCATCACCTTAATTTGAGCTTTCAGCAGGATGGTGACAGTTACACTTCTTTAGGAAAGCACATAGCTAGAACATCATGGGAAAGCACTTATATAAAAACTCTCTCTTTCCTTCTTTCTTTCTGGCTTGCTTTCCCTCCTTTGCTGCTGGTGACCACCCATGCTTGAGCAGTGTTTTGGCTGCTTTCCCACTGATGAGTTTTCCAAACCTTGTCAGGAGCTGGTAGTTAAATGTTCTGCCGCCAGCTTACAGAAAATACAAGTTGGATTGCCTTGTTCCTGCTTTCTTTCAAACTTGCATGTTTATCCATCTTCACCTTGATTCCTAGAAGAGTCAAACATCTGATCCTCAGGTCAAGCCTGAAGGAAATGGTTGTCCCAGCTGAAAATAAGATCGATCCCAATTTGCTTTACAGTGCTCTTGTTAAAGATCAGTGTTTAATATTTTCTCTGTGTGATGCAATGCTTCTTAATAAAAACAAAAAGGGATGTTTGACCTTAACTTTAAAAGGTCCAAGCAACAGTGACATTCAGCAGAGAGAATATTATTCCATTTGCATGGGTCTGATGAAAGAAATAATTCTGACATTGGATACCCAAGCATAGCTGAGAAGGGAGGAAAAGAGGAGAAATAAAGACAGAACTAGGCGACGGGCCCCAGCAAAACAACACACCACAAGGCATTCAATTCCAGATTAGATCTTGCTTTTATTCCCTTCTCTCAAAAAAGATGCTTTAAATTATTTAATGGAGAAAGGTAGTACTTTGAACTCCAGGAAAATCAAAATGTTACAGCTCTGAGGGGTATTTTGGTCTTACGGTATCTTGTGAATAAAACCAGCTTTAAAAAAAAAAACTAAAACGCAAAGTTGTCTCATCTTTTATAAAAGCAAGTTCAAACATTTGGTACAGATGAAGGCTGGTCAAGCATTTAAACACATAATTTCAATGTCTGATGGCTCTAGAATAAAAGGCACTTGATTCAAAACGGAATGTCACGTTGGTCAGCAATATATGCTTCCACTAAATAACCAAATACACAAATTGAAATAAAGTGAAATTCTTTTTCCAGAGTTAATGAAAGGTTCCTGTTTGTGAATTTGGGGCTTTGAAGTCCAAGCCTTCCAAACAGCACCAGGAATTTACTGGTGATTTATTACTATTTGGACAAGTGGCGAACAGAGCATTACTCTACGGAAAGTCCACATTCCCTACCTGTCAAGGGAGCCTTCCTGAAATGGGGACACCAGCTCCCCTTGCTGCAACTCCTCTTAAGGCTGTGCCTCAGGTGGGGTCCACATAGTCTGGTGTGGTCATCTCTCCTGGGCCAGCGCCCTCCCCCTCTCTCTGCTCTAGCCCCTGCCCTATCCTGTGTCGTTCATCTCCCAGTTGCTCTTCCCACTCACCCCAGGTTCCAACAAAGCTCACTTTCTCTGCCCTGATCCTTTCTTTGTGACACTTGGGTTATACCATGAACTGATTCCAGGGACAGTTTTGCCTGCATTACTGCTCCATAATAACTGAATGTGGAGAGACATTTTCAGACCCTTCTCAGTTTCTCCGAGGTGGCCAATTCCACACATACAAATAGTGGCCACTCTCCCTCCCCATGCCTAGATGCCCACAGTGCGCATCCTGAGAAAGTACCATGCCCTAGAACTGGCTACACTGAAAGGACCTCTGGGAGACAGGGGCTTCCCTGACATGGGTGGGTTCTGAAATAAGAGCATCTGTGTGCTCAGGTGTTGGGGCACTCACAGTCATTGCTGGATGGGACCCAAGGCAGCGACTCAGGGTGGGGGTGAGTATGTGTTTTGACACTACTCACATGACAGTGACTGGACAACCCCCCCCATAACTTACTACAGTATGGTCTTACATAAAACTGATCATAACACATTCACAAAGCTTAGCGGTATTACTGGATTATTTTCTTATTGTGTTATTTGCTTGGAAACAACATGATTATAATGACCATTAACATAAACTACCACCAATAAGTCATAGAATGATTACCTTATCTAAATGTTCAGTTTGCTATTTTTCGAGTCTCTGGTTTTACATATCCTCATGTGATCCATCTCAATCAGTGCACGTATGATAGACTCCTGCAGGTATTCTTTGGTGAAGTGGCTATCCAGATGTAAAAAAAGTACAAGACAAAAGCTGTCATCAAGGGCTTCATGGTTTAGTTGAAGATAAAAGAATAGGCCTTAAAGGAATCCACGAGTGAGGTTACCACGGAGAACAGAGAACTGCAGAGAGTTTCCGCGTGGAGCCCCCCTGAAGCTGGACAGTGAGGCCGCAGACCCTGGCTGTTCACTAACTGATGCATATGACCTTGACACATAGACTGGTGACAGGACCTCTGAGCTTCAGCTTTCACATCCAAAAAGTGAAGACGATGTGGCACCCACCTCACAGGTTCCGAGGAGCATGAAATGCCATCACTGTGCTGTACTTGGAGCTCTAAAATGTGTGGGGAAGGGTATCCACAACAATGGCTGATAGAACGTCCTGGAGTCACAAAGAACAAGCACTCTTAGGAAAGGTGCCATTTTAGTTAGATATGACACAATGAATAGGGTTTGGATCAGGAGGGAAGGACTGTCTATTTCAGGAAGTGGAAAAAAGAAGAATGAGCAATAAGTCTTCATCTGCCTTTGTGTCCCCACATTATGTCTTGTCTTCCAGGTCTTATGGAAACACTTCCCTCATGTAAAAGAGAAAAAAATAAACATAGTCGTATTACATTTTGGGTGAAACATTTAAAATCAGAGACATCACGCACAGCTTTGCTGCATACTAAAAGCCTAAAGGAGAAAGAGGAACAGAAAAATGTTTAATTTGGATGGATGTTGGAGGAAAGAATGATCTTCAAATAGTTCAGAGTCCTGTCTTTTGGCTGAAATCCATTTCTAAGTAAAACTCTCCATAGTGCCCTCCCTGCCCTTCTTCCCCACCCTTCCTGTCCTAACCAGCTCTTCCCCAGAACAGCTCTCACCTTCCCAAAGCAGAATAAAGCCCAGGACAATGTTAAAGGAAAATTGCACTTTTACATTTCTAGATGATTTCCTAACAGAAAATATATGAACTCTCGGAACTAAAACTTAGCTGAGGATTCCAAGCTCCAACCTAGGACCTGAAGAAACCAAGTTCATTGGGTGACTTACAAATATGTTGATTATAACTTTCTTCATAGAATGACATCAGGACTTTTGAATATGAAATTAAAGAATTTACTCACCCGCCTTTATACTTCCATCAGGCCAAGCAGCTGGAAAGACGGTTTTTGCTTTTTTCAGAACACTGGGATATTCACTTTCATTCACATTAAACAAGCTGAAAAGTTGTTGAAGTTTCCTTGAGATGTTTGTAAAGAATAGTGGAGCAAACATTTGGAAATTTGGGCGAGGCAGGATGCATCTCCAACACTGTACTAGACTCTTGCTTTTTAGTAAATGTTATGTCTGGCTTCACTTTGAGTGTGAAGGATGAATGTTTTTCAGAACTCTCATTGCTGTACAAATATGATGTGTTAATGCCTCAAAATCACTGTTTACCCAGCTGCTTCCATGTAAGGTACCTGGAACTCTCGCCAGAACTTTTTCTCTTTATGCATCTACTCTCATTTTCATTGCCATTTCTGTAGATTATTTTAAGAGGCAAAAGAAGCATCGTGATTTTGAGGAGGTGGCTCCAGATACTCTTAATATTTCCACAGGCACCAAATCCCAGCTTGATGGCAGAATGGAAGTTAACTTGGGTAACATACGCATGATTAGAGAATCCATCATCGGGGCATTCCCACCCACAATTTTCCTCCCAAGATTCTGTTATTCTTTGTTAGGACAAAGACTACCCAGGGGACGTCATTGGAAAGTCTCATGTAGCTATGAACCAAAACTTTCCTGCAGAAAACCCTACAGCTATCCTTCTAATGAGATATGTTCAATTTCAGAAGCCTGGAAAAGTGGAAATGCTAGGTTGGCACAGTTAGAATAAAATTCAGGAAAGATTCACATAGTTGGTAATTGAAGCTATAACCATGCAAGAGGTCACAAAGCAAGAGAATAGAAAGAGAGAAGGCCCAGAGCCGAGCTGCAGGGTTCTCCAACATTTAAAGATCAAGAAGGTGGTTTATTCAGGTATGTTATACAACAATTCAAAATCTTTAAAATGTAAGGTATTATGTCTGAAGTGTATCAGTGAAATGAGAGATTCAGAAAGACTCCAATGAGTCTGGCATCAGAATCAGTTACTGCGGCGGTGTGGCATGGGGTGGGGACAGAGTGGAGAGGAAAATGGGAACTAGGAACCCCCAGCACCCCTCCACAGGTGCTGAGGTTGGTAAGGTTCTGCAGCCCAAGGTAATCTCTATGCAGTGCATACCTGGTCACCTCCAAAAGGCAAATGGAGAGTTTCAAGCGATGCTTCACTTCCAGGATCAGCAGAAATTTCTAATCATCTTTATAACCTCCCTAGTAAAGATGTTCAGAGGCTTTCCATGTCAACAGCAGGAGGCTTATATTCCAGAAAGTTAAGTCTGTGCCATTATCTGCCTGAGCCAGTATGTTACGAAGAGCATTACCATGGCGATTTCACATTCTGAAACTGTGCTTGTCTCTTAAATGCCACGTGCCAATGAGTCATAGAGGTGTTTTATTCTAGAGCCATGTACCCCCCAAAAAGGGAGTTTGTACAGATTTACCAAGAAACTATTATTATTGTCTACAGTTCATGCAGTTACAAAACTATCTTTGCCTCCTTTTACTCACAATTTGAACCCAATCTTTTCTAAGGTGCTGGCCTCCCAATATTGCTGTAGCTAATTCAGCCTTGGTTTCTTATGATTAAAGATTATGACTCACACCAGCCTACAAGCCTGGAGAATTATATTGAAGTTGATGCCTCACGATGATCCGATCTGGAGATTCCATACATAGCATATTCTGCTACTACCATGAGAGACTTTTATATTGACGCAAATCATGTATTTACCTCTTTATGACAATTAAATTACAAAATAGTCCATGCAGTGGTCCATAGTATCATCTCATCTTGATAAGGAAGGGTTAGGTAGAGGAAGAATTGCTGGATGCTTTTAAGTCATCCTCCAACATGAACCAGCCTCTTATAAAAGATGAGACAGTTGCATTTATATATCCAAAGCTAGCTGCTGTATTTTCTAAGTCATGTCTCAAGTAGAGCATCTAGAAAAAACCTGTATCAGTAGTGCTTAAGTCTGGCACTGCAGGGAAGCTGGTTTAAAATTACAGAGCCTCTGGAATTTTCAAATGTTCAAAACATCCAACCTAGAGCCTGGGAATCTGTATTTTTAATGAGCATCGCTCATGCATTGCTATGGAACACACATTGCATACATAGCATTTTCTAACATATAGGATCAGGCCAGAGGAAGAATGTCTGTGTATGAGAACTCCCTAAATGATGCACAGTTCCACTGTCTGGTTACAGTTGAAACTGTTTTTGTACTTACGACCATCCCACGCAATGTCACTGGTTACATACGGTTTACCAGATGTGATTATTACTGCACTCACCTTGGTTGATATATGGATAATAAAAGGGCCTTATTAGAGGTTTTTATTATGCCCCACAATCTTCAAATACCTGCTGATTAGAAAAGTTAGAGCCGTTATCTAAGAGACCCTGAAGGATGTCTTCAGTGTATGTCATCAACAAACCCCATGATTACTCCTCTCTTGGCTTGGCACTTTGGTGGGTTAACAATGGAGAGGTGTTGCCAGGCTTGCTCCCACTGCCTCCACATACTAGTCCGAGGCTTGGAAGGATGTGTTCCAGGCATTGGCCCGGACTGCATCTATGTATTCCTTTCTTACACAGGATCTCATTGCCTGTGGGATCTTTGTCTGTCATGGGTGATCCAGGAGAGACCAGCTGATGGCTGTTGGGTCACCTCAGCAGCCCAGGACATATGTGTCCTTCAGGTTGTTTTTGACAACAGCAAAACCATCAGGAGCATCCCCTCCACGATGGGACTTCTCAGAGTGTGGTCCATGGATTCCTGCATCAGCTTCCCCTGGGTGGTTGCTAAAAAACACTCAAAGGCCAAGCATGGTGGCTCATGACTGCAATCCCAGCAGTTTGGGAGGACAAAGCAGGAGGATCACTTGAGGCCAGGAGTTCCAGACCAGCCTGGACAATATAGTGAGACCTTGTCTCTAAGAAACTTAAAAAAGAAAATTAGCCAGGCATGGTGGCTCATGCCTGTAGCTACTCGGGAGGTTGAGACAAGAGGAAAGGTTGAGCCTGGGAGTTCAATGCTGCATTGAGCTATAATTGTGTCACTGCACTTCAGCCTGGGCAACAGACCAACACCCTGTTTTACATCATAATAATAATATAATAAAAAAATAAAAAGCACTCGACTTCTGAATACCTCCCCAGGCCTACTGAATGGGAATTTCTGCTGGCCTCTGGAATCTGTTTTTAACAATTTATCCTGGTAAGTCAAATATACAGTGATGTTTTGGAATGAAGGTGCTAATTACAGAGGCTGAGGGGGAAGGAAGCAGTAACTTGCCGCCTTTCACCATGCCCAGCTCTGGAATAACACAAGGAAGCCTTGGAAGGGTTAGCTCCACTCTAGTACCTGGCTGTTAGCATAGGAGTATTATTGCCAGATCCTAAACCCACCACACCTTCGGGATTACTCATCTCAGTAAATGACATTTCTACTTTATTTATGTATTTATTTATTTTGAGACAGAGTCTGGCTCTGTTGCTCAGGCTGAAGTGCAGTGGCGCGATCTCTCCCAGGTTTAAGCCATTCTCCTGCCTCCGCCTCCCAAGTAGCTGGGATTACAGGCACCTGCCACCACACCCAGATAACTTTTGTATTTTTAGTAGAGACTGGGTTTTGCAGTGTTGGCCAGGCTGGTCTCAAACTCCTGACCTCAGGTGATCCGCCCACTTCAGCCTTCCAAAGTGCTGGGATTACAGGCGTAAGCCACCGTGCCCAGCATTTTCCACTTCTGAGGGTCTCTTTAACTCTTTTCCTCACCCTCCTCATCCAAAATACAGCAGGAAATTCTGCCTGCTTTCACCAAGTGCCATCACTTTTACCACCTTTGCCTGGACCATGGCAGGTGGCTCTGCTTCTCCCTCCAGGCCCCTCACCCACCACTGTTGATGTCCATGCAGCAGCCAAACTGCTCCTCTGAAAACAGGGGTCAGGATATGTGATATCACAGCCCAAACTTCTCAATGACTTCCAGCTTCACTATAGAATAAAACTGAATGTCCTTACAGTGGCCACCAGGTCCCTAAATATCACATCAACCTCTGAGAAGCCACACTGACTTCTCAGACCTTCCTTGTCTCCCTCCACTTCCCCAGGACCTGCCCCACTGCCGCTCCTGAAGGACATCAGACTTGCCTCCCCCAGGACTTTGCAGGGCTGCTCCCTCTGCCTGGAATCCTCCACCCACAGAAGCCCCTCCATTCATGCTGGTCTCTGCACAAATGGCATTGCCCTGTGGCATCTCAGGACCTGTCCTGTAGAGCTTCCCACCACTTCTTCTCACTTGCCTTGCTTCACTTTCATTCATAGCACATTTTATTTCCTGACATGTATGTTTTATTTGGTCCAGTTCTGTTGAGGGCCCTCTCCCAAGAAGCAAACTGCCAATTTCTCACTGTATCTTCCATGGCACAAAAGGAGTTGGCTAGCTAGCTCTCTGGCCACTGCTGCTGCTGCTTCTTCTAAATAAATTTTATCATGCATATTTGGGGCTTACAACATGATGTTATGGGATAGGTGCAGTAAAATGGTTACAACAGTGAAGCAGTTTAACTTGTCATCTCACTTAGTTACTTTTTTTGTGGCAAGAGCAGCAAAAATCTACTTACTTAACAAAAATCTCTAATGCAATGCAGTGTTATTAACTTTAGTCCCCAGGATGTGCACTGGGTCCCTAGACATGCCATACTACATATCTGCTATCTTATATCCTTTCATTTATATCTTCCCATTTCCTCTACCCCCACCCCGCCCCTACCACCACCTGTGGTAACTACTGTTTCATTCTTTGCGTATTTGAGCTTTTAAAAAACATTCCATCTATAAGTGAGATCATGCCATATTTTTCTTTCTGTGTCTGGCTTATTTTACTTGGCACAATGTCCTCCGGGTCCATCTATGTTGTGGCAAATGGCAGAATCTCCTTTTTAAAGGCTGAATTATATCCCTGTGTATGTGTATATATCACGTTTTCCTCATCCATTCCTCTATTGATGGGCATTGAGGTAGTGTACCTAATGCTGCAATAAACATGGGAATGTTGATACCTTTAGAAGATGGTGATGTCATCAGATATATAGCCAGAAGTGGGCTTGCTGGGTACTACGGCAGCTCTATTTTTAATTTCTTTAGGAACCTCTATGCTGTTTTCCATAATGGCTGTACCAATCTGCACTTCCACCAGCCATGTACTAGGGCTTTATCCATACCCTGGCCAACATTTATTATCTCTTGCCTTTCTGATAATAGCCATCCTTACAGCTTGGCTATTTCAGAGAGTCAGAGATATTACATAATATCTCATAGTGATTTTAATTTGCATTTCCTTTATGATTAGTAATCTTGGACACCTTTTCCTATACTTATCGGCTGTTTTTATATCTTTTTTGGAGAAATGTCTGTTCGGGTCCTTGGTCCTTTTTTTTTTTTTGAAACGGAGTCTCACTCTGTTGCCCAGGCTGGAGTGCAGTGGTGCAATCTCAGCTCACTGCAAGCTCTGCCTCCTGGGTTCACGCCATTCTCCTGTCTCAGCCTCCCGAGTAGCTGGGACTATAGGCGCCCACCACCACGCTTGGCTAATTTTTTTGTATTTTTAGTAGAGATGGGGTTTCACCATGTTAGCCAGGATGGTCTCGACCTTGCTCCATTTTTAATCAGGCCATTTTATTTTCTGCAGTTGAGTTATAAGAGTTTCTTACAAATTTTGGGTATTAACCCTTTATCACATACATGGATAAGATAAGGATCCAATTTCTTTCCGGTCTCATAAAGGCATTAATCCCACTCATGGGGGCTCTATTCTCATGATCCGTATTAGTCAGGGTTCTTCAGAGGGACAGAACTAATAGGATATATGTATATATGAAGGGGAGTTTATTAGGGAGAATTGACTCACATGATCACAAGGTGGAGTCTCATGATAGACCGTCTGCAAAGCTGAGGAGCGAGGAAGCCAGCAGTGGCTCAGTCAAGCCCCAAAGCCTCAAAAGTAGGGAAGCCAACAGTGCAAAGCCATCTGTGGCTGAAGCCATCTGTGGCCAAAGCCATCTGTGGCCAAAGCCCCAAGAGCCCCCAGCAAACCACTGGTGTAAGTCCAAGAGTCCAAAGGCCAAAGAACCTGGAGTCCGATGTTCAAGGGCATGAAGCATCCAACATGGGAGAAAGACCAAAACCACAAGACTCAGCAAGCTAGCGTATTCCACCTTCTTCCACCTGCTTTTTTCTAGCTGTGCTGCCAGTTGATTGGACGGCGCCCACCCAGATTGAGGGTAGGTGTGTGTCTCCCAGTCTGCTGACTCAAATGTTAATCTCCTCTAGCAACACCTTTACAGACACACCCAGAAACAATATTTGCATCCTTCAATCCAATCAAGTTGACACTTTGTATTAACCATCACATGACATAATCACCTCCCAAAGGCCTCACCTTTGAATACTAGCACATTGAGAGTTAGGATTTCAACATATGAAATTTGGAAGGACACAAACATTCAGTCCAATACACTGCCCTGCTAATTCAAATGGTGCCTGGCACACAATGGGCCATGAGTAACTGTTTGTTGAGTGAATAAATGAATGAGTGCTCGGACACTGACACTGTGCTTGGAAATTGCTGGAGGAGCTTGTGAGTTAGGTATTGACTTTTGTGTTTTGCTTGGATCATCCTGGTGAATTCTCACCCAGTCCTGTGTTGTGGTTGTTCTTGTCTCAATAGAGACAAGTAATCATGGCCAATCGTGGCACATGGTGCTTTTCCCTCTTCTTTCACTTCACTGGGGCCACTGTAGTAATGTGGACCTATGATTGACAGCTGGTAGCCCAGGATACATTTCAGTTGGAGGCTCTGCTTCTCCTAGGGCCACATTTCACCAACACCACAGCTGACATTTTTCAGAAGCCTACTCCACTTCTAGCCTCATTTCCACATCTCCCTTTCCCACGTGATTCACATCTTCTGATTCCTTCTCTGCTTCTTACATTCTCAACATGCTTTGTGAGCTCCAAGGTCAAGGGCACCTCATATTCCCTCTTCCCATTTGCTGGTGTCCTCTGTTACTGCTGCTGCTTCCCCTCCCTTAGAGCCATCCATGGAAGTGGTGCCCAGAAACTTTCTTTTTTTTTTTTTTTTTTGAGACGGAGTCTCGCTCTGTCGCCCAGGCTGGAGTGCAGTGGCGCGATCTCGGCTCACTGCAAGCTCCGCCTCCTGGGTTCACGCTCCCAGAAACTTTCAGAACATGTTATTTGCCAGATGGAAGACGGTCAGTGTCAGAGCTGTGTATAGGAGACCTGTTTGCAGAGCATGGATTTTTCCAAAGGTTTGCTTCTGGGAATGCATTTGAAATCCACTCATCTAAAGTAGACTTAGAATGGAGGCCTAGGACACAATTTCCCATTTCTAACTCAACTCAAGGCCCTTTCCTGCACAAATTTCCCTTTTTCAACCTGCTTTAGAAGATTTAAATTGAATGAATTTAAAGAAATTTAAAATAAATTTGATTAAGTAATTTGAAAAACAAAGAAAATGTAGCAGCTGCCTAGATCCCCATCTGCTCTGATTTGTCTGCAAGAAGATAGGATGTTTCTTTCTCTCCTCTGTTCCTAGTATTCATCTCATATCTGACATTCCCAACAGAAAATGCACTCCATTCTGCCTGCAGTAGCCCAGAACCATGCCAAACGAGAAACACAAACACAGGCGTGGTTTATGAGGTCATCATCTCTTCCCTGTGATCTTCTCTGTAGTGCCATTCTCTCCAAGGTCCTGAGGTAACAGGTGTCCCCATTAACTCAGCCAGGAGGGGCTGAAAGGCACATCAGACTAAAGAGAGAGAGAGAGGTAAAAGGTCCTAGCTCCTCAAACTGAGTGCCAGTGGATAGTGTTGCACAGAGTGGGAAGGGGGCTCATGGCAGGAACCAAACCCAAGTGTCCCACGGGAGGTATGTCTTGAGACAACATGGCCAGCCTCACCCCTCCCCTCATCCCTCAGTGAAAATGACATCCAAGTGGGACAGCCCGGTGCCATGGCAGCAAGACAGCTGGAGCTGGAAGCACAGAGGGGTGGAGAGATCTCTGTGGGCTGCTGGTGGGGCCAGGGCTGGTGGTGGGGCTGCTGGTCTATGCGGTCACCCCCAGGCACCTGTTGTGCCATGGGATGCATGGATGGATCTACAGTAGCGTGACCGTGAATGTGTCTGTGATGGTTAGTGGTGGTGGGGATGGAAATGCTGCCATGGTAATTTCAGTCTTGGTCTTGACTCAGACTAGCAGTGCAACATTAAACTTCTGTTTGAGGCAGTACTGTAAAGGCGCCCAACATCAAGACCCTGCCCTTTGCGGGTGAGGACTGTGCGGTTCTCCTTCTGTCCTCCTTTTTTTTTTTTTTTCAGAAGAGGAATTTTACTTTTACCCACTTATGGTAATATTTGCAATATTAGAATATAATTAGGTTAAATAAATCAAATAAGGAATCCAGAAGAAACTTTTCTTGAGTTAAGCCAAGGACACACTGGCAATTTCGAGAACAGAGAATTCTACACATTAACAAAAAGAACACACAAGCTCAAATGCAAGTTTATATGGTGAGTGTTTTTAAAGAATTTTAAAAGCATGCTCCATCAGCATAATAGCTTTTTCTCATTTATGTAACAGATACATTTCTGTCTGCTTGTGTACAGCAAAGGGTTAGAACCTGAATAAACTTATTTACGATTTCAGAAAGGTGCTATTTTAGAAATGTACTCCATAGAATTTACTTCGCTGCTCCTACCACTGATTCTTCAAATAAACAAAGTACGGAAGGTCTTATCCCTTGAAAATGTTTTTAAACACTAGCACTTTAAATTGAAACATTGGTAGAAACGTAGCAATGTCAGGTACAATGCCTATACTTAGTCTTATTTAAAATAAGAATTGAATGCACAACAGAAAATTTATCATTTTCTTTATCATTGGAGGGGAGGGAGAGAAAGCAAGCAGAGGTGGGAGTATGGTTACACTATTTAAGGAAGAGCTGAATACAAAGATAATGAGTCTTTCATAGTCTCAACAATTCCACAATGAATAACTGTGGATTATCTCATGTATGATTCACATTGGATAAAAAAAAATTGGTTCCACTCTGTGTATATCAATTTAATTCAAACCTTATTATCTTCAGAATACAAAGATGAATACTAGAAGATAAACTAACTGCAATAAGTATTTTCTAAGTAGAAGACCAAACACCAAGGGGAATCCCTCTTTCCAGTGTCTTCTGATATGGCAAGATTTTACCAGAATGGAAGTCTAACACTTAAATAAGCATTCTCTTGGCCAAGTAAGAAACTACAGTTGTTGTTGGTATTACCCTACAATTACCATATGTATTACATATTAAATTAAACTCAGCATTAAATATGCTTGTATAATTATGCTGTTAATGATGATAGCAGTGATGATGCTGGTGGAAAAAGCCTGTCTTTAGCAAAAGAAAAGTAAGGGAGAAAAATGTAACAAGCAGAAAGCAAACACAGAGTTGGGCAATTTTTGACTAGGAAAGAGAATTTTAAACACTTTTTAAATCTTCAAAATATTTAAAACAAATTTAAAGGTCTGTTAATTCATATATTTTTCTTTACTAATCATTTTGGATTTTTTTTCTTTGAATTATTGGGCAGGGAAGATATGTATGGAAGATTATTGCTCTAATTTGAGTGAAATAAAAGATATTAGTGCAAGGCAAACATAACTCATTTGAGGATAAAGTTTCTGTTGGATATGTGGCTCCTGATGCATTTTGACTTGTCCTTTAAAATGCTTTATCTTTTTCTTTAAAGATTTATTTCAATAAAACTAATTGGGACCACCCATATTTCAGTAGGACCTGAGTATGGATTGGAAGTACTTGCCAGGGCAGCAGCAATCTTGCTGTTTTATTTAACATGCATCCTTGGGCAGGTTGCCCTTAAATCTTACACTGTGGTGAAGGGATGATTTTTTTTTGTAATGCACAGTAGAGTTGGAGTACTTAGTTCTCTTGTTGTCCAGTATATCTAATAAGTGTTTCATATTATTTCCACATAAGGGAAATAAGGGAGTACTTTTCTTTTTCCTTCTGTCTTTCTATCTAGACATCACCATTCATCCATCGCTTAGGCAGCCATTGATTCAGCATGTGTACATGCATGTGCAAGTGTGTATGTGTGTACATGTGTGTGTGCCTGTGTGTGTACATTATCTACTGTGTACCAGGCCATATTTCTGGTATCAGTCTCAGCTCCTCTTCTCCAGTACACAGATTCCTCTTGTCTATAAATTTCTGTAATAGAAATTACTTTCTGTCACCAGATAGAAATTCTGTCTGGTGCTCAAATTGTTGTTGCTGTTTAATTTATAGCACATTTTTAGCTGTTTATTTCTAATATTTAAATGTACACCGTGTGTCCCTGCAGGCACAGCTCCAGGAGCTCTGCATTCGCATGCAGGCTCAGCCATCACACACTGGAGCAAGTGTCATGTGGCCTCCTCTGTGATCATGACCACTCATGGCCTGAGCTGGCCACAGGGAAGAGCAGCCGGCCACACTTCAGGTTTATAAGTGGCTTTGAAAACACAAAACATGATGTCTGACTCTCCCTGTCCTGTGATTCCCAGGGCCCAGACTGGGATCTAAAGAGAGGAAGAAGGGACACAGGCCTCCTTATTACTCTCCTTCATTAATTCATTCACTAAACAAGTACTTACTGAGTGCCTACCAGTTGTCAAGTATGATGTTAGTGTTGCGAATCCAGAAGGGAGCAAAGCAGGAAAGTTCTGCTCTCGAGGAGCCACGTGTTCCTGTTCCCAGGAGCGTCAAGGAAGCCCCTGCAGGTTTGCGTCATCACTGCCAGCAACAGTTGAACCAAATGGGAAAAGCAATCAGGGAATACTGTTTCACAGTACCAACTATTTACATATTTGGTGAGAATTTACTTGTTTTTTAGTCTTACTTTGATGATTTTTCTTTTCATTTCTTATCCAGTATTTTATTCAACAATTTTCTGCTGATTTAAATAATAAAATTGCTTATTTAAAATCAACAAATTATTACACTAGTGATTAAAAATAAATCAAAGTAAAGGCACATTCTAATGCACATTCTCCTTCTCTGCTGATGAGAATGTAAATTGGTACAATCTTTCTATCCTTAAAACTTTAGTGCTCATTAATGAAATAAGTCACCCTTAAGCAGTGTATTCTAAAGAAACAATCAGAGATTGTCAAGGATTTATACAAAGGATGATCATGACTGTGATTTTAAAACCAAGGGAAATTTAAAGCAACCTCAATGCTCAACAATAGGCATTAAATTAGTGATGGCATATTTTTTTCATTATACTTTACGTTCAAGGAATACATGCGCAGAATGTGCAGGTTTGTTACATAGGTATACACGTGCCATGGTGGTTTGCTGCACCCGTGATGGTGTATTTTTGTAAGAGAATATTATGCAGTTATTTAAAAGGATGCCTTTATAGTGTGATTTTTTTAAAAAAAATAGTGTATCGGTAAAGAAAGTACTTTTGTATAAGACTCAATATGTGTTCATTAACAGCAAGTCTTGCCAAGCTAATTTCCTTTTTGAAGCAGTAACTAGACTAATGTATATGTGGAATTCAACACATCTAAAAGGGCATATAGAGCTTTTCATATACATGTATAGAGCTCCTGGAGCACCGGGTGGGTTGTGGTTGCCAAGCGCTGGAAATATACAGGTAAATAAAATATAGCCCCCATAGTCAAGAAGCTCATAATGCAAAGATAGGGGAAACAAACAAATGGAAAATTACAAGAATACAACGTTATTCAACAAATGTTGACCACATATTTACTGTACGCTGACTCTACAGCAGTGAACAAGCCATACTTATGTCCTCCCTTTTGGAGCTGTTCAAACCCATTTTTAAAAGTTGATATAACAGAAAAGCTAAATTCAAGGAAGCACAAAAGCTAAGTTGACTATCGAGTATCTTCAGTCTAAATTTGGTGACCTGAGAGGGGATGAGAAGGTGGAGGATCATGAGTGAGTGAGACGTAGCACCAGCCCTCAGGAAGGGTGACAGCAAAATGTGTAGGGACAGAAAGACTAGAGAGGGGAAAACAGGGGAAGGAAGTCACAGAGTAGAAGGAATCCTGCTTTATATCAGGAGCCATCATCTTTTGAGGGTCGAGGAGAAGGATTCAAAGGAAAAATGAAGATTGAAGAATGAATGCTAATACAAATAGATCATGGTCCTAAAAAGGAAAGACAGCTGAATTCAAGGGCAAAGAGTTCACTTTGACAAGGAAAGCGGTACTTACTCCTCAAATATGGCAGGCAAAGAAGGGGTCAGTAATAATAGAATCTGAACTGGAAATAAAGGACGTTGAGAAAGTTCGTAATAAAGAATAGTAAATTTCAATCTTCCCAGAAACAATGAGCTCATCCCCTGTGAGAAAGGGCTTAGAAATGAGAACTTAAGGGAACAAAATGATCTATGGCAAACTTGCTAATTGACTGATCTCTTGCAAAACATTGAGCATTTACCATATTCTAAGTTCAAATACCCATGACTCTGGGAGGACATGGAGCTGGCCTTGGAACCAGTTCACATGATGAGGGGACCTGCAAACACACCTGGAACATCTACAGGAGCAATACACATCACAGAAACATGCATGTCATGGCCAACACCCACACATGGCCTCAGAAAACTAGGTAAGCTTGGCTGTCCCCTTACTTGCCAAGAATCGTCAGAAACTCAGTGTTGTAGAATAGAAAGACCATGGGCTTAGGGTCGCATGGACCAGGTTGTAATCCAGCTCAGTGCTTCACCAACTGGATGGCCTTGAAGAGAGCTCAGTACCTGCCCAGCTCCTCCATGGGCACCGAGGTGCCTGCCAGCCATGCGAAGCTGTGGAGCAGACTGATGAGGAGGTGGAGGTGAAGCATTGAACACACAACAAGAACTCACTACACAACTTATTTGTCTGGTTATGCTTATTCAGATTTTGCTATAGGACAAAGATTGACTAACAAGAGGTGGCTTTAGGTTCAGATTTTCCATTGTTCCTGGTAGACCTATGAAGATGATACCTCTATTAATATTTAATGCTGTCATATTTTAGGTACAGCCACTGCAAACCACCCTGCCTAGAACCCATATTTATTTAGTAGGATCTATCGATCATCTATCAGTAAATCAAAAATGGCCTTACTGCCCAAGGTAATTTATAGATTCAATGCCATCCCCATCAAGCTACCAATGACTTTCTTCACAGAAATGGAAAAAACTATTTTAAAGTTCATATGGAACCAAAAAAGGGCCCACATTGCCAAGAGAATCCTAAGCCAAAAGAACAAAGCTGGAGGCATCATGCTACCTGACTTCAAACTATACTACAAGGCTATAGTAACCAAAACAGCATGGTACTTGTACCAAAACAGAGATATAGACCAATGGATAAGAACAGAGCCCTCAGAAATAATACCACACATCTACCACCATCTGATCTTTGGCAAACCTGACAAAAACAAGAAATGGGGAAAGGAGTCCCTATTTAATAAATGGTGCTGGGAAAACTGGCCAGCCATATGTAGAAAGCTGAAACTGGATTCCTTCCTTACACCTTATACAAAAATTAATTCAAGATGGATTAAAGACTTAAATGTTAGACCTAAAACCATAAAAACCCTAGAAGAAAACCTAGGCAATACCATTCAGGACATAGGCGTGGGCAAGGACTTCATGACTAAAACACCAAAGCAATGGCAACAAAAGCCGAAATTGACAAATGGAATCTAATTAAACTAAAGAGCTTCTGCACAGCAAAAGAAACTACCATCAGAGTGAAGAGGCAACCTACAGAATGGGAGAAAATTTTTGCAAAGGGCTCATCTGACAAAGGGCTAATATCCAGAATCTACAGAGAACTCAAACAAATTTACAAGAAAAAATAAAACAACCGCATCAAAAAATGGGCAAAGGATATGAACAGACACTTCTCAAAAGAAGATGTTTATGCAGCCAACAGACACATGAAAAAATGCTCATCATCACTGGCCATCAGAGAAATGCAAATCAAAACCACAATGAAATACCATCTCACTCCAGTTAGAATGGCAATAATTATAAAATCAGGAAACAACAAGTGCTGGAGAGGCTGTGGAGAAATAGGAACACTTTTACACTGTTGGTGGGACTGTAAACTAGTTCAACCATTGTGGAAGACAGTGTGGCGATTCCTCAAGGATCTAGAACTAGAAATACCATTTGACCCAGCCATCCCATTACTGGGTATATACCCAAAGGATTATAAATCATGCTGCTATAAAGACACATGCACACATATGTTTCTTGCAGCACTATTCACAATAGTAAAAACTTAGAACCAACCCAAATGTCCATCAATGATTGACTGGATTAAGAAAATGTGGCACATACACACCATGGAATATTATGCAGCCATAGAAAAGGGTGAGTTCATGTCCTTTGTAGGGACATGGATGAAGCTGGAAACCATCATTCTTAGCAAACTATCGCAAGGACGAAAAGACAAACACCGCATGTTCTCACTCATAGGTGGGAATTGAACAATGAGAACACTTGGACACAGGAAAGGGACCATCACACACCGGGGCCTGTCATGGGGTTGGGGGACGGGGGAGGGATAGCATTAGGAGATACACCTAATGTAAATGACCAGTTAACGGGTGCACCACACCAACATGGCACATGTATACATATGTAACAAACCTGCACGTTGTGCACATGTACCCTAGAACTTAAAGTATAATAAAAAAAAAAGTAAATCAATCTATCTACCAATCTATCTATCTATCTCTGTGTGAAGGGTTTCTTAATGGTTATTTCCTTTCGTTTGGTTACTGTTATGACCTATCTTCTCATTTCACTTAAAACAATACAGTTTTCCCCAAATTATCAGTACTTACATAAATAACTAAAACATAAATGGTAATCCATAATAGTAATTAATACTAATTTTATTATTAATAAGTAGTAGCAAGTAATAATAGTGCTTCCTTGACTATTTTATCATTTGCAATTTACTTTAAATACTGCAGCACAGACACTGTGGGATTACATGCCTGTTACTTGGGTTGAGCTAAAACTCAGGCCCTCACAGAATTCAACCAGGCAGGTACACTTGCCTCAGGTTACAGAGGAAAACCCTCTGCTGGAACAAGTATTGCAGAGCTTCTTTTATCTGTATCTTACTTTGGCTTGTCTGATTAGCATGCAGATTTGGGTTAAACTTGTGGCTTGTTAATAAGCTGATGCATGCTTAAAAGTGTTCTCTTTTGGTGAAATTGAAGGTAATCAAAGTATGTGGATTGGCTAAAATATTATGGAAATACTCCCCTGTATTATAACAGGGTATAAACAACCAAAGGATCAATGATATTTGGTGATTTTGCCTGAATCTTGATCTTTTTATGGTTCTGTGTCCAGCCAGGAATCCCCAGGGCTCTGCCTGCCTGAAGCTGTCCACACGGTTAGCAGAAGCCCCTCTGTGGAATTGCGGGTGTCTATCTCAAGTGACCTTCCAAGCAAGGTCTGAGCACCTAACAGGACAGAAGCCTGAGACTTCAGTGAGCTCACAGAACAAATTGTATGAGCTGCTTCTGTGCTTGCTTGATAATAACTCCTCAACTGAAAAGAGCTGGATGTGTCAGAGTTTTCTTTGAAATTAGCTTTCCTTAGAGTCTACTAGCCAGATTGTAGGGGGAGAAGTGAATGCTCAGCCACCTCTAACCTCTTTAAAAGCTGCCATTTTCTACCAAAACAAAAACAGAAACAAAACAAAATAAAAAAACCCTAAGAGTTTTGCATGACCAAATTGCCTGAGGTCAGCTGGTATGCTAATACATTAAGCCATAATCATAAAAGTATTTCTACTCATATTTAAGTAAAAGTTCTCCTTGAATTCCAGATAGAAGGAGTTTCTATAGTAGAATTAACAATTTATTTAGTATGCTCAAATTCTCACATTTTGGTGTTCATGTCCATCAGATGGCTTTGAATTGTTACATTTGTGGCTTATGTATATGCTAGCCGAATTGTGCTTTGGCCTTTCTTTTCTGATCAGCCATTAATCTGGGTAAAAACTGGGGCTAAATGAGCCCCCTGGCATGTTTTCATATTTGACACTCTCTATCCAAATCTCTAGAGCAGAGATACTGGTGTAAGTCCTATAAGGGAAAGACAACGACTGTCTTGTTCGCTTCATATCCTCAATGCCCAACATGGTCTGGACCATAGTAAGTGCTCAGTAAATATTGGTGAAATGAATGAAAGAAACAAGGAATGAACGAGCATTTCTCCCTTTCTATTCATGTTTGTGAGTGGCTTGCTGTCTTCCTATCTGTCTGCCCCATAGGCATCTGTATGGGAAGGACTGGCAGTTGGTGCTACTAAATAAACCCCATCTTGGGTAAATCACTGTCGATGTGTCTTCTCATCCCAGTTTGGTCTCCACTGGTTCTTGGGCAGAATTTCCCTGAGATGTATCCAAGTCACAGATTTAAAAACTGAAAAGAAAGTTTGAATTCTCTGAAAATTATGATGTACTCTTCTCAATGGGGCAAAAGGAAATTATACATATGAAGAGCTGCTTAAAATACAAGCAAAAGTCTCATTTCACCCAGTTTTGGAGGTCAAAGCTCTTGTCCATGTAAAGCAAAGAACTGAGGGTATAACTTATCTTGTGGAATCCTTGAAGAAGCCATTTCCTTGAGCACAAGACCCAAAATGTTCCTCAGAATGGCTTGTAAAATCCCTCGGAGGGTCCTATGTCCTAAGTCAGAGGTGGTAAATCCTGGCTCTTGGTCAAACTCAGCCTGATGCTTGGTTTTGTAAATAAAGCTATATTAGTAAACAGCCACACCCATTCATTTACGTATTATCTATGGCCACTTTCCCACTACAACAGCAGCATCAAGTTGCACAGAGACCTTCCTGCTGGTAAAGCCTAAAATATTTACCATGTTTAGATAAAAGATTTGCTGACTGTATCCTAAGTGTCTGGAAAGATTTATCCATTAGCCAGGATGGACATTGATCCTTTCTACATCATTAAAACAGCCAAAATGATAGTAGGAGTTATATAACACACTTCAAAAGCACTAGGATTAATGTCAGACTTGTTTCAATTATGCCGATACAAAAAGAGTTGGATGTCTTGTTTGTTCATTTGTATTGTGCCTCATTCTACAAAGGATGTGAGCTGGTATATAAAAACACATACAATATAATAAAAGGTTAAAGAATTAATAAAATTCTAGCCAGAGAAGATACAAATTAAAATAGGAGGTGGAAACAAAATGAAAGTTTTTTCCATTTAGGATTTAACCTTTTAATTCTATATTATTTTATATTAATATTGCAACCACTGCCTTTTTCTATTTACTGTTCTATTAAATCTGTTTAGTTCTTTTACAGTTTTTTTACAATTATCAAATATTTCAAAAATTTTAGTTTTTTGATTAATATTACAAACACTCATAACAACACTTACATTTTTCAAACTAATATTCAAAATAAAGGTGCCATATTTGTTTGAACGTTAAAAAAAGTACAATGTTAGCCGGCACAGTAACTTTCCCTCATCTCACTGGCTTCTCTCACCCAGAAAGACCTCTGACCTCTGTCTTGAAGGTGGTTCGCATCTTTTCAAATAATATTTTAAAATTTATAACATGTGTAAGTAACCATTGTATATGGTGTTGCTTTCTGTTTTTTAAAGTTTACATGAATAAGGAATTATTTTATGCATAATATTTTCAACTTGCTTTTATTTCCCAACACTAGATGTTAGAAATTCATCTATGCTAAAATAAGTAGATTTAGTGTATTTATTTTAATAACTGTGTAGTAGTTAAAACATATCCCCAATTTGTTTATCCATTACCAATGAATAAACATTTTGATTGTATTTTAAAGTATTTTTTAAAAGCTTCAGTGGTCATTCTCATACCTTCCTCCTTGTGCAAGGCAGAGGTTTCTCTAGGGCTTATTTTTGGAAGAGAAATGGGTAGGTCTCAGAGTATCTCATGAAGATGAACTTTACTAGATGATAGCCAAATTGCCCTCTGAAGTGCTTATACTACTTCCTATTTCGACCATTAGCAGATAATTTTCCTGTTTTGCTGTATTCTAAAGAGTAAACCCTCAAAAGGAGGTAGGGGCAGAACAGGAAACAGATAAAATTTAACACGAAGATACAGCTGGGGATTGTAAGAAGCAGTAGCATGAAAGACCTCTCAGGTCCTCCTGAAATGTCCTGACTTTACTCTGTAAACAGTGGAAAGCCTTCAAAATCTTTAATATGAATTTTCATTAATAGGGAAATATTCACTTTGCTTCTTTCTTGAACTTTAAACAAGTTGCTTAAGCAAAAGTTCTAAAAAATGGCCATAACCTCAAACATTTATTGATTCAGATCTCAGGAATCTAGGAGATTAAGGGCTAAGAATCAGGTGTGGGTGGCTCACTTCTGTCCTTAGTTTCTTGGCTATAATTTGCTGAATGTTCTTTTCCCCTCCATATCTGCCAGTTGGAAATCTTATGAGAAATGTTCCCTGTTCAAGGACATGAATGACAAGATCCGCATCCAGCACCCTCTGGGCCTATGGGGAAGCCACCAAAGTAGACTTACATTTTGTTTAAAATGATGGGTGATTGTTCCATCAAGCTCTGACGTTAATGGTTTCGGTTAATCTGATACAATTGAGACAATATTTTCTCTTGTCATTATTTCTTCATTTTTATCAAACGTCACTCACTGTTCTGGGTAAAGGCAGATCTAGCCTTCTTCTGAAGCTGCACCTCCAATTTTATGTGCTGACTTGGAAGGATGGCTATTTACAGGACTCCTGGGCTGGTTCACCTTCCTTGGATACTCGAGTACTGGAGTGCTCAAATGCATACGTTCTAGAGACGGTTTGTTTCATTATAAGATGTGACTAAATATGAACCTGAAAGAGCCAATTCATAAAGATGGATCCCAAATGTAAATAGAGTTATATTGGTAAACTGGGCCCAAATTTAAAATAAAGCCAAGCAGCTATTTGCTGACTAGATGTCTCTCACACACACTTTGAGTTCCCTGAAAACCGACACTTGTGTTCAGTTTTGGGACTTGGTTGAAGCTGAGCCCTTTCTCAACCAATCATTGTTCAGCTGCCTCAACCAATCAGGACTCAGCTGCCTTGACCAATCAGGGTTTATTTGCATAGGTGAACCTGATTGGGAACTTGGGCAGGAACTTTCACTAGAAAACCAGAGCTCTCCCTTTGCTTTCTGGTACACAACTTAGTTTTTACACTGAAGGCTGCATGTCCCCAGTTTGCAGACTGTACACCAGAATAAAATCTCTTTTCTCCAAACTCCTTTTCAAAAAAATTTTCATTCACAGAAACATGTTCAACATTCTTTTTTCCTTGAGCAAACCCCACTTACTTTCCTCCTCCAGCCTTCCTAGGTCAGAGTCACAAGTTGTGCCAGAGGCAGAACAAACTAGACAGTTAGGAACACAATAAATAGCAAGCACCTGCTCCAGCACCTCTGAGGAAGGTGTGTACATACATACAGAGTAGGGCTTCTTTCATTTATAAATACTCTACATCTGGAGCCTTTTTCATCTGCAATTAAAAGAAAAAGACTTTAAAAATAGGAGAGATGAAAACAGAAGCCAAAACCCTAAGCAGTGTAGGTGGGGACGTGGAGCTGGGTGGGGACGTGGAGCCAGCCCTAAGGATGGCTGGGGACCGGTCCTCTGCTTCCTGCATCCGCTTCTCTCTGGTGCTCGCCTCGTTTTCCCTGGCCGACTGTCAGAGTGAAGCCGGGGTAATGGCTTCTTCTGGAACCGTGGGGCTTGCCTCTTCACATTACTGGCACCAGTGACGAAACAGGACCCTCCGCATTGATTCCAGCTACAGTCCTCATAGAGAACTCTGACTGGGTCAGCCTGGGTCAGGTGCCCACCAGGGTCCAGGGTATCAGAGAATGATGATTGATAGTTCCAACCTCAACAAACAAGTAAACAGGAGGAGTAAACATTTTACCTGAAAAACAAGAAGGGCTGTTCTGGACAGACAAAACCATAGATGTGATATACTCTGATTTTGCCACAAGGGCTTTATGCCACAACATACCAGAATTTTCCAGCCTCAGATAGCTTTGCCTTGACAAATGCTGCACGGTAAAGAATTTTCTTCAGTTACAGAATCCTTTTTTGGTTTTCCAATTCTAATGATTATTTTACTTGTTATTTCAAATACCTGAGCATCCTCTGAACTTTCCTCTGGCCTATGTATCTCTTGAAGGCAAATACTTGCTCCAAACATTACCCAAAACATGAAGGTTCAGGGGCTTTGCTGAGATCATAGTGCCATGTCCTCTCCTGTGGTCAGTGATGCCAGTTTTCAAGTGGATCCTTGCCTTGTAGTAATTTTGGCTGGATGGGGATCATGCGGAATGACTCACATCCAAATAAAATGAGGACAGCACAGAAGGAGCACTCTTAGGCCGACTGCGAAAGTGGGAGGGCTGCTCACGGCCAGTCCAGCTGTGCTCCCTCCCAGTCTGCCTTCAATGGTGGCTGCCTTCACAGGACAGATTTGGATTTAATGTGTGTTTCATAGAGAGTAAAGGGAAGACTTCATCTCTGGAAAGTCATTTTACAGCTGAGAAAACCGAGCCCCAGAGATGTCACATGACATGAACAGAGCCATGCAGCCCATGAGATCCCCTAAGGAACTTCACAACAGAACACATCAATTAGGTGCCTGCTGTGTGCATCCATCGCTGGGCCCTTTGAGTAGGATAGAGAGTAGAGGAGGCTTAAAGCATGGTTCCTGCCCCCTGTGAGCCTCCAGTCCCAGCTCTGCAGCCACACACATCAAACTCTAAAAACATAGGGGCACATTTGACATTTTTCCAAATAGAAGACCTTACAAAATAGTCAAGTGAATTTCAAAATTCAGGTTGTCACCAACTATCTATCCTGTATGTAGGGCTTACTTCACCAAGTGAACAAATTTATTACAACACGGAGATACTTCATGCTAATTCTAACATGTTGCATGTTGTACCCTGGCCACAGCTCTGCAGGTAGCAACACTGAATAAATACTATGACCACCAGCGCCTCTTGACTAAGGATGATCTCAGGATTGGCCCCTGTGGTCTTCTAAGGGTTAACTGGGGAAAAGAGTGTGGGATTCCAGGGTCTGCAGTTGATTTCCAAGAGTCACTCCTTGAGGGGCCACTGCCAGCACAACATCTGGCATGCACCTGAATAAATCCCAGAAGTTTCCTTTTCAATATTGTATAAATTCTGCACCTTGGCTCATGGCTATTAAACCCACCGTGGCAAGATCTCCGCAAGCATGGCAGTATTTCCTTCATGAGGGAGGACCACTCCAAGGACAGCAGTATGAAGCCATCTTTGCCCACCGCATACCCCAGAGCCCCCAGATACAGCTGTCCTCTATGCTCCTGCTAATAATTCCATTTAACTCACTCATTTTTTGGAAGCAAGCTTTTCATTTGGAAATGGGCATTCTCATACACTTTCCTACCACCAGATTCCTTCTCCTCCTCTTCCAGACTCAATTTCACCCTGGAAAGCACAGCCATGGGTACCCTGCCAACCCCTCCCTGTGCATTCTGGTCAGCCAAGCCCTGTCACTCAATGTGGCTTCAATTAAAAGCAGACCCCTTGGAGAGGGCCGCCACCTGCCTGCCCTCCTTCTTTCTCCTTTGCTCCAAGCTCATGTTGCTGAACAGAATTCTTTAAGGGACTCTTGGCAAGGTTGATCATCCACAGTCCTGGCCTCCAGTTGCTTCCCCTGAATGAGAGTTAGAACTGGAATTACAGTGTATTGGAGACAAACAGGTTCTATAAGGTTATTTGGCCCCATAGCCCCATTGTGCAGATGAAAGAAATGGTCTCCAACAGGATCCTGCTGCTGTCAGGCCAAGCAAGGGTTCTTAGGCCTCATAGCCTTATGTGTGCTCTGCCCTCTGCTTTGTGTATGCTTCTCATCACTGCAGCCTTCTGGCCAACTCCAGCTCACCATTCTTTGCTGAGCAATACGGGCACTTCTGGGAAATTATCTTTGCTCCCTCCCCCCATCTCTTGCCTCTCCCATGGAATTTGTTATTTTCTCTTTGGACTTCTAGTTTTTCACAGCACTTCTGTTACAGCTTCTCACAGTGTATCAGACAGACAGATTCTGTCGTAGTTTGCCCCCCTTCCCAAAAGCAAATCCTAAGACAAGGATTCCTAATGACAACAGTGGATGTGGGAGTCAACCCTGGGAACCACCAGTGGGATATGTGGAGGGATGGAAATCTATAAAGGATGAGGTATTGAGCAGCTTCTGCCTATGCACAATGGAGGCTCAATCCCACTGGGACCCCATGCATAGCCTGAGAAAGACACACCTCAGGGCAGTAAAGAGCAGGAAAGCTGGTGCATTTATTTACCAACTGTGGGGCCTCATTTTGGGGGGCCTGCTCCTGGAACATAAACTGTCTGGCACTTCCAGCCCCTTCAAACTCAGAGCAAAGCACTGTCCTCAGCCAGAGGATGCCTCCAGGCAGAGATATCCTGAAACAGTCTGCAGGGACCCCCAGTGTTGTCCAAGGACTGACAGTGGCTTCTACAGAGGCTAACTTGCCTGTGTCCCCCAGAGAAGCACAGCCTGGATTGCATTCATCTCAGCAGACCCAAGATGTGGTGTCTAACAGGCACATTCATTATTTTCATTTAACTTAAAAAGGAATTAAGCCAATTAATAACCTCACATAACTAAGGGACAGGCACAGAACTTGTAGCTGGGCTTCTGATTGGATGTTTCTCCAAGGTATTGCATTTCTCAGAATTTTCAACCAGATCATCCCTCTTCTAATATCAGAAGTACATTCCCTCGAGTCCTGGGGACCTAGTCCAAAGTAGCCTTCCAGTAGCAAGATTTTAAAGTGTATTTCTGAAATCTTTATGAATTACATACTTTTCTACAATTCACGCACATTTCTTTTAGTATTTTTAAACACTAAAATTACCAGTTAAAATTATCAACTATTTTTTGTGCATATTTTGTGAGAAATTGATGTTCCAGCATAAATTTTCTGTGGCTATCTCCGGGCTTCGTGTGTCTCCTAGCTCAGGCTATTCCCCAGGTTGAGAGTCACAATCCTCCTTTCCATGTGGAAACTACATGTGATAGAGATTTAGTTCTGGGAACTCTGCCATCCAGCATGTTAGGGGTCTCCTGCTTTAGCCCTGGGATCCATGTCGATAAGGTGAGTTGCTGAGCCATTGGGCTAGGGCCCCATGAATACAGAATTGCTGCTGAAGCAAGTGAGAATCCAGGAAGCAGCATAGTGGGAAGAGGGAGGAACAGGCACATGAAGAGTTAGACTTCAAATGTGTCTTCTGAAGGGGCTGGTTCATGCTTGGTGTTTTTCCCATGCCTCCTTCATATGTGTGGATTGTTCCTGACTATCTGCCCTGCCCCACATCACCATATATGCTTCCAAGAAGAATGCTCTTACACCACAACTGTGGCCAGTGATAGAGAGTCACCTGAAGATTTTGTTAGGGGTGAAGGCACTATAGTTAGCGGAGGTCTCCATAAAGCAACTTTTCCCAGGTCTTCCTTCTTGGCCATGCAGAAGATAAATCACTTTTTAAATCTTTCTCTTTCCTTAATGCATTGCCAAGCCTTTCGGCTTTTGGCTTCTCTGCTCCTGGACTCCCCTCTGACCCTTCTCCTGGCTTTATAGGGGTGGTTTTCCCCACAGCCTTGGCCACATATCAGTACTCACTGCCATGCATACCCCATCCCTTCTCTCCATTAAACCATAAAGGACCCTCCAATTACAAGTATTCTACATCTTTAGCAAGAATCTCCAGAATTATAAATATATATGATTCTTTTTCCTCTTGTATTCCTTATAACCATGAGCAGAAATAGAAGTAAACTCCAAATCCATTTCACTTGGATGAAATAGTTCAAACATCCAATATTTCATCTTTACTTTGAATGTTTAATAGAAGACATTAATAGATGGAGTTAGTTTGAATATCATCAGATACACACAGATACACACAAATTTATATGTATGTGTATGTATACAGAAAAAATAATATTTGAAAAGAGGAAGCTCGTGGATATTGCCTCTCTGCTTTACGTGCCTGTCTTTCTCACCTCCACAGTTCCCCAGTAAACATTCTTCCCTCAGCTCTGATGCCCCCATGGCTGGGAAGTTTACCTTGGAATCTCAACTAGAGACAGGATTGATTGTCACCTGTTTGTTCTTTCAGGCTTTGCTTGTGCCTGCATTATGGTGAATTAGAGAGAGATGCTGTCTCAGATTGTGCACCCTCAAGACAGATCATGAGATGAGGATTCTATTGAGAGCTGATCTCTGGCAAGTTTACTCAACATTTTATAAATGTTACCCCATCGTAAGCATAACCCCTTCATCTCAGTCCCTCTGAGAAGCGGAGCCTAGCACAGAAGTTCTACCCTTCAGTGATCCACTGCCCACGGTCCCCTTGGCCCAGTCCCACTGCCTCTGACCTTGTTGTTACCCTGGGGTGCTCCAGAGAAACACTTTGTTTGGAAGTACACTGTGTTGCTTGGGCGGGGCTTCAGGTCCCTTGGTTCTGAAGTATTTTTCTCAATGCATTCCCATCTACTCATCATCTTTCAGAATTTTCCCCCACGTCTGGCCTGCCTGAAGCCCTACTCCCTGCTTTCCAGAACAACGATGGGTTTTGCTGAGTGGCACTTACTAATGGGCCAGGTGGGGAATCCATTGCATTGTGGGGGAAAGGTGTCAAGGTTCGCTGGCAGAAAAAAATGTGGTAAGTTAGTTATTGAGGGAAGAGTGTTCAGGTCAAGCAGACAGTGGGAGTGGCCTCCAGTACTAGGGGAGGAGCCAGTGGACTCATGGGCTGTTTTGTCTTCCTGCAATGGTTAGCATCAAGACAGCTGAGAACCAAGTATTTTACTGAGTATAATCAAGGCCTTGTCAAAGATAAAACCTGACTGGCTACACCCCTGGTTACTGGGATATGCTGTCCCTCCATTATAATTAGAAAAAACACACCTGCGTGGAGCGAAGGCTCAATGTAGGGATATGCTGTTCCTACGTTACAATTAGAAAAAACACATGTGGATGGAGTGAAGGATAAATGGGGGCAGATCAAACTTTCTTCCTGCCTTGGAGGAAAGTGTAGAGGTCTGCTCAGGAAAGAGCATCAGAAGGAAGATGAGACAATGAAGCACGACCATTTGGATTTTGTATAGAAGGAACGTGGCTTGCAGGCTGCTGAGCTTCAGGGTAGTTTTCATCTCTGATTTCTCCCCATGGGAGGTGGCTGCCAAAAGCAATGAATCAGGCAGTAGAACGTCCACACCCTCTCATCTGTTCTAATCCATCTTTACCCAGAACTGCCTAAGGATAAATCAGCATGAAGCTGCGCGATGGAGGGGCGTGTTGTGATCTGCTGCTGCCCGGTCATGATCAGCTATTTCCACACGTCAGCACGTTTATCACTTTGCTTAAGGCTATTTGGGTTGGGATTCCTATACAGTGCTGTTGAAAGGCCGTATCTAATATATTCTCAATTTGGATGAAAGTTTTCGAGGGAAAATGATGGTTCTCAGCAAGTCAAGAGATTTCAGAAGAATGGTGTGAGAAAAGTATGGAATTTGAAGAAAAGTGCACAGCTGTTTAATATCATGAAGTCCTGGTTTTTTACAAAGTGAAAAGTTTAGATCATAGGGTTAGTTGAAGATTAAATAAGATGATATGCATACATATATATTTGTATATGTATACACATATGTATCCTGTATATGTGTGCATGTGTACATGTATGTATATGTGTGTACCTAAATCCACATGGCAATAATCCACGTTCCACGTGATCCACTCTCCACATGAAGTGAACACAAAGACCCTCAGGCTAGTCACTGCAGAATAACTAAAAAGGCATTCCATTTGTAGTTTCTGTCTACCATTTTACTATTTAAAGAACTAAATTTATTACCCACATCCACACTTATAAAATCTTTTGAAATTTCCTTAAAGCACCCTGGAGCCTCTCCTGCCACACTTCAGCCCCAACCTTTGCCTGTGCTTCACCCCTCCTTCCCCTTCTAGCCTTTCTGCTTTTTCATCCAGAGATACACTGAAGACATAGTTCATGTGTATTTGTTAAGTGAATGGAGCCTCAAAAGATCAGCCTTCCTGACATCTTAACAGGAACAGAAACTCACGATGACCTCTTTCTACACAGATGTCAGAGCTTATCATTATTATGCCAATACAGTAAGAGGCAAACTGCATAATTAGTAAGAATTTCATCAAGAACAGCATTTTCCCAGAGGCAAACAGAGACTGCAATCAGAAGGCAATGTGTTTGGTGGAGCAGGGGATGCTGAAAGCCCCCTGAAGGAGTGGGGAAGAAATCAGCTATGACACTCAGTACTATGACTGCAAGACAGCTGCAGACACCCTGCTAATTTCAAACCTAGCTGTTATTCAATATGGATCTGGGCTTTATCATCTCTAGATAATTAGTAATGTTTGTCCTTAGGAGGTGTGCTTTCTTTAATGGGGGTCAAAGACATTTGAAGTTCTCTTTAGTGGTAATAGGGCGCTGAACAGTCCTGAAGTTCTCTTCAGTGGTAATAGAGAGAGAGAAAAAAAACTCAAATGGAGCAAGTGTGTCCAATGTCACCCATGTGAATAAAACTCCTCATCCACAATGATGTAAGGGTGTAGGACAATGGCCAGGTTGCTCACACTGGGCTGGGCCACCCTTCAAGACTCAGACTTTGGGGAGATTGAAGGAGGTCACTTTCTGGGAAAGAGCTCATGTTTCCCTGGGCAGAGAGCAGACTTTCATAGAGAGATTTCAATAGTGAGGGATACAACCTCCCGCTCCCGCCCCCATCTGCATGCTGAAGGACCAGAGAGAGATAGGGAAGTGTGCACAGAGCACCCTGGAGCAGATGCTGTGGGAGGCTGGACCAGACCTCCAGGTGCCTTTTTCTGGGTGCTCTGGGGGCTGCTATGAAGACTCTCAGTGGTGACTTCTCCAGAGGACTTCTGAGCTACACCTCTCCACCCTGGAGCACCTGGAGACCCTGATGGACTGAGGCAGTGTATGAAAGCCCAGCTCCCTTGCCTTAAACAACTTAGACTCTCTCCTGCAGCTGTGCTCCCGAACAGCTCCCCTTGGGATTTGGTTCAGTCCCATTTCACCAGAAGCCACACCTTTGCTCTGTTTCCCTTTTTCCATCCTCTCCCCTCTCCCTTCCAGATGTCTCCTATGGAAATCCCTCAATCAATCACCTACACCAGAATCTCTACCTCAAATTTTCCTTTCAGGGACCTCAACTTAAGACAGCTCCCAGCTTCATCCATGTCACTGTAAAGGACATGAACTCATTCTCTTTTATGGCTGCATAGTATTCCATGGTGTATATGTGCCACATTTTCTTTATCCAGTCTATCATTGATGGGCATTTGGGTTGGTTCCAAGTCTTTGCAACTGTAAATAGTGCTACAATAAACATACGTGTGCATGTGTCCTCAGCAAACTAACACAGGAACAGAAAGCCAAATACTGCATGTTCTCATTCATAAGGGGGAGTTGAACAATGAGAACACACGGACACAAGGAGGGGAACATCACACACTGGGGTCTGTCAGGGACTGGGGGGAAAGAGGAGGGAGAGCATTAGGACAAGTACCTAATACATGTGAAGCTTAAAACCTAGATGATGGGTTGATAGGTGCAGCAAACCACCATGGCACATGTATACCTATGTAACAAACCTGCACGTTCAGCACATGTAGCCCAGAACTTAAAGTAAAATAAAATAAAATAAAGACAGTTCCCTTGTGAAAAAGGGCTGGCTTTCTTTTGGGGTTGCAAAGATGGGCCATGCCATCTCTCTGTCATAATAATTGCATTCTGAATTATTCTAAATCTGTTGAAGATCCTCAGATCTAGATGTGCTAATTTTAATGACTCTGAAGAGAAGAGTAAGCATACTCTTCTGGCTACAGGCTAAAGTAGTTCTGCTGGCTAAAATGAGATGCGTATCTCTCAGACAGCCAATGGGGCTGCAAAGTTAAGAAAATAGTCTTTTATTCTTGGTGACAGCACCATTCCAGTAATGTTAGTGGTGCTACCTGCTTTCACAGGCATCTGATATCAGAACACATGCTCTGTTGGCGCTGGCCACAGAACACTTGCTGATGTGATCCTTTCTTCCACTCCCAATGGAGGTGATGGTTTTGCTTCCACTCCAATGTTTTAAAGATGAGGAGATGACCCCAACTGGCTTTGTTTTCTTTACATGATTCTAAAAATGACAACTATCTTCTTTTATGTGTTATTCAAAACTGGTCCATGAATTCCCCAAGTTGCATCTCCTTTTAATGTGTGTTAATTTAGGAACCCCAAAAGCAACAGCAGAGAAGATAAAGTATCTCAACATATGTTATTTTTAAATTCTTAACATCTGAGAAGCAAAAAGCAAAATATGCTAAAAAAAAAAAAAATGAAAACATGTGAAGCCAAAATGTGCCTTCTGGCCTCTGAGTTTCTGTGTAGGTAAATCCTGCTTCTTTGAAGCCTGTCTACCCGCTCACCAAAGCATTCCCCAGGCTAGGACTCCCAAGACACACCATCTGGTCATTCCAACCCTGAACATTCCCTCCTTGTCTGATCACCTATTAATTATATGGCATATTTCTATTTAATAATATCACATAGCCATTGGGGCTGAGATCACTGGGATGGTTTCATAGAATTTGATTCAAACCCTGGCCCCAGGACATACTGTGATCCTGAAGGACTTACCTGAATTACTTGAGCCACAGTTTCTTCTTCAGGTGCATGAACCTGATATTTTGACAAGGCTGTATATAAAGATTAACTGAATTATTGGATCTCAGAAGCCCAAATGAACAGACTCTCAATACATATTCCCCTCTTCCTTGCTTTCCTCATGTTATTCATTATTTTTTTATATGGGGAATCTGTGTGTCATGTTGTTTGACTACATTGCAAGCCACTTATGAGGAGAGAATCAAAGTGCAAGTCATTTATTTGAGAGGTGCTCCCCGGGAGTCCCAGGAGGAGAATGTGGAAGTGAGACTGAGAAGGTGATATGATTTGGCTGTGTCCCCACCCAAATCTCATCTTGAATTGTAACTCCCAAAATTCACAGGTGTTATAGGAGGAACCTGGTGGGAGGTAATTGAATCATGGGAGCAGGTCTTTCCCATGCTGTTCTTGTGATAGTGAATAGGTCTCACAAGATCTGATGGTTTTAAAAAAGGGAGTTTCCCTACACAAGCTATCTTCTCTTGCCTGCTGTCTTCCATGTAAGATGTGACTTGCTCCTCCTTGTCTTTCACCATGATTGTGAGGCCTCCCCAGCCATGTGGAAGGAACTGTTACTTCTCATTTAACCTCTTTCTTTTGTAAATTGCACAGTCTTGGGTATGTCTTTATCAGCAGCGTGAAAATGGAATAATACAGAGGGAAGGAGCTACCAGAGTTAGCAAGCAAGTCCTTACCATGGGTAATCAGAGCTTAATGCTGTGAAGAAAGTCAGAAAATGGCAGAAAGCATGTGCTCCGAAGTTATCCAGCCTGAGGGCCTGGGACCACCAACCCCCATCAGTTATGGGCTAAGAGCTGTCCCAGGGCACTTCCAGTCTGCTCTGTTCTCAGACAGAGTCATCTTTCAAGGCTCCAGAGAAAGACCCAAGTAAAAAGATGCAGCCATTGGATGCTTGAAATTCTGCCCTAAAGTAGGCATAATCAGGCGAAAGGAAATAAAAAGGATGGACACTGAGAGCGCTTGCTACAGGACCCTTTAGCTGAGAAAAAATTCTATGATGATGACTGGGTTGAAAACAAAGTTTGAGTATAAATACTAACCTTTACGCAATGCATGGAGTTAGTTGTGGACTGTTTTGCTGGCAAGAAGCAGAAAACTGTCAGTCCTGCATCAAGGATCTTATTTACATCTAGCTGGAACACTTCTTTAAAAGCCCAGGCAGCTTGACTACATAAAGTATGGAAGGATGAAAGGGCATACGTGTATGTGTTTATATGTGTACATATGTATTCACATAACAAACTGATCACAAAAACTCCCTCCCATAGGTTAGCCAAAAAACCATTTGGATTGCTCAGAGTTAACACAAGGCAAAGGAGGAGTACATACTGGGAAGACCACAAAGGGTGAGATAGTGTCCAGACTCTGGTCAGGGGGCATGGTCCAAGAAAGTGGCACTGGCCTGAGAGCTGACAGATGTGTAGCAGTTAACCAAGTGAAGGGTCGAGAGTGGGGCTGGGGAGGGCCAGGAAAGGACATGGTGCTAGAGGCCCTGTGGCAGGATAAAGTGTGGAATGAAGCCAGCAGAGAACTCCTAACTCCAGGAGTTTTGCAAAGTGACCTTAGTTGAGTCGTTTAGCTTCTCTGCTTCTCACCTTTTGCATCTGAAGAATGAAAACAATAAACCCTACTTTACAGCAGCCTGTCCAATAGAAGTTCCTGGGATGATGATGGAAATAGCATATCTGGGCTGCCCGGTACAGTAGTTTCTGTCCACCTCTGACTGTTGAGCACATGGAATGTGTCTACTGTGGCTGAGAAACTAAGGTGTGTCTTCTGACGTGATATGGTTTGGCTGTGTCCCCACCCAAATCTCATCTTGAATTGTAACTCCCATGATTCCCAGGTATCATGGGAGGAACCTGGTGGGAGGTAATTGAATAATGAGAGTGGGTCTTTCCCATGCTGTTCTTGCAATAGTAAATAAGTCTCATCAGATCTGATGGTTTTAAAAAACGGGAGTTACCCTGCACAAGCTCTCTTCTCTTGCCTGCCATCATCTATGTAAGATGTGACTCCTCCTTGCCTTCTGCCATGATTGTGAGGCCTCCCCATCCATGTGGAATGGTTAGGTCTCATTAAACCTCTTTCTTTTGTAAATTACCAAGTCTTGGATATGTCCTTATCAGCAGCCTGAAAATGGACTAATACAGAAGGGAAGGAGCTACCAGAGCTCCTTCAATGAAAGGAAAGCTTTCATTGAAAGATTTTCATTGAAACCTCCTTCAACAAAAGCTCCTTCATTCACTAAAAATGAAATTTTTATTGAATTTCAATTAACCTAAATTTAAATGGCCACAGGTGACTAGCGGCTATCCCATTGGAGAGTGCTTCTTGAAAGTATGATTTTAGAGATTAAAGGGAATTCATCTTTATATCTAAAGTGTCTGGCACAGAACAGTCCTCCATCCATCTTGGTTCCCCAGCCCTGAAGTGAGATCCTGGTGACATAAGCCAGGTCTCTATATCCAACGCTCATTTAAGATTGCCTCTTCAACAGGAGCGTGTTTGGCTCTAGTGTAGCTTGCCACCAGCAGTCCCCATTGGTAGTGATGACATTCTTGGCATCCTTCCAGTGCCATGATTGACTTGGCCAGTAAAAGACAAAATTCAGATGGTAGCCACTAAACAGTATGAAATATCTCAGTTTTAACCTAAAGTGGAAGCAATAACAGTCTCCAAGTCTGCAGAAGCAGGGCTTAGCAGACGAACCAAAAGACAAGAAGAAAAGTCCTGTTAAAAGAATAATAATCAATAGCTGAAAGCTATTAAGTTCACTCTTCTAGTTCAAAGGGATTTGAAATGGCAATTTGTCAGGCAACTGTTGTCACTTTAGATGCCCCCAGTGTTTTCTTTGAAGCCCTTGATTGACTACAGGAGGTTACACCAGATTGTTCTAAGAACAGGATTTCCACAGTTAAGCGTACTTATATCCAAGTAATTATGACTCTTCTGAATTTAATCAACACAAGGTAAAAGAGAGCTAGTTTGAGAAAATATGCATGTGCTCTGCAAAGTCCAGGCGATGGCTTCGGTGGCTATGCCCAAAGCCAGACAACCAGCTGGATGGTTTCAGTCACTTAATTGTGCCGATCAGATTCTCCAGCAAGTTTCCCTGCTGGCCAGGGAAAGAGGGAGAATCATAGAGTGAGGACTTTCTCCATTCTGCTTGTTCTGTTCAACAATGAAACAGACTTCCGCTTGAAATGGGTTGTTTCTAGGAAAGAACAGCCAATGAGAAATAAGCAACCTAATACATTCACACAGTGTTACCTTTTCAGCTAGCAGAGATGGAGCTGGGAGGACATTTTCACCAATTGCTTTGGAAAACAGATGCAGAGGCAAGTGTACCCCTGTGAAGCAATGGCTGAATGGCTTTAGGGGAGATGGGTGCAAAGGGGAATTAGCAAGTGAGAAAGAGGACTGAGAACTGTGGCAGCTACTGGGCCTTAAGTCAGACTTTCTTCTAGAAATGTGCAGAATGGACACAGAATGTGAGAAGCCCTCTGAAGCATGTTTGCCTTAGGAACAACTAATTGCAAGTTAATTTGCTACTTTTTTGTGGAGTTTTCAGGAACCTGTTCATCAAGAATGGGAAGTATGTTCCTGGGTGTTTGCAGAGTGGGGCGTGCATGGTGACATCAACCAGAGCTGTGGCCCCGTCCTAAGCATCCAAGAGGAAGGTCAAAACAGAAGGTGTAAAGGGATAGAAGCTGTTGTCAGAGTCCAACCTCTTCCTAAACTTCTAAGACCTCTATGACTCAGGCAAGAATGTGTCCTAGATAGAAGGGGGCAGAGTGACACAGATGGTAAAGATGGGAGATGACGGGCTCTCAGGAGAGAACAAGCAAGGTGGACTCCTGCCCAGCAGATGTGTGCCAGATGTCCCTGCTATGCAGCCTTGGGGACACATCCATGCCAAATAACTAAAGAGAAGCTATGACAGGATAAACAAAAACACACAACATGCTATCTACATACAACATGTGGGGCTGGGGCCAGGAGTGAGGTCAGGAAGAGCACCCCACCAAGGCAGGATGAACAGATGGAAGGAAGGTCAAGCCAGGAGAGATCTGGAAAGAAAGGATGGGAGGAATCCACTTCTATTTTTTTTTCTTTTGAGACAGAGTCTCGCTCTATCGCTCAGGCTCGAGTGCAGTGGCGTGATCTCTGCTCACTGCAAGCTCTACCTCCCGGGTTCATGCCATTCTCGTGCTTCAGCCTCCCGAGTAGCTGGGACTACAGGCGCCCGCCACCATGCTTGGCTAATTTTTTTTTTTGTATTTTTAGTACAGACGGGGTTTCACCGTGTTAGCCAGGATGGTCTGGATCTCCTGACCTTGTGATCCGCCCGCCTCGGCCTTCCAAAGTGCTGGGATTACAGACCTGAGCCACCCCGCCTGGCGGAATCCACTTCTAGCTGTTTGGCAGGGACTGTCCCGGGCACAGGACGCCAGGAGACAACGTGTGTGGGCAAAAGTACATACACTCACAGTAGGGGTCCAAGGCCAAAACCCACCAGGGCATTTGCTGTTCAGTCTGTGATGTGTGATTGTTGACCACACAGCAGGGAGCATGTTCTGACAGGGCCACCCCACCCAGGCCATGTGAGCAATGTTAGCCCCTGCATTTATGCTGGTGGATCTTTCTTATGGGACTCAAATGGCATTCATTCTCCCTGAACAAATTAAGAAGAAACTAATCCCAACCTAAGATTCTTTATAAATTACTCAGACAAAAGAAAATGAATCACTATATGCATAAGCAGCAGATGTTATGTGACCTCAAAATTAATGCCTATTAGCAGGCCAAAAAGGTATGCAGAAGAAGAGAGGTAAGATTTCCATGCTGACAGGTTTGTTGGTCTAAATTCATTCTGGAAAAATTGTGTCTTTCAAGTAAGAAAGCATGGTAGGCAACATCTTTCCTAGAGTCTTCATCATCACTCTTGTGGCAAGAAAGTTGCCAAGGAAAGAAAGTTGCCAAGAACTTGAGTTGGTAAGGCCATGACCAAAGTTCTGCAGAATTTTGAAGGAGGCAAATGTTAGATACTAATTGCATAACAGATGGGTCTGTCTCGCAAGACATTTACTCATGATGCTCCGTCAAACGAAAAAGTGGTGATTTCAACCAAATTAAAAATATAAAGCTTTCACTGGCTCATGAGGAAGATATCCTTTTGAGTAATTACAGGTTGAATATCCCTTATATGAAGTGCTAGGGACCTGCAGTATTTTAGATTTCAATTTTTTTTGGATTTGGGAATATTTGCATTAATACCTATCTACTGAGCATCCCAAATCTAAAAATCTGAAACTTGAAATACTCCGGTGAACATTTCCTTTGAGAGTCACGTAAGTGCTCAAAAAGTTTTGGATTGTGGGCCAGTTTGGATTTCAGATTTGGGATGTTCAATTTGTATTATTAGTTTTTTTGGGGGGGTTTTTTTGTGTGTGTTTATTTTATTTTTTATTTTTATTATACTTTAAGTTTTAGGGTACATGTGCACAATGTGCAGGTTGGTTACATATGTATACATGTGCCATGCTGGTGTGCTGCACCCATCAACTCGTCATTTAGCATTAGGTATATCTCCTAAAGCTATCCCTCCACACAACAGTCCCGAGTGTGATGTTCCCCTTCCTGCGTCCATGTGTTCTCATTGTTCAATTCCCACCTATGAGTGAGAACATGCAGTGTTTGGTTTTCTGTTCTTGGGATAGTTTACTGAGAGTGATGATTCCCAATTTCATCCATGTCCCTACAAAGGACATGAACTCATCATTTTTTATGGCTGCATAGTATTCCATGGTGTATATGTGCCATATTTTCTTAATCCAGTCTATCATTGTTGGACATTTGGGTTGGTTCCAAGTCTTTGCTATTGTGAATAGTGCCGCAATAAACATACATGTGCATGTGTCTTTGTAGCAGCATGATTTATAGTCCTTTGGGTATATACCCAGTAATGGGATGGCCGGGTCAAATGGTATTACTAGTTCTAGATCCCTGAGGAATCGCCACACTGACTTCCACAGTGGTTGAACTAGTTTACACTCCCACCAACAGTGTAAAAGTGTTCCTATTTCTCCACATCCTCTCCAGCACCTGTTGTTTCCTGACTTTTGAATGATTGCCATTCTAACTGGTGTGAGATGGTATCTCATTGTGGTTTTGATTTGCATTTCTCTGATGGCCAGTGATGGTGAGCATTTTTTCATGTGTTTTTTGGCTGCATAAATGTCTTCTTTTGAGAAGTGTCTGTACTTGTCCTTCGCCCACTTTTTGATGGGGTTGTTTGTTTTTTTCTTGTAAATTAAGGCTACAGTAACCAAAACAGCATGGTACTGGTACCAAAAGAGAGATATAGATCAATGGAACAGAACAGAGTCCTCAGAAATAACGCCGCATATCTACAACTATCTGATCTTTGACAAACCTGACAAAAACAAGCAATGGGGAAAGGATTCCCTATTTAATAAATGGTGCTGGGAAAACTGGCCAGCCATATGTAGAAAGCTGAAACTGGATCCCTTCCTTACACCTTATACAAAAATTAATTCAAGATGGATTAAAGACTTAAACGTTAGACCTAAAACCATAAAAACCCTAGAAGAAAACCTAGGCATTACCATTCAGGACATAGGCATGGGCAAGGACTTCATGTCTAAAACACCAAAAGCAATGGCAACAAAAGCCAAAATTGACAAATGGGATCTAATTAAACTAAAGAGCTTCTGCACAGCAAAAGAAACTATCATCAGAGTGAACAGGCAACCTACAAAATGGGAGAAAATTTTCGCAACTTACTCATCTGACAAAGGGCTAATATCCAGTATTATTAGTTTTTAATTGTGGTAAAATATACATTATTTTAAGGTGGCAAAACTTGCCACCTTAACCATTTTTAGGTTTACTGTTCAGTGACATTAAGTAAATTCACATTCGTGTGCAAACATCACCACTATTCATCTCCAGAACTCTTTATCCTGCAAAACTGAAAGTTTGTACCCATTAAACAACTCCCCATTCTTCCCTTCCCTCAGGCCTTGGAACCCACAATTCTACTTTCTGTCTCAATGAATTTGACTACTTTAAGTACCTTATAGGAGTGTAATCATACGGTATTTGTCCTTTTGTGTCTAACTTATTTAGCTTAACATAAAGTGTGCAAGATTCATCCATATTGTTACATGTGTCAGAATTTCTTTCCTTTTCAAGGCTAAAAATATTCCATTGTATGTACATACCACATATTGTGTATTTGCTCATCTGTCCATGGACACTTGGGTTGCTTCCACTCCTTGGCTATTATGAATTATGCTACTTTAAACATAGTGTACAAATATCTCAAGAGTCACTGCTTTCAATTATTTTGTGTATAAGCCCAGAAGTTGGATTGCTGAATTATATAGTAATTCTATTTATAAAATTTTGAGGAACCATCGTACTGCTTTCCATTATAACTGCACCTACATTCTTACCAACAGCGCACAGGACTTCTAGTTTCTCTACATCCTTGCCAACGCTTGTTATTTTCTCTTTTCTTTCTACCCTTTTTTTGACAGGAGTGAAGGAGATATTTTTAATTACATGGAACTTTCAGAGCTCACTCATTCGTTGATTCATTGATTTATTCATATACTCAACTAAATATTTAACTGATGTTTACACAAACGTCGGTTAAATATGTAGTAAGTGGTTGAAAGAAGGTAACCAAAGGGTACTGAGTAACAGTGTAGTCACATCTGATAATCAGTACCCTTTGGTTACAGTCTTTCAATCAGTTACTAATTGAAATAATCTCTAGATTTCATACATTCAGATGTAGTCTAAATAGAGAGGTAGAAAATAAAAAGTAAATAAATAAGATGAAACAAGATGATGATAAGAAGCATTAAATAATAGATCAGGATAACATCACTGAGGAAAGAATGGTCAGGAAAGGCCTCCCCAGTGAGGAGCCTGTCTCCAGAGGAGCACAAGGAAAAGTGCTCCAGGAGGGGGAAAAGCAAAGGCACAACCCTTAAGAAGACAAAAGTAGCAGGCGCCTGCCCTCTGTTTAGCATGCATTTCCAGACTAAATAATGACTTATACCAAGACTTTCTTGTTTAGGGCAAGGATTGTGCATCACACTTAAGGAAGGGTCTCGTGCTTACAAATACATATATGTTTATATATCTGTATATGTATAGCACATATCTTACCCGTGACAGGATTTGACCTGTTCGACCTTTGTACATTTGAGGACCAGCCAGAGCTCATCCCTGTGATGAAGAGCAGGATGGCATGGTGTGGTCTCAGGGCCAAATTGCCTGGGTTGAATTCCAGCTCAACCATGTGCTAGCTGTATAGTGTTGGGTAAATTATTCACACTCTTTGTGCTTTGCTTTCCTCATCTGTAGAGACAATAATAGTACATCCCTCATAGGATCATCATGATAATTAGTGAGTGATTATATAAAGTGCCTAGAACAGTGCCTGGCACAGTAAGCGCTTGGCAAGGTTTAGATATTTTTCTGATGTCCTCTCCATTGTGCTACCAGGACACTTGTTGATATGTAGACATTCATGGGGGATTAAATAGACATTAAGTATAGCTTATTTTTACCCTGCTTGAATCCCCACAATCTCATCCCCCAAATGCTCTTCCAAATTTTCAACACTTGAACAACAGAGTTTCCTACAACCTGAGGAAACCTTTATGTTTCTAGGAAAAATCTTGTATATGTTGAATGGAAGCCTATGTCTTCACAGTTTTCCTTGTTCAGGTTCTACCTGTGGTGGCTGCACCAAATAAATCTGGTCCTACAGTAGTGCATTTCAAGAACTTCAAGATGATTGGCAAGGTCCCCTGAATCTTCTCTTCTCCAGGCCAACCACCTCCTAAGATATGGCTTTGAGCATCTTCCATTCCTTGGCCTGGTGCCTCTGAATGAGATCTCATTGATTTCTATACCACTTAAAATACAGTGCCCAGCACTGAGTGTAATTCTTCAAATGTGATGTGTCAGGACAGAGTGGAGCAGACCAACAACTTTCTTCATTCAAGATCCAATTGTTCTCCTATGGCAACCAAATATTGAAGTTAAAATTGTGGTTGCCACGTATTATGATTCCTCCTAAAGATCTTATGTAAATAAGCACCATCACAAGTTCTGTAGAAATTTAGCTTCTGGGACACTTCTTGCTTTACCACTTTTATGCAGTGTTATTGGTGTTAGAGTCCCAAATGTTAAAAAATATATATATATATCATTTATTCCTGCCAAGTGTTTGAAGCAATTTATCACTATTTGACCCCTAAATTTGTTAGACAATGTCATCAATAACCTATTGCCTCAGTAGATAATCTGAGAGATGCACCATTGGAATTTTTATTTAAGTAACTACTAACACATGTAAATCAAAAGGAGAGAGTTCACAACCATGAGCCACTGTTGGAGTCCTTTTTTAGATTGACAGTCCTCCATCGATAGAATATTAGAGGTTCCATCTTTCAACTAGTTACTGACCCAAAAAATTGTGATTGAATTCTTTCCTAATTTCCCTTCATTTTGTAAAAGACATTGAAACACACCCTGTCAAATAACTAACACTAGACTAGCAAGCCACTGCAGTCCAGAGCCTCCTGGCCATTAAGTAGGGGAAATGCCTTCTTCACCAGTGGGTGAAGGAGAATTATTGAACTATTGCTCAAGAGCAGAGTATGGCAGTACCGGGCATGCCACTGCCCACGGTAAGTTACACAGGCATCACACAGTGTCCCTGGAAATGTACTAATAGAGTTCTCTAGCTGGACAAGCTGAACTCAGAATCCCTGGGAAAGCTTATGAGCACACAGCCTTTGGGGCTCCATTTCCAGAGTTTCAGATTCAGGATGTCTGGGTGGTGCCTGAGAATTTGCATTTTTAACAAACTCCAAAGTGAGGCTGCTGCTCCTTATCTGGGGGCCACAATTTGAGGACCACTCTTTTACACAAACTTTTTTCGTGTGCCACTACTAATATAGAAAGAGGTAACAATAGAGGGTGAGGTGGATCCCTAGTTCTGCTTACACCTTTGAGACTATTCAAACAGAAAATCTCTCTACCAGAGGGCTGAGTAATTCTTAATGCTGTCTTTTGGTTTTATTAAAAAGGTCTTTGTCATCTTTTCTTATTAGAATTGTGATTTTTTTTCACTCTCTGCCTTATAAATAAGCCTATTGATTTATTTATGGCAAGAAGAGCAAGGTCTTCTCTGATCTTTGGCCAAAAATTTCCCTATAACATAATACCTACTACATGGTTTAATCCAGAATTTCTTGAGAAAAAGAAATAGGTTTTAGTGTGAAATTGCTATTTCTCAGTGAATTCATGCTAGCTTCTTGTGATCACAGATTCCTTTTAAAAGTGAAGCAGAATGAGTAATGTATTCCAGAGTAATGTATTCCAGAGTCTTGCCTGTAACAGGCATTTGAGGTGTCTGCTCCCCTCGTCAATGTTTGCTCGGAAGCAAATGGAATTTGAGGGATTCCCTTTTCTGCAAGTTGTTCATCGGCTTTCCACTGTGGTTTCCCAGCAGTGAACTGCTGCCTGTGGCCGTCCTCTGCCTTCCCTATGTGATCAAGGACCTCTGTTTGTCTAGCATGCATCGCAGTCCCCTGCCCGCTCAGAACTTGCAGGCCACCTCACCTCCACAAGAAACTTCTCTTCCTAGTCCGTGTCCCTAGGCAGGAAGCATCCCACTGTCAAATGAATCTTGTGGGCTCGGTTCCTTTCTCCACATCCTCAGGAACTGCACACTTTTGAGAGTGAGCAGCTACAAAGGCATCAGTGACCTCCAACTGATGTCCATGGCCACTTGTGTCCTGGGTTTGTGTTGGGAGAAGGTGACAAAAGAGGCCAATGAGCACAGACCCAAAGAAGGGTTGGTGTTGCCACTCTCCTGATTCCAGTCCTTCTGGAAAGGGCAATCAAGGGTGGAGTACCCAATTTGTGCCATTGGACAAGATCTCACCATAAAAAAAAAAAGCTCTATGAGACTGGTCGCTGCTTCCCTGCAAGTCCTTCACCTCCTCTAGGTGGCTCTCTCTCTTCCCGGAACACGTGGTCCTTTTCCCTCTTCCTAGGATGCTCTTACTCCTGAAAACTGCCTCATTTGAGCCTTTACCAAGACCTCTTCCCAGTGAGATTTTTCCTGAATGTTTTATCTAAATTTGTAACTGCTCCCACCTCCACTCTTCCAATCCCTTTTTCTTACGTTTCTCATTAGCATGTGCTGATACTGAAAATCGAATTGATTTCATTGTTTATTGTCTGTCTGCTCATGTACATAGAAATTTTTATCTACTCATTCCACTATTGTATCCTGAGCATTGGGAATGGTGTTTGGTGCATAGATGATGCTCCTCAATAAATACCGAATGAGTGAATGAATGAAGTGGAAGAGGGAAACTGCAAAAGGGAAGGTAGGCATGGAAACCCAGCATGCTATCTTGCCAGCAGACATGGTCTCAATTGCATCAACTTTTTGCTAGGAGGTCACGTGTAAGTCAGGTATTTGGCTATCTTAAAGCTCTCCAGGCCCATGTACACCATCAAAAAACAAGGCTCCCCATGGCAGTGACTACTACTCCAGTTTAAGGTATCTAGTCTAGGTAGCTCACAAGGCCTCCCCACTATTACATTTTGTGACTCTATGAGCCCTTGGATAGGGACGCTATAAAAAGAGCTTGTCTTCAGACAGGCAGGAGTCATTATTTTCCCCCTCCTTTACCAAATCGTGTAAGGTAGAATCAGATCTTTTCAACGTCATGCAAAGAGATGCCCTTAAATTCTGGATGAGGTTGGAAAACCTCCACACTGAACACTTGGTCAGTTTCTACAATGTCAGACTGTCATTCAGTAAGAACGTAATCTACTAGCACTCCTTTTTGTCAGATGATTACTAATTATGATGTGATAGGGTCTTGCTAAGTGTTTGCAGATATCATCTCATTTAATTATCACATTCAATCATTCAATTGGTTGGCTGGGGTAACACTCATTTCAAAGATTCAGAAACTGAGGTTCAGAGATGTTACACAGCTTTCCCAAGGATGTGCTGTTAGACTGGGTAGCAGGATGGAAGCCAGGTAAGTCTAATCTCAAAGTCCATGCTGTCTGCAACTTCTGGGTCTAAATTTCAGCTCATCAGTCCTAGCAGGCAAGTAACTTTAAAAAGAGGACACTATGCAAATTGTGTGCTATAGTTCTGCTGTAATTCTGAGCTTTTCCATGGGGGCTAGTTTCAGAAAGATCACTCAGGTCCATGTGATCAAGGCCTAGGCATCTGGACCTCTCAGGAACTCATCAATGGCCTGTGGCTACAACCCACTGGGATCCCAAGAGAGAGCCTTGCTCTTTCTTCTTTTCCATCCAGATTTGGGGCCTACATTTTTCACAGTAAGCATGGCCAATGAGCCCAAAGGCACATCTGTGTTTCTATAGAGCCCCTCTTCATATGCATAAATAAAATAAGAAATAGCCAAGTAGACACCTGTGTATACAGTCACCTGCTTTTGCCAGACAGATATTTATTCATTGTTGTATAAATGAGGAAAATTTGCACTCAGCCCTGAAAATTTGGCCACACTGGATCATCCTTCCTCCTCCCCAGCGATTTCTTCACTGAGAATGGCCACAGTTGGTTGACACTTCATTGTACTCTGCTTAAAGATCAGCGCACAGGCCTGGGAAGATCTGTTTTGCACCTGTATGTGGGTCTCATAAGGTGCTCAAGCTGTCAGGACAATCCTGTGCACCAATGCTAAATCATGTCGTACATGACAGGGAGGAAGTGCTTTTAAAGGCAGGTGTCTAATCCTGTCACACATTATTTTATGAGATGGCCCTTTAAAATAGACCGTGTGTAATGGGGCTTGCTTTAAGGAGGTCGGCCTGTCTCACTGGACTGAGAGCAGAAAAGATATAAAAACAAGGCAAGAACGTAAACAAGGAATGTCAAGTTCTACCCACATCTTTACCACACACACAGAAAGAAACACCCACAGAGGAATGTTAAGATTCTGCCTCAGCAAACTGCAAATGTTTGATTTGTGGGCTACCATTAAGCTGATGGAAGAATATCTTATTCAGGGCATTCTTGTAACAGGTGGATGACGGCAAACAGCATTTCAGAATGGCTAGGGAATTAATTATATTTCTTAGCTAGTTATCCTTTTAAATTAATTGAAATAGTTTAGTCAATTCTCATTTAGTTGCAGAATTTCTAGAACTGGTAAAAGCAATGGCATTTTAAAATGCCTTTTGAAAAATCTTTCTGTGTTTGGAACCAGCATTCAAATGCCATGTCACTTCCTAGGGAATGGCTGAGGGGCTGGAGCGGGAAAGGCTGCACTGCAGGTGAGCTCTTGAATACTTGAAGCAAAATAAGAGAAAACAGTAAAGTGAACACATGGCATCAGAACTGGGCCTAAGTCCCATCCCCTCTGGGGACGTGGTCCAGCACTGGCTGCCTGCTCATGCAGAGGCCCTCATGGCATTAGTAAGTGGCCTGACTTCTGCGGATGCCTCATGCCATTTCCAGAGCTCTGCTAGGGAATTAAATTCTGATTTCTTGGGCTTATCTGTGCTGCATTCTATGCGCTTAAAAGACTATTTGCTGCTTCTTAGCGCAAGAATCCCTATTTGGGAAACACAGCACATGAACCCCTTCCTAGCTTTCCAACCTCCTTGTTGCAAATCTGCCCCCCTTGTCTCCACCTTGGGTTCTAGCCCCTGTGCTCCTGTCCCCTCACTAACTTGCTTCGTCCACTATAGGCTCACACATGCTCAAGGTATTTCTACCAACATCCTCTTCATTACCCTCCAAGCTGTGCCTTGCCCGTTCAGTGCTGGATTTTTTTGTGCCTTAAGGAGTCTGCCAGTGCTTGCCAATGGAAGTGCCCTCCAGCAAAGCTGGTGTTGAGGGGAGATATGTAAACAACGCATGCCTCAGCAGGAATGGAATGCCCTGTGCCTCACTCAGGACCCGCATCTTCAAAGGTGCATTTGTACTCTGAGCTGGAACAGAGGGGAGCAGAGACCACATATTGGGAGAAATGGGAGCGGAGGTCCTTATCATTGGACAGCCACTGTAGATTCTAAAGTAAGAACACCGGTGTTTGAGGTCAATATTGGACTGATGTGGATAATGCACTAGGACGGGCAGAAACTAGCATCAAAGAAGTCACTGGGGGACTGGATTCCAGGGCACTTGTCTATGGGGATGGGAACAAACCTTGGGTGGTGGACACAGAAAGGCAGAGTAAGTTATAAGTTGAAAAGGCATTTAAAAATATTTTAAATTTCTGTTTTATTCTTACCCTGTTTTTATTAAGTAAATGTAAAAGAAGTTTATAAAATATGTGTAAGAAAAATAAGTAAAATAGATAAAAGGCATAATGGCAATAATACAGCAAGCACTCCCGACCCACCAACCAGATGAAGAAAAGGAACAGCAGCAGCTTGGAGGGATCCTGTGGACACCTCATGCATCTCATTTCATTCTTCACATTCCAAAGTTTTCTCAATAGTTTTACTGCATATGAAAGTGTTTCTAAAATATAGCATCTAGTTTTTGTATATCACCGAGTTTACATCATCTTTGCAGTCACTTGCTTTTTTCACAATATTATGTTCCTGAAATCTATTCACAATTTCCATGAAGCTGTCATTTATCCAATGACACAAATGAAAAATTTTGCTTTTTCCAGATATGCCACAGTTTACTTTGCCATTTTCTTTTTGTAGGCATTTTGGTCCTTCCGGTTTGGGTGTGTGTGCACATGTGTGCACACTCAGCATCAAAATCAAAGCTGCTATGTGTGCTTTTGCACAAATATAAGAGCTTGCATTTCTCTATGGAATCTATGCAGAGAGTAGAAATCCTGGGCCCTGAATTGTTGGCCTTGTTTGCATTGCCAACATTCCTGGATAAAATCCAATTGTCTGCATGGAAGCTGTAGTAGTTGACAGGTTCCCAGCACTATATAATTGCTCCCATTTATTCACACCCTTGCTAACCATCTATACTAACCAAAGTTTTTAACCTGTTTTAGCTGCATGAATGTGAAATAGTATTTCATTTGGTTTTATGATTTGCAGTTCCCCTTTTCCTAATCAGGTTGAACTTCTTTCATATGCTTATTAGCCATCCAAATTTTCTCTTCTATAAAGTTCCTCTTCAAATGTTCTTTTTATTCATCTGTTGGGTTGTTTTCTTTTTTTTCTTTTTGTTGACATTCTTGGCATAATTTAAATATCCAATATACTAACCCTTTGTCAGTTACATGCACTACAAGGATCTCTTCCCAGTCTGTCTAGTCTGTCTTTTTATTTTGATTTTTTTCACATAGTTATTGATTAAAATCTAATTAAATTAATTTATCTCTTTTCTTACAGTTTATTCTTATGAATTGTTTAAAAACTCCTACCTATTGCAACATTATAATGATCTCATATTATCTGCTGAAAGTATTCATTTTACATTTTCATATATAAGTGTGTATCACCATTTGTTGTTGTTATGGTGTGAAGTACAGTGTTAACTTCATGCTTTTTCTACATAGATGATGCTATGGTCTGAATGTGTCTCCCCAAATTTATATAGACACTTAATTACCAATGCACTAGTAATAAGTGGTGGGGCCTTTGGGAAATGATTGAGTGATGGGGAGAGCCCTCTAATGGGACTAGTGATGTGATAAGATGGCTGGAGAGAAATAACTTGGCCCCTGTCCCTTCCCCCTCATGCCATTTAAGGATGTGCAGCAAAAAGATGCCATCTGTGATGCAGAGAGCAGCCCTTACCAGACACTGAATCTGCTCACACCTTGACTTTAGACTTCCCCGCCTCCAGAATCGTGAGAAATACATTTCTTTTGTTTATAAATTACCCAGCCTAAAGCATTTCATTATAGCAGCAGGAATAGACTATGATGGACACCCAATCACCTTTACATCATTGGTTGAAGTGCATTCTCTCCACTAATCTGCAGTACAAGCTCTGCCTCAAGTCAGGGTTGCTTATATATTCATAGATATGTTTCTAGAACTGCTATTCAGTTCTGGGATTTTTTAGGGGGAGTCTATCCCCATTAATACAACATTATCTTAGTTACTTTAGCTTTAGACAATTTGTCTTATTTTCTGATTTTGTCATTTTTCCTACAAGTGTGTGTATAGATATTTTTTAAGTAAATATTCATGCTTTTTAAGTTCTGTGATAATTTTGAATGGAACTGCATTGACTGTAGGTTCCTAGATAGCATTAGCATTTCTTCCCAATCTGTAAAGTGAAGATTCTAGTGGAGGTATTTTTTTTCCCCCCAGGCATTGAAGAAAAAGGGAACAGTGGGCCAAATACCTATGGGTGATTGGCCAGCAAGCTTAAGCCTTGCTTGTATAAACCTGGAGCCTCCATAGTGTCAGTGTGACCTTTGGGCAGAAATGGAGAAATATATGAAGACAAAGCCAGCATTCAAAAGGGAGCCAATGTCAAGGAATGTGAGATAACAGTACATTCTGGAAATAATGTTAACTTGTTAAATAGAAGCTATTTGTTTAATAAACCATTAATATACAATAATATTACATTAAATCAAACTCAATTCAACATTTATTATGTATTTTGTTGAAAATATTTTCACAAGATACATCATACAAAAAATATTTTTTCAATAAATTATTTAATACCGTAAAGTTTTTAATGTTTGAATGATATTGTGTCTGTGGTGGAGAGAATGTTGGATTTTTATTTTCTGGCAGTAGAATTTATTTAATCTATATAAAATGTAGTGTCTTCATTTGGAAGATTGGGTTAATAATACTCAATTTTTGAAAGTTTGATAAAAATTAAATTATATAATATATGTCTGTGTCTTCAAATGTGAGCTTCAGTTTAAGTTATTGAGGCTTTTGTCCAAAGGCCCCCTCTGTGGAAGCTCAGTGTGTACATTTGTGAATGGTGGGTTCCTCTACAGTTACTCATGCCTCCATCCCCTCCCTCATCTGCTATGGAGTCTGTATCCTCCCAGTGCTTCTTGGAATTTGTTGTGTAAAAGAATCAAGGTAATGAATAAGTTAAGAGTACAATAGAGGAGAGGAAATTGCAGAAGTCTATCGGACTAAATTTTCTTTTGTTTTGTTTGTTTGTTTTTTGAGACAGGGTCTTGCTCTGTCACCCAGACTGGAGTGCAGTGGCATGATCACGGCTCACTGCAGCCTTGACCTCCAGGGCTCAAGTGATCCTCTTTCTTAAGCCTCCCAAGTACCTGGGACTACAGGTGCATGCCACCACATCCAGCTAATTCTTGTGTTGTTTGTAGAGACGGGATTTTGCTATGTTGTCCAGGCTGGTCTCTAACTTCTGGGTGGTCTCTAACTCAAGTGGTCCTTCCGCCTTGGCCTCCCGAAGTGCTGGGATTACAGGTGTGAGCCACCACAGCTGACCAATGGAACTAAGCATTTTAATAGGAAAAGTAAAATTGCTAGTTAAAAATGAAAGGATATATCAAGAAAGTAAATGAAGCAGAGAAAAACAGATAAGAATCTACTCTGTATTCAAGAGAGAAACTTTTTTATTATTCAGACAAGAAAACAGGCTCTGGTGCAACTGCTGCCAATTGTGAGCAGAATTAAAAATAGGTTTTAAATAATATATATATTTATATATAAAACTGCCTTAGGGCATTGTTTGAGAAAATGAAGTAAAGATTAAAAATGTCTTCTCATTGGATTGTGTTTCTTTGGTTGCTATTCTTTGCCAGAACTGGACCTCAGGGTGGCTGACTGTTGCTATTTTTCAGGTTATACAAGGGTCTCTTGGTATCCATCATAGGGGGCTGGTTCCAGGACACCCATGGATACTAAAGTCTGAGGATGCTCAAGTCCTACAGTCTACCCTGCGCAGCCAGTGGATACAGAAGGTGAATTCCATGTGAGACTCACGAAGGCAGTTGCTCTTATTCAATAGTGCTTGAGGATTTGAGGGCAGGTCTTCTCAGGAGTTGCTGGAAACATTAAGGCACAAAGCAGGCACAGTTAAAACCTGCGGTCTACTTGAAAACACCGTAAACTTGAAAGTGACATGCACATGAAGTATGATCAATCATGAAAATTGGCTGTTGCATGCAAAGCGCTCTTATTAAAGCGTGCTCTACATCTCTTCGAATGCTTGTTAAACTGTAGTTTCCTGGACCTGAATCAACTCTACCAGCCTTGCTTTTTCAGCAGATTCCTTGGATCATTCTTATGTGTCCCCAAATTTTAGAACCACAGTGTCAGTGGAACAGGGAATTTGGAAGCTGACAGAAAGGCTTGCGCAGGTCTATACCCCATCACAAACAGTAAGTTTTGTGGCTTGCATATCTTGAAATAATACATGTGAACTTCACTTAGCTCAAGGGAAAACCATTTTTCCCCTGTCCTCAATATTCCTGAAAAAGCAAAGAGTTATTGCCAGGATCTGCAAGTCCATTTGTGCCTGGAGTTTGAATCAATACTTTGGTTTGCACATATGCATACTATAATTTGTCAAATGTAAGAGGATTTTGTTGCTATTTGTAAAATTAAAAAATTAAAATTATTGTATTTAAAGAAGTAGAACCACAAATTATAATTATGTGAGGATTGACAAAAAATTTTAAAAGGATTTCTGAGGTCTTTTTTTTCCTCCTAATTTGAAAGCCACCCAGTGTCCCTGGTAAGTGTAAGCTATCAGCCAAGGCAGAATTCCAAAAGAGACACAGCCCCAGATATTGCCCTCTAATGACTGAACAGGCAAATTAAGTGGCGCTGACAGATCCATGGATCTGTGTGGAACTGCCTGGCCACGTGTTCTTGGCAGAGGGGTTGCTTGGTGGCTACTCCATTGCTTCCAGTCTCTTCCCTATGCCATTCCAGAGGTGCAGTGACACACACACACTGCAGGAATTTTTGTGACCCATTTATTTATTTAGGAGACTCAAATGACACCATTAACAAAAATTAGGGGTACAAGCAACACTCAGCAACCATTCAGTTTGGTCTATTCCTTGATTTGGAGAAATCTGGAGATGAACTTTTGGAGTTTTCTAGTACTTTAAAACTTTGGCCAAGCATTAAATGGAGTTTAAAAGTCAATCTCTTCAGTAGTAGAGTGAAATCACATGAATAGATTTATACTTGATTTTTAAAATGTCAGTCTACAAAAAGGCAAAAAACAGAGGGAAAAAAACAAGGTTGCAGCAGGTGAAAGAGTTTCCTGCAGTCCATATCAGATGTGAAAAAGAAGCTGTCGGCCTCTTCATGTGTTAAAATTTGGTTAGAGATCCTCCCACTCTGTGTTAGTCTGTTCTCATGCTGCTAATAAAGACATACCCAAGACTGGGTAATTTATAAAGGAATGAGATTTCATTGACTCACAGTTTCACATGGCTGGGGAGGCCTCACAATCATAGTGGAAGGTGAATGAGGAGCAAAGTCAAGCCTTACATAGTGCAGGAGAACTCCCTTTTATAAAACTGTCGGATCTCGTGAGACGTATTCATTACCATGAGAACAGTATGGGGGAAACCGCCCCTATGACTCAATTATTTCCACCTGGCCCCACCCTTGAAACATGGGGATTATTACAACTCAAGGTGAGCTTTGCGTGGGGACACAGCCAAATCGTGTCACATACCTACAACTGAAACTATTAGAGGTTAAAAGTTTTAAAATTACATAAAACTTCAGTGAGAATGGGAAGGGATTTTATAAAACTGTTCGTTGTTCTTCCCTTCCTCCCCATATATTCTCTAGCGCACACACTCATATCCCCCCCCCCCCACATACACACACACACACACACACACACATACACCACAGACACATGTTGCCACCCATGAAGTAAGAGTCAGGATTTTTTTTTCTTTGCATATTTCTTTTCCTCCAGGAAATGGTAGAGGCAAAACATCTCTAAAAGAGTTAAGGATTTTTAAGACTTAAAGGTGTAAAGGATAGTAGTTAGTTCTGATTTTCTTTTTCCTCTTTTTTTACTCATGCGCCTAAATATGTTTCCTAAACTTGGAGCCAGAAAATGAGGAAAAGGGAAACATTCTCATGAAAACAAATCCAACCTCCGCTCAAAATATATGTATGAAAGTTTTCCTCAAACCGATTTTTCTTTTTAGATTCCAAAAAGCTCATTGAGTTGGCTTTTTGAGCAATCAGCGTTTTCCAGTAGCAAGCAAATTTCCTTCCCAGTGGGAAATTTGCTGATAAAACAACTGGAACCAGTGCGCCACCTGATGGTCTTTCCATACATTTCAGTTTACTAGAAAAAGGCAAAAAAAAAACCCATGGAAATTCTCTTTAGCAAATGTACTGTATTCTAACTTGAGTCAGGGCAGAGTCTCATAGATTAACAGTTGCTGCTTAAACTAAATATTCATTCACTTTATATAAAACAAAAACTATTTTATCCATGACCTTCAATCTGAATCCTTTATTAGACTAATTTGTTAAGAAATACTAAGTTGATCTAGTTTGCTGATAATTTTCATTTTCATTTTTCAGTTACTGGCAAATATTTTAAAAGTACATATTAGAGGCCAAAGGACGTTATCCAACATCATTCCCAACCCCCAAAGTAAAATAAGCCCTCAGGTAATCTAGAATCAGCCTTCCAAATGTGGGAGTTGCCCAAGGTCATTTCATTCAATGTGAATCAAAAATTAATTGAGCTCAAAGTTAACACCATCAACAGACATCATGAGGATCCTAGAAAGATGCACTGAGAAGGGCCCAACATCACTTCTGTGGGTTTCGTACCAAAAATGAAAGACACTGGAGAAATCCAGGGAGTAACAACCTAGAAAATAACTGGCCTCTACTCTTCAAAGACATCAAGGTGAAGAAACACAAAGAGATCCTGAGGAAATGTTCCAAAACAAAAAAGCCTAAAGAGACATTAACCCAAGTATGATTGGATTCTGGACTGGGGTAAATAGGAAAAAGGACATTGTTTGGACAAGTGATGATATTTGAAAATGGACTTGGGACTAAACAATAGCATTCTATCCATGCTAAATTTTCTTATTTTCATAATAATATGATGGCATGTAAGAAAATGTCTTTGGTCATTGGAAACATATGCCTTAAGAAAATCTGCAAGAGTTGAATCAACATATGGATACAGAGCTTTGAGGTCACTTTGCTTGTAGGTGGCACAAAAAGAAAATAGGTACAGGTGGGAAGTCCCAAGTATCATGGTTTCTGCTCCCTGTCCTTGTCTAGGGCTGTCTGGCTAGGGGCTGGGATTCTTGGTAAGATCTATCTTAGAGTTAGATCTTGATAGATAAGATCTATCTTATAGATATGGAAGATCAGCTTCTATATCTCCCGTATCTATAAGAGGAAATGGATATTCTCCCACCTGCTGTCTTTAGCCTCCCTTCCTGGGATGCTCTGAGGATCAAAGTAGACAATAGTCTAAAGGTTAAGAATGTGTTAAACCCCTGTATGGTAGAAAGCAGGGAGAGAGGGAGACAAGGTACCCTCTACTGATGAAGGTTCCAGTAGCTGGGAGAGAGAAACTATCTGTATGTTTCAGGAAGTAAAGTCAGATATAAAAATGCAATCAGTAATTAGGGATTTGTATCATGTATGCCAACCATAATTCTCAGTTTCACCATATTTCTCTCAACATTATCTCATCAGATTTGTACAAGACTTTGCATAGTATGTGGAGGAAGTACTATAAGCTACATTTTATTGATGATGACAATAGAGCTCACATATAAATAACAGCACCTCTATTTTGTTTTGTAGATATTAGTCCTGGACAGAGCTGGTGTAAGTTAATAGGCCAACTGTCTCGTGGACATTCACAGCTCCTTGGTTTGATCCAAGATGATCCCTTAGTAGAGGCATCATAGTTTTGCAGAACGAGCTGTATTTTTGAAATATTCCAGGCCTGGATTGGCATCTCATGTGTACCACTTCCTGAGCATACAGACTTCAGCTGGGGTTGCTCTACCTCTCTGAATCTCAGTTTCCCCACGATCTTGTGCTTTTAACTACACTGCATGTCCATAAATGTTACAAGCATTGTTTTGCATGTGTATTCATTATACTTTGTTGTAACTTTATTGAAGTATAATGCAAATATGGAAAAGGGCCATGTCCACAGTGTACAGCTCTGTGCACTTCCACAAAGAACAAACTTGTGACACCATCACCCAAATCATGGAAGCAAATGCCACCCAGAAGCCCTTTCTCTGGTAGTATTGTCTGGTAGTATTGACATCATAAGTGGGATGTTACTGTACACATCATTTTGCAATTTGCTGTTTTCAATCAAAGTCATGTTTTTGAGCTCTAAACTGCTGTATTGAATGTAGTTCAAATTGAGAATAATCATTTATCTGGAAGATTTTCAACAGCTTATCACTTAATGAAATAAGATAATGCATAGAGCGGAGAAGGCAGGAGAGAGAAAAGAAGGAGGGGGAGGCAGAGAGGGAGAGAGACAGGGAGTGAGAGAATGAATATGCTGAGCCATTTCCCCCACTGCCAAGCACAGTAAGTCCTTCTGACCAAACTAGGGGCAGCCTCGTCTGTGGCTGCCTGCATCTGCATCTCCACACATTATGCATGTGAAGGATAATGTTCTGGAATGTCCACTCACATGGGTGTTCTCTGGCAGGTCATTTTTAATCCCTGTGACCTCCTAGGGGAAACATCCTTCCCCCGTTTCTTCATTGTAACTCATTTTCAGATCCCAGTGGATCTTTGCCAAGCATTTTATTATATTTATTTTTCTTCCTGCATAACCTTGGCCTTTGCTGATTTCAAAGCCAAAGTGGTAGAGATGAAAATCCTGTCGGTGGTCCTGGCTGAGGACACTGGAGGGCAGTGGGGGTCACTCGATTGTACCTGTGGTGGAGAGGTGATCCCCAGTCTACTTTACAGAAGATCTAAGGAGCCTCCTTAGGAAATGCCATCTAAAGCCCCATCTCACCAAGCAGCTCTTGACCACAACTTGAAGTTACAGTCATTGAAAGCTCAGCCAAGATGGCTCCCAGCTCCATTCATGCTTCCTTCTGTAGCTGCAGGTCCTGGGTGGAGCGGGGGCCACAGTTAGAACCCACAAGAAGTGTTTGAGCTGGTGGTCACCATGACAAGTGCAGACATCTGCCTGCCTGTTCCCAGGGCTCATCCTCCTCCCTGCAAGGCATGGCACGAACGGCAGGGAGACTGAGGGGCCTCTGGGGCCGGAACACCTGAGTTCCAAATCCTGCAGCCACCTGAGAGCTGTGTGACCATAGAAATGGTGCTGAGCCATCCAAGAAGCAACTTGTTCCCATTTTGCATGAGAATTCAATGAAATCGAGAGTATAAACCACGGATCACAAAGCCCAGCCATGGTAGACAGAGATGTCATTTCCTTTTCTTTGTTCCTTCCTTTCCGTTTTTAACTCTTCTACCTGCTCTTTCCTCTTTCTCTTTTCCTCCCTCCCTCTCTTCCTTACTTTTTTTCTTCTTTCTTCCCTTGTTCCCTTTCCTAAAACAAAGTACCACATTGCTAAATCTAGGTGCTAGATTCATGGATATGTGCTACATGTATTATCTGTGTATTTGTAAGTGTTTAGAATATTTCATAATTTAAAAGTAAAACATTTAAACAATACCCCTCCAAAAAAGTCTAAAGGCCCACAGTAGACAATTTGAAGTAGAATTTGAAGGTAGAGCTATCTGCAATATTTCCAAGCTCTCAGATGATTGCATTAAGCAGCACAAGTTGAGAATCACTGGGCAGTCCCTCTATTCCAATTGCTAACTTTTGGGGAGAGTGATTCTGTTTTCTCCAAATGGGATGAGTGACCCCTGCCTGGCTCAGCTTGTCCCAGTCAACATGGGCATTCCCTGGAGGCATTGCTGGGGCAGACATTTGAAGACTTTGGAAATAGCAGAGGGAAAAGATGTCTACCAGGCCTGACCATTTGTTAGGGTCCGAGAAAAGTGGTTAATTTACCCTGCAGAACACTAACCAAATACGAGCTCGATTTATGCCCCCACTTAAAGCCCACATGGAAGCATGGGAACTCCAGGCCAGGGAGAGACCTCTGCAAAGCTCCATGCTGAGTTTCCCTCAAGAGAATCAACCTTAAGAGATCAGTTTCAGAGATGAAGTCTCCTTCATTCTGTGCCAGAGTTAACCTAAATTCCTTCCACTCCCCAGACCCCATCATGGGCCTTGACCATGTACCAGAGGCCTGTGCTGAAGATAAAACCTGATTGCATTTCTGCCTCCTAGAGTCTGAAGAAACGGGAGGCATGGGGAATTGACTCAGATGAAAGAGGCTGCATATTATTTTCTGTACAGTGGATTCCAAAGGAAAATAAATAACAGAATCCTATGTAATCAAGAAAAATATTACAGCTAAATGTTAAACTCAACTTTAGCTAATCTGTCAATGAGAGAAAAAAGCAAAATCACATAGGAGTGTTCTGTTGTGTGCAGCCTCAATACCATCACAAAATGGGTTTTATAAAAATGTGTTGATGGCCAGCCGTGGTGGCTCATGCCTGTCATCCCAGCACTTTGGGAGGACGAGGCGGGTGGATCACCTGAGGTCAGGATTTCGAGACCAGCCTGGTCAACATGGTGAAACCTTGTCTCTACTAAAAATTGAAAAAGATGAGCCGAGTGTGGTGGCGCATGCCTGTAATCCTACAATCCCAGCTACAAGGAAGGCTGAGGCAGGAGAATTGCTTGAACCTGGGAGGTGAAGATTGCAGTGAGCCAAAATCAAGCCATTGCACTCCAGCCTGGGCGACAGGAGCTACACTCCATCTCAAAAACAAACAAAAAACAAAACAAACAACAACAACAAAAAAGTGTTGATGTAAACTTGGACTATGTTCGGGAATTAGAAGTGTGCAAATGACATGGGATTGGGAGTTATAAAGCACAATCTAAGTCGGGGGCAGGGAGTAATGACTGGAAGGTACTAGTTGTCTTGATTTAAGCTAGCAAATGGTTTTAGAACATTGTTAACAAAAAAAAGGATCTTTTTTCATTTTTGTTTTTGTTTTTGAGACAGAGTCTTGCTCTGTTGCCCAGGCTGGAGTGCAGGGGCATGACCAGGGCTCCCTGCAGCCTCCACCTCCCAGGCTCAAGTGATCTTCCCATCTCAGCCCCCGAGTAGCTGGGATTGCAGGCACGCACCACCACATCCAGCCAATTTTGTATTTTTTGTAGAGATGAGTTGTCACCATGTTTCCCAGGCTGGTCTCGAACTCCTGGGCTCAGGCTATCCTCCTGCCTTGGCCTCCCAAAGTGCTGGGATTACAGGCATCAGCTGCTGCTCTCAGCCATCACAAGTATCAGTTAAATAGAGGAAATATTCATAATGGTTTCTTGTTTTTAGTCAAGATTTTCTTTGATTCAGATATTATAGAATCAATTTTTGTGCTTTTGCATGATATTGGTGAGAGCAGTGACCACGTTCAAGTGTTGTAGAAAGAAAAGATGTATGTGTGCCTGTGTGTGCTTTTGTAAAAATGCCTTTGAGGAGAGGGGCACATTCTGCCAAATATCCTTCCTTTCTTTTTAACAAAAGAGGATAAGTCATAATCTTTTGCTTCCATGGTTATCAATTTCCAGGTAATGTTCCCAGTATTGGTCATGTTACTCTCGGCTGGAAGGCACTGGGGGACATCAGGTGTGTTCCAACTGAAGATGGGTGACCCCAGTAGCTCCTGGGTTGAATTCCTGGGTGGTCTTCTCTGTAGGTTAAAGCTCTTCCTCCAGATGGAGCTAAACACTGCCAGTCATCGCTCTCTAAGTCAAGTCCTCCAGTGCGGAGAGCTGGAGCATTTGAGCATTCCTTTTCTTCTCCATGCCAAGATCTGAGTTTCCTGTGTTCCTGTTCTCACACCATTCTTCTCTGTTTTTCCACCTATTTCAACAAAACTTAAATCTGTCAACACTTGGCCATGCCCTCTGCCAGTGTGCGGTATTTGGGTTTTAAATGTAGAGGGGATGTTCAACTAAAAAATCAATAAATAAATTCCCTACTGCCTCTCCAACTGGATTTGTGTAATTGTGTCAGACAAAATCAAGTGTGTAGATGAGTGCACATTGTTTGTGTTGAAAGACGGTTTCCACACACACTGAAAATAAAGTTTGAACCCTTTATGGTCTGAAAAATGAGAAATTAGAGGAGCCCACTGTTTGAGGAATTAGCACCTCATACTTTACTGCAAGAAGCTAAAATCAGGAGGATTTTGGTGTGTGAAGAGGTCTTCCTTTGAAAGTGGTGGAGCTTTGTCCCAGCTCTGTCCACTGAGACGAGCTTGAGGAAAGGAATCCCAAATAATAATAAGTACACTAGCTTATAGATCTCAGTTACTAAATACCATTCTCCTTTAAAAGGAATCAGAGATCTTTAGAGAAGTGGTTGGGGAAGGAAAGATCAAAATGAGCCTGGAATTTCACTTTGAGCCATAAAGTAAAGAAATAAGGAAAGATTGATGGGGCAGGCGGTATGAGTCTACTCAGGCTGCCATAACAAAATAACACAGGCTTGGTGGCTTAAACAACAGACATTTATTTCTCACAGTTCTGATGGTTGGAAGTCTCGATGTGCAGGCAGGGTTGGTTTCTGGTGAGGGCTCTCTCACTGGATTTGCACAATTTTATTAGGCCCAGAATTGGGATGGGCCTAAACAAGTAAAAGTGTTCTCGGGGTGTACAGTAGACCACTCACGAAGTGGTCTACTGAGGATGTGTGCTTTTTACTCTTCATGAATTTTACCTCAAAGAAGAAAAAGAAGAATGAAGAGAAAGAGGAAAAGGAGGAGGGAGAGCAGGAGGAGAACAAAAGAGGAGGAGAGAAACGAAAAGTGTAAACAAATGAGCTCTGGTTAATGATATGATTGCTGAAGTGTTTAGGAGTGAAGGGCATTAACATCTACAACTTAACTTTAAGTGCATCCAAAAAATAAGATGGACTGATTGATAAACAGAGGGATGGATGTGTGCTAAAGCAAATAAGTATATTCAAATGTTAATATAGCATAGGTGGTGGGTAGACCTGTGCTCACTGCAATATTTTTTAAATGTTTTACATTTCCATCTTGAGAAAATAGAGGTGTTCTACTAAGATAAAATACCAAAAGTTCATAAATCTGGGCTGTTACAGCATCAAGCAACATATGGCATTTGTCCAAAAGCAATCTCAGTCCATAGAGTTCTTCTTCTCCTTCCCTAACATAAAATCTTTCTTGCTCTGTTTAGTTGCATAATCAAATTCTAAAGTCAAACCCAGATATTTTATGTTATTTTGACCTCCAGTTAGAATCGCACAAAGCCTTGTATCTTTCTCCAATAAACTTTATTTTTAATGATGTTATACTATTAATAACACTCCATTAAAATATGCTTAACACTGGGCAGGGCAGTGTCGGCTTTCTTCCCTGCTCTTGCCCTGATGCCAGAACAGAGCCTGGAGCCCAGTCAGTGGTAAGAATTCTTTGGAACTAAAAAATTAAATGAAAGCATGAAAAATGGGATTTCTGACAAGATCTGGATGGCATCTGCTAACAAGCGTACAGCAACAATCACAATTTCTGTCTAGTTGAGTGTCAAGACTAATGAGAATTAGAACTAAGAGTGGAGTCTTCAAAAATTTATTATTAAATCATTCAAAAATATGTATCGGCTTACATCCTACTTTGCACAAGACATGCCATCAGACATGTCTGGATTTGAGCTGACAGCCGCTCACTGTGTCATCTGGAATAAGTTGACTAACCTCTCTATGCAGCAGTTTCCTCATCTGCATAAAGGAAACAGCAAGAATTGTCCCAAGGTGTTGTTCTAAAGATCCATGAATTATTTCTCTGAATAACTTGGCAGAACCAGGCACAGAGTAAGAGTTCAAAAACTGGAAGATCTTTTAAGGTAACAATTCTATAATAATATTAGAGTTCAGATGTGGAGGTGATCACAAAGCCCCAAAGATGAGAAAAGGTGAGTCATTCAATTGACATTTATAATCAGAATGCTTTGGGAAAGGCCCTTGGCTATGTGTTTAGCCAGCCCTGGTAGCAGAATTGCAAGATGTGACCAGATCTGCAGATAGTGGCCATATGTCAAGGACAACTCACCTGCCATCGAGCATCCTTGTCCTGAGCCTTCATAATGTAGCGTGTGTGCCAGGGGGTGTGGAGCTGCTGGTTATCATTGTGCATTTGCATAGCTCAACAGTATTTGTAGAAATGACTGTTTCAAATATCAGATTCACAAATAAGCAAGCATAGGTACGGCAGTCAAAGTTTGTCTTTGGCCTTTCCCATCTTAGCTTTTGCTCCTCTCTTTTCTCTCTTTCTATATTCCTTGTCCTGAGTCCCCAGTATAGCAATAAGAGACACTGCTTTTTTTGAAGCACAAACCATGGAAAAATGAGGCCATGTATTCTAGATCAGTGATTTTCAAACTGGGGTACTCAGGCCCCTAGATGAATGTAAACATTTTCCCACAGATTCTCCTTCAAGGGAAGTATAAGAAAATCAACTTCCATACCTGTACTCCCATTACAAAGTTTCCTAATATCAACCATAATGCTCATTGCAATTGCCCAGATCCCACTCCATTCTGAATCAGACTATGCTGCCCTACTCCTGAGTAGAAAGCCCTCCAGGGCATCAAGCAGAGGGAACTTCCATTAGGGCATATTAGCCATTGTAAAACTCATGCGGGATTACTATCTTTCTCTGGCTTCTCTTAGGAACAAAGATTGCATTTTACAAATATTGCACGTTGCTAAAAGCACATATTTGGAGACTTCCTGGGATATTCTGAATTACATGTGATGGATGAACAGGATATGCTGAGGGAGGATACCTGATGGTGCAGATGTTCAAGGTCAGATGGGCTGTATCATTTGTATTGCTGATCTTGAAAATTAAAAAAATGAAAAAACTTTTCCCACAGAGATCGGTTGTACTATTTGCTTAATTTCTTTCAATTAGAGTATCAAACAATTGCTCACAAAGACTGACACCCCAAGGAAGGCCTCCTTCCCCTGCTTTTTACCACCAATGTTAGTAAGCATGCTGCACAGTCGTCATCACATACTGATTTGTCACTTGAACTTGATTGACAAGAGACATAGACCAGTTGTGTGTGCACACCTGATTTTATGGGTGAGTTGCATGGCTTGTGTTGATTACACATTAAACAAAATAAACTCTAAGTCCCTTGAGAGGAAGATCTAGTTTGATTTCACTTGGTTTCTTGCAGTTATTCATTCTCAATAAACTGTTTTTAAGTAATCAAATTAATGAATAAATATATTACCAATATAGGAATGTGCCTGAGTCTCCATCATACAGCCTAACTCTGCAGAGAATAACTGAAAAACAAAAAGTTTTCTATTCTTCTAGTTCAGTTTCATTTGTCTTAAAACAAGATCCCCCACTTTTAGCTAGTTGTGTAGTGCTCCCTGCTCATTTTCATCGCAGCTAAGATACTCAATTTCTGCCAAAAGGCATTATTGACCTATTTTTTCATTCTCAATGACCAGAAGGTTGCTAAGTACAAGCTCTTCATTTCTTGATGACCCTCTTCATCTCTTAGTTGAAACTTCTTAGAGGTCAGCTGGGATTCATTGCTAGTAGAGACCACTGCCAACTTAGGCACAAATCACAATTTAAACAAAAACTAAGAGATATGAGGGTAAAGGATGGAAGTGATGCTGGATGGGGGAGTAAGATATTAATTTCCCAAGATATGCTTGGCCATAGCACTGAGCAGAGTTGACCTTGTTTTTTTGTTTTTGTTTTTTAATAATCAGGAGTGTTTTTTTGGTTTTGTAATTTCCTAAATAAGACACCACAGACTAGTTGAAAGAAATGGATTTTGCAACCCAAAGAATTTTGGTTTGAAGATCACTACCAACCTCACAGTGAACTGCTGGAATAGTGAGAAGTTGGTGAGACACCTGGGTTTAGAATTCTGACTCAGCTAAATTATTTTGGGAAATTGGGTATGTTTTAAACCTTTCCAACCCTCTGTTTCCTTATCTGTAAAGTGAGAATACGTGGTATAACTTCTCAGAAGGTTTGGTAGCTCAGTATCTGACACATAGCATGTACTCATAAAGGCTGAGTGTCAATTTTAACCATGCAAAGGGTCATTTAGCTTCTCTGACCTTCACTTACCTTCTCAACTCCTCCTTCTACTTGCCTGTACAATACTGTGGGGGCAATCAAAATGCATTCAAAGGTGTATGGCACATGGTGACTCTAACAGAAAGTAATTAGTAATTATTAGTAATCTTAGTAACATTAATAATACTAGTACTTTTAAATTTAATGCTAATTAATACAAGTGTTAGTGCTGGCAGTTCTAATAATCATGACAGTTTGTAGGTAAGAGAAAAGATGCAGCCAACACCCGCAACTGGTCCTGAAAAGTGAATATCAGAAGTTTGTTTTATTATTTTGCATTTTTCAAATCAAATGAAAATTTCCTTTGACTCTCACCGCTTCTATTTTCCCTCCTGCCCTTTGGAAGCCATTAATCTCCTATTTTCAGATTGATTTTAAAAAGCCAGCCGCAATGCCAGTGCCTGCCCTCATTCCTCTGCTGAAGTGATTTCAGTTTCCTCTAAAATATTAGATTTTTCCCTTGCTCTTATTTACTATGCACAGATGCAGAAGGAGAATTACTCCAGTTTTGCAATAAAAATAAGCTTGGCTTTGTGAGCACCTGCTTTCCGCTGTTTAATAATGCCGAGCTCCCTTTTTCTCTGTGGTTCTGTTTACTCTTCTACAAATTATTTTTGTTCTCAGTTGACAAAGATAAATGATGGGATTAATATATATTGAAGAAGTCTCTGTGAGCAGTATGCCAGCCCAGAGGAAGGGTGGGTATTATTTCCCTCAGGTAAGGAAACACAGCAAACTGGATTAAGAGTAATTTGCTGTGGGGCTTATAGATGATCATGATCCATTAGTGGTACACCATTTATGAAAATTGCTTTTTCTTAAATAAAAATTAGATTGACTTTCACTATCTTGTCAGAACTGAGCCAAGCCAACTGCATTTTCCCCCAAGCGAAAACAAAATACCAATGGCAAAGCTTAGATTCTTTTTATTTAAACTCAAAGCAATTTTCAGACTCTTCAAAGTAACAGTGAAAATAAACTGTATGGCAAAAAAACTGTATTCTCTAACGTCCAGGAATACTGCTATACAGTTAAGAGTTGAAAACTCTAAAAAAGATGAAAAGAAAAGAAACTATACAAAAATACTTGAAAGAAAAATGGGTAAAGTGAATCCAGTGTTGTACTTTTTGATCATCGTTATTAAAATTTTGCAAATCTATGTAATTTAAGTAGCAATTTTGCAAAATGTGGTGTGAGTGAAGACATTCAATATAATGGTATTTTTGTTTTCATCTTATGGAATTTCTTTGAGTAATATTTTCAAACAACAAATTCAAAATGTACCTAAGCCTCTCCTCTATCTTGGCATCCCATTTATCAAGTGCAGTGACTCCCACAGCTGAGATGAAGCACAATCAACACAATCTTACATTACCAGGCTGCCCTAGGACAGAACATTTTCATCTTGTTAGGAATGTATTCGTTTATTGTTGTGCCTATAATAATTGTTAAAACTTTTTAACATTTGAATAGTTTTTTAAAAAATGCATTAAAGATGAGTCTAAAAAGTGTCAAAATGCTCATTATTTAGAACCATGAAAAAAAGTTTTGCCTTTCCTGTTTTAATTTGAAATTTCTTTTGCCTTCTTTGTTTTGGTGTGTGGATGAAGTAGCCTTATTTCTTATATTTCCAATTTGCATCTTGGGGTGGGAGTTGCTATCAGGCCAACATCTTCAAAGTGAAACAAAAAGAACGCAGGGAGCAGTTATGTCTTATATCGTACTCAAACAGGCCTTAGTTTTGCCAAGAACAAAAGCAGCTGTGGATTTGGAACAAGATTATGTTATGGGTGGCTGCACAGTCATGGATCTCTCATATGAGAATTGAAGGTGTGGAGCACATTTATGATTCAGAAAGGAGAAAGAAGGACTTGTGTGTTCAGGACCTTGGGGTAAGGTTAGAATAACACACTTTTCTATCTCAAGTTAACCAACTGGAAATTGGACTTCTCTTGAAGCTAGAGAATCCATCAGTCACCTGAATTAAAAAGGCGTGATTCTAAAGCTTTCATCAAGACCTGAAACCTTGATGCCCCAGAAATTGGTGCATTCGTCAGGTATGGCCTTAGTGGTGCTGTGGAGTGGATGGTGTTCGTTTGTGAGAGCACCTACTCCTAAGTAATAGTGATGGGGGCCCCCGTGTTCAACACCTTACTCCTGCCTTTTCCCACATTTATTCAGCTCACAGACACATAAATCTCAAAGTCACCCACATCCACACTGGCACTTGTGCCCAGGCGAACATAGATAATGTAGACTCTGCTTCATGGACTCTACCCACAGGCGGGGACTGAATGGAAGCATTAGGCAGATTATAATAAGCCTCACAAAATTTGGATTCATTGATTTTGTAACTTTGATGGCACCCAAATTTACCAAGTCTTGTCTGGATCCTTAGGATATCACACCAAGAAAGATTATTCCAAATAGGTCTACAGGTAATCAGTTATTCTCAAAGCCAGTTGTCTACAACTGAATTTCCCAAATCTGTCCTAGGAGGTTTGATCAATGCCCAAGTTAATCAGATACCTGCATGTTCATCGGAGGCTAACAGCTGCCTGTTAATATAATGCCTGAGTAAACAGGTGGTGTTAACTATCATAGTGATACTTTCCCCCTCCTCCATAAAACTTTGAAAGTCAGGCCATTTAGTGTTACATTTACACAACATGTAAGGACAGACTGGAACAAATGGAATCTTGTCTAGTTCAGAAATATTAAGTTGTTCTCTATACCACCTTTCCACAAGCAAGTAAATCAATTCAAAGCATTCCATCCAAGAAACTGGAAGTCTCTTGATGTGCGTAGCTGTGATAGCAAGATTATAAATGGGAAAAATGAGGTATATATTTGAGAACAGTTCCCTTCTAAACCCTAGAATTCCTAAGATTATCACTCAGTGGTCAAGATGGTCATAGAAATATGGTTCTCATGGGGAAACCAGATGGCGGGAGCAGGGTTCCTGAAGAGACCATCATCACCGTTCCTAAGGAGTGCTCTCGCAAACCAACAGCACCCACTCTACTCTCCACCCACTTAATTCTGTCCATCTTTCAGTTTACTGCAAATCCCTCCCCTCCATGCAGTTTCCCCTGATCCCTGCAGTGGGCCAGGCCTCCTGGTTACCTGCTCCCATGGCACCCTGCACTGCTCCTGGTAATACTTAGCAGAGGTGTGGTAAATCATTACTAGTGTAAGTTTGTAAGCAAGGTGGGGATGGCGGTCTTGCCTATATTATTTTCACACAATGCTTCTACATCATAGATTCTCAAAAAAAAATTGTTTAATAAAACTAATGGTGGATAAGTGAGTGAATGTGTGTGTGAACAAAAGTCACTTATATGTAAATGTCTGACAAGGAAGAGATGAGTAAATGTATATTTTCATCTTTCCTCATATATCACAGTGTGAGGGACAACTAATCCCTCTACATGGATATTAGAAGCCAGGCTTGGTTGGCTGCTGTGGAACATGCAAAGCCATGTGGCCCAGTGGAGTCTACAGAGAGGTTCATGCAACAACTTGCCCTTCAGTCAATTAAGTTTTCTTTCAGAAAAAGTCCCAAATAAATAGGAAACGCTTTGGAAATTTGCAGTTGCTTCATATGAATAAAACAGAATGTGCAGTATTTTCTATAAGAAACCCTTACCTGAGGTCAAAGGGATCTTAAATTATTTTTAAAAAATGAATTCTTTCTTGCAACAGGACTACATTAAATCATGATAAATAAACTGAAAACATAAATAACTCCATTTCAAGGGAAGCCCTGTTCTACCCATTCTACCACCAGGCTGATTCTACTTATGCATGGCCCAGATCCTTTCTTCTGCACATAATTACATCTCCACCCTGGCTTATCAAAGATGGAGACTGGCTGGTTGATGATTATGCCTACCTTGAAGATGTTCCTGGACTTTATCTTTTTTTGTGGTTGTTCCATTCTGTTCTTAGAATTCTTTGATCTTATTGTATATTATATTATCTCCAGTATTAGGTCATATTGGTCCATAACATTGTCATTATTATTTTGAATTCTACTGAGATCTTGCAAAATTCATGAGTGCCTTAAATGTTCTATGCCTCTGTAAGCTTTTGATATAGTTCTATTGGTATTGCGATGGCAGTAACTGACTTGTCATTGATATTGGTATGCCAGGTGAGGTAGAAAGGGCACTAAATTGTGGACTAGGCTCCTGTTCTCAATTCCTGCCTCCACCATTATTGCCATGGAACCCTCAGCTCCCTGAGCTTCTGTCTCTTCATACCTAAAATGAGGACACGGACTAGCCCTGAGGTTTCTAACCCTGGCAGCTCATTGAAATCACCTGTGTATGAATTACCCTGCAGGCTCCAGAGCCTACCCCTGGAGACTGGGTTCAGTTGGTCTGGGTGGGAACCAGATGGACTGGATGTGATTTGAGGGTACCTGCAGCTAAGAGCTCAAGAAATTTAGAAGGATGAGGATCTGGGTCAACTTTGTGGGTGAAGTTCACTTAAACTGGGCTTTAAAATGCAGGCAAGATTTCAATAAGTAGAAATGGGTGAGAGTCTTTGGGAGAAATTAAAAAAATAGAACATGTAGAACATGTGCATGGATGTGAAAGAGTGAAGTTTTGTCAATGAAGGCTGGGTGTGGTGGCTCATGCCTGTAATCCCAGCACGTTGGGAGGCCGAGATGGGTGGACCACCTGAGGGCAGGAGTTCGAGGAGCCCAGCCAACACAGCAAAACTGTGTCTCTACTAAAAATACAAAAAATAGCCAGGCGTCATGGTGGGTGTCCGTAGTCCCAGCTACTTGGGAGCCCGAGGCAGGCAAATCGCTTGAACCTGGGAGGCAGAGGTTGCAGTGAGCCGAGATTCATGCCACTGCACTCCAGCCTGGGAGACAGACCAAGACTCAAAAAAAAAAAAAAAAAATATATATATATATATATATATATGAAGTTTGAGGTGGATTGACCAACAGGTTCCTTGCTTTTCTGGACAGAGTGTTTCTTGGGAGTAAGGGACACACTAGAAAGGCTACATTGATCCAGCAGCTCATCTTAGTGAATTTAATAATTCGGGAGCATGAGGTGTCTCACCTCACATGGTTCCACCTTGGACTGACCTCCCCAGTCTCTTTCCATCTTTCTTTCTTTGTCCAGATTTCTTCCTCTTTATTTTTACCTTATTATAGTGGGACTGTTTTATAAGCCACCTCACATAAACTTTATTTTTGGCAGAGGATCACGAGGGTAAACTAATCAATTTTTTAAATCTGTAGGCTACAAAGAATTTGGGTTTATGAGGTCTGCCTGGGATCCAACTGTACTGCATGTGATTGCAGGGCACATTCAGCTGAGAGCTCAAGAAATTTACAAAGAGGATGAGGAATCAGAGTCAACTTTGTGGGTGAAGCTGACTTAAACTGAGCCTTGAAAAGTCAGCAAAATTGAATAGGTGGATTAATTTTAATTCGCTTGCATGACCATTGCGCTGACCATGAGCCCCCAGAAGGCAAAGTGAACTGAATTTGCCTGAGTCTCCGCAATCAGAATAGTGCTGGGCACCTGACCAAACCCCACAAACGATGGAAGTATAAATCTGAGAGCAGGAAATGGACACGGGTGGAGCATTGTCATCATGCAATTCCCCCTCCAGATGAACTATATCTCTCATCTCCTTAAACCTTGCCATAGCCCTTTATACAGTTTGGCTGTGTCCCCACCCAAATCTCACCTTGAATTGTAACAATCCCCACATGTCAAAGGCGGGGCCAGGTCAAGATAATTGAATCACGGGGGAGGTTTCCCCACACTATTCTCATGGTAGTGAATAAGTCTCACAAGATCTGATGGTTTTATAAGTGTGAGTTCCCCTGCACAAGCTCTCTTGTCTCTCACCATGTAAGACATCCCTTTGCTCTTCCTTTATCTATTCACCATGATTATGAAGCCTCTCCAGCCACGTGAAACTGTGAGTCCATTAAACCTCTTTCCTTTGTAAATTACCCAGTCTTGGGTATGTCTTTATTAGCAGTATGAGAACAGATGAATACAGCCCTGCAGCAATTGGTCTGATTAACCTGAATCACGCCATTTACTCTCAGACCTCTTCTCTTCTCACTTTACTGTGGTTTGACTCTAGGTGACAAAAACCAATCTGTGGTATTTGTCTCTGTGCCTGGCTTATTTCACTTAGTGTAATGTTCCCTAAGTTTATGCATGTTGTCACAAATGACAGAATTTCAGCTTTTTTTTTTTTTAGACTGAATAGCATTCCATTGTGTATAGACGCCCTTTTGTTAAGTTTATTCCTCACTGATGTGCGAACGTCGGCTGTTTCCATACCTTGCTATTGTGAATAGTGGTGCAATGAACATGGGAATGCAGACATCTCTTGGAGAAACTGATTTCATTTCCTTTGGATAGAACCCAGAAGTGGGATTTCTGGGTCTTATGGTAATTCCGTTTTCAGCTTTTTGAGGGACTTCCGTACTGGTGTCTGTAATGGCTGTACTAATTTACAATCCCACCAGCAACATGCAAGAATTCCATTTTCTCCATATACTCACCAATATGTGTTATCGTTCCCTTTTTTTTTTTTTTTTTTTTTTTTGCGATGGAGTCTTGATCTGTCATTCAGGCTGGAGTGCAGTGGCAAGATCTTATCTCACTGCAACCTCTGCCTCCTGGGATCAAGTGATTCTCCTGCCTCAGCCTTTTGAGTAGCTGGGACTACAGGTGTGCACCACCATGCCCAGCTATTTTTTAAAAATTATTTTTAGTAGATACAGGGTTTCGCCATGTTGGTCAGTCTGGTCTCAAATTCCTGACCTTAAGTGATCCACCTGCCTCGGCCTCCCAAAGTCCTGGGATTACAGGCATGAGCGACCATGCCTGGCCTCTTTCCTCTTTTTGATAATAGACAACCTTACAGTTGTGAGGTGGCATCTCACTGTGGTTTTAATTTGCATTTCTCTGATGATTAGAGGTATTGAGCATTTTTCACATATGTGTTGGCCATTTGCAAGTCTTCTTTTGAGAACTGTGTCTATTCAGGCTCTTTGCCCGCTTTTAAATAAGGTTATTTGTTTTCTTGTTATTGAGTAGAATGAGTTCCTTGTATATTTGGGGCATTAGCCTCTTACCTCATGTATGATTTGCAAATATTTTCTTCCAGTCTGTGGGTTTTGTCTTCAGTCTCCTGATTGTTTCCTTTGTTGTGTAGAATCTTCTTGGTTTGATGCAATCCCATTTGTCCACTTTTGCTTTTGTTGCTTTTGCTTTTGGGGTTATATACAAGAAATATCATATAATTTCATGTATATATGGAATCTTAAAAAGTCAAACTCATAAAAATAGAGAGTAGACTGGTGCTTACTAGGGGCTGGGGAAGAGGGTAGACAGGAGAAGGGGAGATGTTGGTCAAAGAGTACAAATCTCAGTTAGACAGGAGTAAAATCCCATCTTCCAGGACTTTAAATGTTCTCACCGCAAAGAAAGGATAAAATATTTGGGATGATAGATATGTTAATTAGCCTGATTTCATCATCCCCAAATGTATACACATATTAAAACATTATATTATACCCCATAAATATATGCAGTTATTATTTATCAACCCAAAATATAAAAGAACAAAACCGAAAAAGCTCATCCGGATTGTCTACTAGTTCTAGCATGTAACAGCCTCCTATGTGCCAGCTTAAAGGAACAGCTGTTGACATTCTGGAAGCTGAGATGGGGTCTCCTGTTCTGTTCGGGTCCTGCGTTGTGCGCAGCCTCTCTGGGCTTGCTGTGGTTGTCCTCTGCTTGCTTGTGCAGTCTGGCTGGATACTACCACCAGCCCCAGGCTGCTTTGACTTGCCCCCATCCCTGAAGCCATTCCCCTTGCCTGCAGTAATTCTGCTTCCCTGCTAACTCCTATTTGCACTGAGTGTTTCAGAAGGCAACCTAGAAGGAAAAAAATCACCCCGGCTAAGGTTGAACTGGTTAGGGATGGAACCCAAATCAAATAAAATGTCACATGTCATGAAACAAAGATGAATAGGTAGGGATCTTCTACTGTCCTGTGTGGCCTCAGGCCCGGCCAGCACTCTCTCTTCAGTGGAGCTAAAGTGGTTTTTCTTGAGCCTCCTCGTTTTGGTCCTTCCTTGGTGGTAAACCAGGCTCCTAAGCTCATGTAAGAGGAGAAGTGAGACACAGAGAACCAGCAAAGCACAGGCAGTCAGGAATGAGAGCAAGGCACGGAGGGAAGTGACGGCATTGCTGGAGCAGGAAGAAACTGTTCCCACTCGCCCCTCAAAATGCTCGAATCTCCCACCTTCCATGAACTCTGGAGAACCTTCCCACTGTGACCTTCCTCCTTGAGCAGATTTGCAGATTTGCAGATTTGCAGAATTTTCTAAGACCGTAACTACAACCCTATAAAGGGTTTTTCTCAGATGCAGAGACAACACATTAAAGTTAACCTTTATCCCAGTTAGACCTGACCCTCTGGGCACCAGATGAACCCCTGACGCCAGGTCTGAGGCCCTATCTTCCGTGCAGAGCCAGGTGTGGCTGAAGAGTCTCACCCGCTCCCCTACCTAAGACTCCAGGGCATGGGCTGCAGGAAACAGTGGGGTTAGGCAAAGAAATGATACACTTTAGAGCCTTCAGGCTCTCTGTTTAATATCATATAATGTACAAATAAATAAACCCATTTACATTTTAATGACAAAAATCATAATGAAATGAATTTATAGCACTACCAGTCCCACCTCACAAGGTCTCCTTTGCAGCCATCAGAGGGAGTGGAGATGAGCGCTGTGTATTCTCCAACTTGGTCTAGACATTGATGCTCCCTCGGGAACCCAGAATGCTGGTTACCCCCTGGCACCTTTGCCTCATGGCCCTCAACCCTGCCTGTGAATTAGCATCATCAGCTTTACAGTGGAAAATGGAGGGCCCCTCCCCCAGAGGCTTTGGTTCAGCTCTTCTAGGGTGAGGCCAGGAACTGGTATTTTTTTAAAGCTCCCAAGTAATTTCAGTGGATACACATCAACACCAATCCTTGCTCTATATTCTAGGAATCAGGGTTGGAAGAGCCTAGGCGGAGAGGGAACCAAGGCCCAGGGGGGTTAAGTCACTTACTCAGAGGTTCCATAGCATAGCAAGTCCTAAAGCCAAGGCTGGAGCCTAAGATGCTGGGTCCTGACCCAGTGGCCCCACGTGGGCAGCTCCCTCAGTCCTTCTTTTTTTTCTCTCTTTTCCTTCTACCAGATCTGGAAATACCTATGGATATAATGTGGACCCTTTGTCCTTGGAGCTTTCTGAGCCACATGTTGGAGTTTCATCTCCAGAGAATCAAAACCAAGCTTCTGCGCCCAGGGTGGCAGAGTCAGTCACAGGAGTCGTCTTCCCCAGTGCAGAGCAGTGGGGTGTCCATCCACGCCAAGGCGCCCAAAATGCCTCAGGGAATTGTTGGTGCTTTGCCTTCCCAGACCCAGAGCTTTGATTAAATTTAGAGATCACAAAGTCGTTTTAAAAAAAACTTCCATTTTCCTTCCCTTTCAACCCATCCTGAACAGTGAATCTGCCAGAACTCACTGCTGGACAGCCTCCTGGCTGGTTTTCTATCACCTCCAGGACAGGATCTGAGCTCTCGGCTGTGGCCCACCACTTTCCTCTGTGCCAGCCCTCCATTTTTGCTTGTTACCGCACACTCCTACATTTCCAAACACTGGTGCCTGCCAGCCTGATCTATTGATTGTTTCCCACATTACTATTGCTCCAGAATCCAGTGCCTTTGCTCACACCACTTCCCGGGATTTAGAAGACTTCACTCTCCAGGCAGCATTTCTCAGTCCCTTCTCATCCCATGCCTCCAGCTCCACCACACATCCTGCTCTGGAGAAGGCTTCCTGATGCAAATCCCCCTAACTCACCTCAGGGCCTTTGCAGTAGCTCTGCCTGCTGTTCAGTGTTCCTGCTCTTTCTCATAACCTGCTTCTTTTAAAGTTCCAGCCTCACCCCCCCGTTCCAGTGACACTGTCACATCACCCCATTTTACTTTCTTCCAGTGCACATCACGATTTGAAATCATCTTGAAGTTGTGTCCACTTGTGTGTTGTTGGTTTTGCCCTACATAAACGTAGACTGTGTGGTATCCAGTGCTTTCTCTGCCTTGCTCACCTCTCTATCCCGGCACCTAGCACAGTGTGAGCACAAAGTAGATTCTCCTTTAGTATTAACGCATCAATACATGAGTGCAAGTATTTGTGGCCAAAGTCGGCCAAATATAATTCCTGTCCTCCGTGTCATGGCATCTTGGGCGGATAGACCAGCCCACTACAAGCCTCTGCTCAGTCTGGACTAACATCTGCTTGTTCATCATCTCCTCAGGTGAGTCCTCTCGCTTTACCAATTGGAGGGTCATATCTTTCAGAGATAGGACGTAGACATCTGGCTTCACTAGGGCATAGCAGGTGCTCAGGAAATAGGCAAGGCTAATACAAGAACCCTTCCTGTGGCCCAAGAGGCCAAACTCTGGTTTGTGGGGTAAAGGACAACCACTGTCTTTGCCCACTGTGAGGATGGACTGTTTTGAAAACAAAAGAGCTGCCATATTTGCAAAAACATTTAGTTACAACGCTTTTACACTAACCTGCATAAGAAATCATATTCTAGGTCACAAATCGGAAAACTAGGACGCACAGGCCAGATCAAGCCAGCCACCTCTTTCCTGATGGCCTGGAAACTCAAATGGTGCTTTTGAATGGTTACATTTGAAGTGGTTATATAAGTACCTAGATAATATTCTGGAATTTTCCCTCTTGACCTACAAGCCGAAAATATTTACTCTCTGTATTGTGCCAACACCTGATTGATTTAGAGTATTGAATTATCTTCCAAAAATCTTACAAAACAGCAAAAGCTGTTTAATGCTGTTGTTCAGAAGATCAAATGTGCACTGGATGAAGTGAGCATGTGCAGAACTTACTTTCAACTCTAGAGAGATTGCTACGTTCTAGGAAAAGGTCTGCTCAAGGAACAGATCATCTACTCCACGATGCAAACAGGTTGGTCACGGTGAGAACGCAGGTGCGCCAGTCAGAACGCGGCCAGTGGGGAATGTCGGACTGTGCGAGGAATAGGCTGCAGAAGAGCTATTCAATCCTACACGAATGTGTGGCTGAAAATGCCAATTTCACCTAGGTTCAGCCCATTTTTTTTTCACCCGTCAGTGTTAACTCTGATTCCGTGAGGTCTGGCTTTTAAGAATGGCAATCCTTTCCATCACAGCACAGTGCATGTTTCTCCTGATGGCTCAGGAGACACCCTCAGACACAGACGGGACCTTTTTCCTTAAGATGAGGGTGCGCGCAGAGCGGTTATACCTATGCATGTCCACGTGGGGGCTCCATAGAACAACATCTGTGTTAGAGCCCACTTCAAAACCAACACACAGCCTCTCAATTGCCAGCTTACACCAAATATAATAAATGTCTGCCCAAATCTGTAATTTCTGTAAATACAATAATAAAAGTGATCTGATATTTTGTTATTGAGATAAAAGAGATTTTCAGGTGAGATTCTTCTAGCCAGAAAAGCCAGTCTAGGAGTTAGATTTAAATGTTATTTCCATTCAGGTTGGGGAATTCAGAGGACTGGCTTGAAGTCAGTCCCCTGCCTGCTCTGGAGAATCAGCTGGGGGCCAGGGGACCACCACCTTGCTTCCTCTGGAAGAAGCACACTGTTAGAGTGCATCGGTCACCAGGCATTTCATACCACACTAGGGCTGTCAGGAGTCCAATATCTAAACCAAGTGATGCCTGGTCTGAAATAAGAGAACACACTGAGTGGTCCTAATTTCACCAGAAGTACCATGTCAATGGTTATAAGTAAACTATTCATGTCGTCGGTGGCCTGGAAAACATTTAGAAACCTTCACGACCTTAATTCTTCACAGCTCTTTACCATTTTTATAGACTTTCACTTGCAAATCTCATCTTATCTCATAAAATATACATGTGATGATATTTAAATTAAAGGAATTTATCACAATTAAATGACTAATTTCATATCTGGCCCAATACTTACTGTTCCTTTGCTATCTTTCAGAGGCTTGAGTTAGTTTACTTTAAAAGACTGTGTGGGGCCGGGCGCAGTGGCTCACACATGTAATCCCAGCACTTTGGGAGGCCGAGGCAGGTGAATTACTTGAGGTTGGGAGTTTGAGACCAGCCTGGCTAACATAGTGAAACGCTGTCTCTACTAAAAATACAAAAATTAGCTGGGCGTGGTAGTGGGCACCTGTAATCCCAGGTACTCTGGAGGCTGAGGCAGGAGAATCCCTTGAAACCGGGAGATGGAGTTTGCAGTGAGCCGAGATTGTGCCACTGCATTCCAACCTTGGCAATACAGTGAGACTCAGTCTCAAAAAAAAAAAAAAAAAAAAAAAGACCGTGTGTGCTCTCCTTCCAACAGCACAGTCTTTCTGAAATATCTGAAGCATGACCATGTGATGTAAGCAGACATCGCTGAGCTGTTTCCAGACATCAATTTTTTGGTATTGAGCCTCAACAAACCTTTCTCTCATCCACCTGGTGCTGAGAAGTTATCCAAGAGCTAAGATGGAGCTCTCATTAGGGTCCTCATGCACTTTTCAGAAATGAAAACAGATCTCAGAAAAGTCCATTCCAACCATATTCTGCTATCAATGGTATGTCTGTCCTGTCATGGTCTTATATTTCTCCCTCCAGTCTGAACAAATGTTACCAGTTTCAGAGTTTTTAGAATTCTTACCAGATAATAATTTCTCCAGCCCTCTGGGTTTAGAAAACAATACTTGAGGTAAGTTGTTTCTGATCTCCTGCTAATCTCAGATAATTGCTTTTGGGTTTCATGGGGAATCTGAAATTCTCTATGCCAGATTCACTGAATGGGTCTATGGGAAAGGGGCTGTTGGGAGACTTTTCACCTCTACTAACAAATCTGTCTTTAGCAGAGGTTCTATTGCAAAAGGGTCCTTTCTACCAACTGCCAGCTTGTTGTAAGAATCAAATACTACTAACAGGAACTCTAGATATTCTTAATCAAGTCCCCAGCTTCCTCCCTCCCTCCCTCCCTCTCTCTGTCCCTCCCTTCCTCCCTCCTTTCATTTTTTCTTTCCTTCCTTCTTTTTTTCTGTTTCCCTGACTTTGCTTCCTCCTTCTCTCTCTCTTTCTCCTTTGCCCTTCCTCCCTGTATTTTTTTCTTCCTTTATTTATTTTTTAATTTTTACTTCTTAAATTGTTTAATAACCTTCTGGGAAACCCCCAGAACCTGGCTGTCAGGTACAGCTTTCTTGTTGGGTGGGTTTGAGTGGGAAAAGATATTTCTGAGCTTGACCTTGCAGTTCCTAGGAGAGAATATCAGGATTATGTTGGTCCCGCTGAGACTGCGGAACCTCAGGTAAAGTCTCCAGATGCTCTGCCAGTTTCCATTGAATTCTCTGACTTTCAACTTGGCAGTTGGTTCTTAGAGCTTACATTAAACTTAGACGTCACAACCTCAAGCCAAGAGTTCTGGAGGCCAGGCCTTTCTGACAAGTTGTGAATAAGCTGTACTTTCTGGAATAAGGACAGAGGCGCCAGAACTCTAATGCACAAAGCTCATTGTAGAAAAGGCTACACATCCTAGGCCCACACGACCTTGTTTGGAAGTGCAAACCCAGCTACTCCACAGGCTCTAGCATTCTCTTGGACATGGATGGGTCCACATTCTGGAATGGTTTCTCAAACCTCCATTTTGCAAAACTAAAGCTACCATCAAGGGTTCTATTGGCCAAGTCGTGTAAATTGACCCTGGAGGCTTTGCTTTCTGGGGAAATTCAGATCCATCACTGCCCCTATCTTTGGGCTTCAGAATGTTTCCACCTATTTGAATCTATTCCCATCTGTGTGCTCACTGCCTGGACAGTGTGGAGGTTTGGGGGACTGTGTGTCTCCAGGTTGGCTATAAGTTAACCTAGAATTTAATTTGGGTCTTTGGATGTCTCTTTAGAGTAAAACTTCGTGGATAACTATGAAAGTCAAAGATCCTTGAAATGCCTGCTCTTCCTTTGCAGCCTGGTTGGTTAGATAGACTCCAAAGGAGAAAATTAATTTTGAGGAATAACAACCATAACTTAGAATGTGACTTTGCTCTTCTAATCCTTATAGAAAATATGTAAGATGTGGACTATTACTGATCCCCACTTGACAGAGAAGAAACTAAACCTTGGAGAGGTTTGGCAAATTTCCCAAGGTCGTGAACCTGGTAAGTCACAGCAACAGGATCCACCATGAGGGTCATCTCATGGCCTGTCCTATAAAGGCCACTCATTTGCAGGAAAGGTCTATGAAGGCAAGGAAACCAATGTTTGCCAGGGCTTACTGTGAGTTAGATATGTCTACTCTTGAACATGCGGAAACACCAGAAAAGACTATTGATCCAGCAAAGTGAAATTTGTTTCACCTGCTGCATTTGCGGAGGGCAGTGCGGGGAGCCTCTGAGCATAGGGTCTCAGAACAGGGAAGTCAGGAAAGGATGTTTACCGGGTTTTAGTGAGAAGGCGGTAGTAATTTTTAAGGTCGATTTTGGAAGGTGGGAAGCCACTGGGTTTGCGCAGAGTTTCTGACCATCTATAGATTGGTAGCACAGCAAGACGAAGGAAGTGAAATGAACTAGTGTTAGTCTTGATAAGGAAACAATGTAATTGGTGCAGAGTCTTAATTTCAGGAGAAATTTCTGGATGTGATTTTTGCTTGTTCTCAGCATTGCAGGTAAGTCATTTTTGCTTGGTCTCCGTATTGTTTACCAAGGCCATCTGCTTTCAGTTCTCAGGCACTAGGGGCAGACCAGTAGCTAGAAACAGACAAGGTTCCTGCTCTCAAGGAGCCATGTCCCTATTAGGTAACCACTGTTCTTATTAGACAGTGTAGAAAAGAGAGGGAGATGAATAATGATATTCCAATTTCCACACATCAGTGAAAGCTGGGTCTGGCATTTGAAGTTGAGACTTAAATTTTGGTTCTTTGAACTCCTAGCCTCTGCAATGGTAACACTCAGTCAAGAACATTCTCCACTCCATTCTTCTCTGCTCTCCCAGTAAAACACCCAGAGCAGGGTCATCACAGAGGGAAGACCAGGACTCTTGGGATCTCACAGAGATACTTGACCCCATGCTCATAGCAGCATTATTCACAATAGCCAAGGTATAGTAGAAAGAGCCTAAATCCCATCTGTGATGAATGGATAAAAAGAATGTGGTATACACTTACAATGGAGTATTATTCAACCTCCAAAAAGGAAGATAATTCTGTAATCTGTGACAACATGGATGGAGCTGGAGGACATTATGTTAAGTGAAATCAGCCAGGCACAGAAAGACAAATGTCACATGATCTCACTTATACATGGAATCCAAAATAGTGAAACTGTAAAAGTCAAGGGTGTAATGGTGGTTGCCAGGGGTTGCAGGGGGAAGCAGAGGTGTTGATCAAAGGTAGAAAGTTTCAGCCAGGCAAGAGGAGTAGGTTCTGGAGACTGTGGTGCAGGATAGTGCCAATAGCTAATGATGCAGTATTGCATTCCTAAGATTCTCTAAGAGGGTAGAGCTTATATGAAGCGTTCTTATAATAATAATAGGGGTGAGAAGAAACTTTGAGAGGTCTAGACATTTAAATATGTATAGCTTTATACATATTAATTGTACCTCAATAAAGTGATTTTTAAAAAAGAAAAAAATCCTCCTTGTGGAAATTTACAGAGGATGATTCCAGAAAGATACTATATAATAGAATATCAATCATTTGGCTTATCTCTCAAGCTCTTATAAACGGTAGGAATATTAATGGACTTTATTAACCTATAGGTCAATGAACTTTAATTTATTTAATTATCTTTAAATTATCCTTGACAGGAGGAGAAAATAAGTAGGGCTTATTGAACAATGAAGAACATTTATTTTATATCAAAGTATAGGTCCCTATGCAGCCTTTATTTTATCTTTAATATTCAGAAGTGAATCCACAATGGCTTTCCTTCTTACTTATATGGCAACCAAAACTGTATGACATGGCAAAATATCACAAAACAGAATCTAGAAGTTGAAGCTGTAATAAAAACTACCAGAATATGTGAATAATCTGATTTTTTAAATGGAATGACAGCGCCTATGGTGTGGCTTTTTTTGCTAAACAGAGACACATTTTTATCCCTACAAATGGTGTCATGTATTTTTTTTCAGTCAGTTGTGTCATATTCTGGCTTCATACTTTTTTCCATGCTCATTTAAGGCCGTGGAGTTGTCTAATACCTGTTAAGACCTTGGATAGTTTTGACCACCAGGAGGCGTGTTAGACCAGCAAATTGACACTTCCTCACTAGCGTCCATCCTTGAACACTTCAGAAGATTAAAGGTTAAAGATGAACGTGAGCTTGACTGAAAGTGATTGTAGAGAGATAAAGAGAAGGATTATAATTTTCAAAAGAAACTCTGAGGGTTTTTTCGTTTTGTTTTGCTTTTCAATTCAGCTCAAACCAAATGGTTGCTTTTTTTCCGTTTTTGTAAACTTCCGTCATGTACCTGTGAATTTCGGGCAGGGGCTGAGGTGTGGGGAGCTCTGCTGAAACTTTAAAGCAGAGTCGTGATTCTCTGCCCCCCTCCATTACAAAAGGCAGGCAATAATGTAAATAGAATGTTAGACAGGCTGTGGTTTGTGCTCAGCTGCTCAGGGTTTGCAGGACTGCTGCTTTCAGGAATCTAGCTTTCTCCAGGCTCAGCCTCAATTCAAGTAAGGCTGGACTGGCAGGACTAAATAGAAACTTACCCACTTTTGTTACCTCTTTTCTGAGTCCAGCAGGGAGGCAATCTTAGATCACAGAAATTACTGCCCTACAGAAATGCCGATGTCCGGAGAGAAAGTGGCATGTCTAGTGCTGTTAATTTCACTACTGCTTTGTGTTATCGCTTTAATAAGATAGGGACTTATCCCAGCGGGGGCTGGGAGTAATGCCATTATTAAATGATTTTCTCTTGGCTCCAAACCCACCTTTCTATATCCTGCCTTGTGATGCCAGCACTGGGACTCTGCAAACTGCAGTTGGGCTTGGCCAGATGCTCCTGGCAAGGGGACGCTAGAGTGAGGCCGCAAATCTGGAGGGAGAGGGGCTCGACCCTTCCTCCTGAGGACTTCCTCCTCCTCCCAGCATCTCCCCAGCAAGGCCGCTTCCACCCAGCAGTGGCAGTTCCTTCCCATTGTTGCAGCTGAATCATGTTTGTAGTTTTCCAAAACTCACAAAACCAGCCCTATCGTGCCCCCTTAGAGACTCCAGCTTACCCTTGCATAACTCCAAGTCCAAAGCCTGTGCAAAACAGTTCAGCTGACTTGGAAGGGAGATTGGCAGTTTCTTACAAAAGTAATCATATTGTTACCCTATGAAGCAGCAGGCAGGCTCTTTGATATTTGCCCAGATAAGTTGAAAACTTGTGTCTCTACAAAAAAACTACATGAGAATGTTTATGCCAACTTTATTCATAATTGCCAAAATTTGGATACAGCCAAGATATCCTCCAACAGCGAGTGGATAAACAGACTGTAGTACATCCAGATGATGGAATATCATTCAGTAATAAAAAGAAAAAGCTAACCAGCCACAGAAAAAGACATAGAGGAACCTTAAACGCATATTGATAAAGAAAGAAGTCAATCTGAAAAGGCTGCATACTGTATGATTTCAACGATATGACATTCTGGAAAAGGCAAATCTATGGAGAAGTAAAAAGATTAGTGTTTGTCAGAGGTTCAGCTGGGGTGGGGTTGTTGGGGCTGAGTAGAGGGAGGGATGAATAGGTACAGGAGAGAGAATTTTTTAATTTTTATTTTTTTAAGACAGGGTCTTATTCTGTCACCCAAGCTGAAGCATGATCATAGCTCATTGCAGCCTTGAACTATGGGACTCAAGGGATCTCCCATTGCAGCCTCCAGAATAGCTGAGACCACAGGCACACACCACCACACAAGCTTAGCACAGGAGATTTTTAGGGCAGTTAAAAGTATTCTGTATGGTACCCTATGGTGGATGCATGTCATTATGCATTTGTCAAAACCCATAGGATGTACCCAAGAGTGAACCCTAATGTGAACTCTGGACTTAACTATGGACCTTAATGAATAATAATGTAACAATATTGGCTCATCAATTATAACAAATGTACCACATCATTGCAAGATGGTAATAATAAGGGGAGTGGGGGGTGCAGGAGCATATGGGAACTTGATACCATCTACTCAATTTTCCAAAAACCTAAAACTGCTCTAAAAATAGTCTATTAATTAATTATTTAAGAACTCAAAGAAACAAAAGCCTTGGCAGTGTTTTTTACATTGATCAGGTATGTGCCCCACCATGGCTGGTCCAGGCCTTAGTCTCTCTTGCTCCACTCTTAGCATCTCCTGTGTGTATTTCATCAAACCCATGTCAACTGTGTGGGCCACTCTCTGAACTCCTGCCTCTCCATGAGCTCCCAGGATTTTCTAGTTCCCTGGAGTCCCTTTTTAGGTCTTCTGGCAACAAAGCTGGAATTTTAGTTACTTGGTTCTGTGTGTACTTCAGCAACTGCATCTGTATCGAGTGCCGAGGGATAAAGTAACAGACAAAAAAAAAAAAAAATCACCAGCAGTTTCAGCACTTTAAGTTCCAGTCCTCTTCTATGAGTCACTTTTCAGAGTCCTCACAGCTGCCCTGTGCCTTATGTTCAGGTTTTATAGCGACATCCGGTGAGCAAGATGAGTGGCATGTGCTTATCCCATTATACCTGGGACCAGGACTTCTTATTATTTAGATACTCCCATGACCAGTGCCAAATGGATATATCGGCTGTAACATAAAGTGACCTGCACCTCTTAAAAATGCCAAGGTCAAATCAGGCAAAAACTACTGAGGAGTTGTCCAAAATTAAAGCAGACTGAAGAGACGGAGCATAGCTCTAAAGTGTATCACTGGAGAAACTGGCAACATTTAAATACAGTCTGTGGATTGAAAGTACTGTATCCAAGTTCAATGTGCCGATTTGGGTAACTGTTATGGTTATGGAAAGGGATATCCTGTTCTTTGGAAATAGACACCAAAATATATATTAGGCAGAGGGGATGCTATCTTTAGCTCACTTTCAAATGGTTCAAAATGCACATACACATACACTCTCTCTCACATACATATGCATGCACATGCACACATACACACACACACACACCTGCACATGCATGCAGGCTGAAGGGTGTAGAGGAAGGAACAATCCTAAAGGGACTGCCATTCCTAACCTGAGCCTTTCCTAGGGCACCAGCACACAGCACCCAACCAGCGTCCAACCTTCCGACTGGACATGGACACCCTCTAGTTGCCTCAATGGCTCAGGGCACATGCGGAGGGCTGGCTGGGCCCAGCTGACAAGAATTCATCTATTTGGTGAACTTCCTTAGAGTGAAATAGGCTCACAAGCTTGTTTCGTGAGATACACACACACACACACACACACACTCCCCACTCAATGAGTCATTAGAATGGAGAAGCACATGTTTAAAATCCATAAAACAAGACATAGAACAACAGAGTAGCTTGATGGTGAACTCGGCATCTTTGTGGCTGTGTTCATGTGGCAATCATTCATTCATTCATTCATTCATTCGATAAATGTTTACTGAGCTACCACTTGCAAGGAAGTGCTGACAATAGTCCTGTAAAAAAGACACTTTCTCTGCCCTCCTTAAAATGACTATCTTTTGGTGGAGAATTATTAGCAGGGTTTATTGGGCCCCACCTGGGGAACTCAGGTAGAAATAAAAGGACACTTTTGCAGAGGGCTGCAAGTCTTCCAGTGTTGCACAGAGGAAAAAGCTTGAGAACTTCAGTTGAATATTGTCAGGCTAACACCACGCTTGTCCCTGGGGACCTGGGACCACAAGACAGAAAGAAAGCTATTAGGTCTTCAAGGACCCTACCCTGCTAAGGAGTTTCGATGTTTTGTTTTTGGTTTTTTGTTTTGTTTTGACAGTCTTTCTCTGTTGCCCAGGCTAGAGTGCAGTGGCATGATCTCGGCTCACTGCAAACTCTGCCTCCCAGGTTCAAGCGATTCTCCTGCCTCAGCCTCCTGAGTAGCTGGGATTACAGGCGCCGGCCACCGTGCCCGGCTAATTTTTGTATTTTTTAGTAGAGACGGAGTTTCACCATCTTGGCCAGGCTGGTCTCGAATTCCTGACCTCATGATCCACCCGCCTCGGCCTCTCAAAGTGCTAGGATTACAGGCGTGAGCCACCGCTCCCGGCCGGAGTTTGGACTTTTGATAGGACATCCGATGCAATTGATTGATTTGTGTGTGTGTGTGGCGGGGGGGGGGGGGGGGGGGGGGGAGATCCATTGAATGTGGACGCTCAAGGCCTGGACAGAGTAGGAAGTGCACAGAAGGCTGAGCAGGCAGGCACGTGGGTGGGACTCAGGCCCACCTCTGGCCCCAGAAGGGGATGCCAGGGGGTAGGGACCAGCTCAGACAGGCAAAGGGGACTGTGGGAAGGTGTGGGAAGGTGTCCCAGGCTGCAGACCCACCAGGGTACCCTGAAGGCTGGCCCTGGAGAAGGTATTTAAGCCAAGGGGTGAGTGCCCAAGCCGGAGCCTGGCCCAGGGGACACGGTTGGGCCTGTTTCGGGACACCCGGAACCTAGGGACTGGCATGGCCGGGACCTCCCGGAGCTGCTGCTGGAACTCAAGGCGCCTCTTCCGGTTGGACTTCAGTGGCTACTGGAGGCAGGCGTGGAGGGGGTCGTTCTCCTGCCCGTGGTCCAGACAGAAGTTGACCTGGTCCAGGACGTGATGGCAGCATATTCTGCTTCCCCGAAGCCGTCGCCCTTGCCTTGGTCTCCCGCTGTCCCCGCACGCCCACGTTCCGGATGGGACCTGACTCAGGCGCCAGGAGGGCCCCGCGACGAAGGAGCGCGGCGACCTTCGCTCTGAAAGCGGGAGCCGGGTAGGGGAATTGGGGGTGGTCAGGGAGGATCGCAGATGCGTTTTAGACAATAAGACAACAGACAGTGGCGATTCCCAACCCTGGCTGCACAATAGAATGAGGGCCTTGAGGGGCCTCAAACTGATCTAAGAGTAAAGTCTAATAATTTTTAAAAATCACCCTAGGCCAGTGGTTCTGAAAATATGGTCCAGAGACCCTCGAGGCCCTAAGGATTGTTTTCAGAGGTCCATAAATTCAAAAATATTTTCCTAATGCTGTGCTCCTGAGAAACGACTTGCTTTATTCACGAGTGTACTCGGGATTTCCAGAGGCGAGTGCACATGGGATGTTCCAACAGATCAAACGCAGAGGCAGACACGAAATTCCAGGTGTCTTGTTAAGCCAGTCTTTAAATACAAAGGCAAGCAGGTGAAATTCTTTCCGCCCAGCTTCTGTTTTGGAAAAGTATAGTATGTTTCATAAAACTGTTCATTTATGTTACATAAGTATTATTTTATTTATTTATTTATTTATTTATTTGAGATGGAGTCTCTCTCTGTCGCCCAGGCTGGAGTGCAGTGGTGCGATCTTGGCTCACTGCAAACTCCGCCTGGGTTCAAGTGATTCTCTTGTGTCAGCCTTCCGAGTAACTGGGATTACAGGCACGCCCCACCACGCTCCGCTAATTTTTGTATTTTTGGTAGACATGGGGTTTCACCATGTTGGCCAGGCTGGTCTCGAACTCTTGACCTCAAGTGATCCACTGGCCTCTGCCTCCCAATGTGCTGGGATTACAGGCTTAAGTCAAGGCACCCGGCCGATTAGTGCATAAGTATTTTTAAATCTCAGTTATATTTTCTAATACATTAACTATCAGTAGATAAGCCCACACAAACCAAATCTCTTTACATCGTCAATAATTTTTAAAAGTATAAGGGGATCCTGAGACCCCAAAGTTTGAGAACCTCTGTCTAGACATTAATACTAAAAGATAAAGAGTAGCCTTAAGAGTTACCTAACAAGGGATTCAAGGAGGGTTTTTTAAATTATTCATTTACAGAAGGTGGGGCCAGGATGGACCCTGAATGTACAAGTAGGTCAGATCCACAGAGGCCACATTTGCAGCTGCCAGGACTCCCCCTCGTCCTTCCTCATCAATTCCCATCCACCAGAAGCTTGGATTTGGCATAAAATATTGATCCCCTAATTCTGAATCTCATCCTACAGACCTTGCTTCTTGCACAAGCTGAGTTCACCATAAATACAGAGCAGGGGAGTTCCTTTGAAAGTGGCAGATTGTTAAGAACTGCTTTGGAAAGCTGATCATAACTCTTGCCTCTTGTTACCTAGATTAACTTTCCTGCATGGTTTGCCGGTTCTGTATGGCTATTTCTCTCTTTCTTAAAGTTTAATAAAGGATTGGGTTGAGCCATATAAAATGATCATTTTTGCAGGAAAAAAAATAACTGGATATCGGCAATTTTATATGATGTAACCTAATACATTGCATGGCATTGTCACATTGTATTTTATTTAACCCAGGCAAGAAATGTGCTTTGCACCCTTGAGTATATGCAAGAACAGCTACCAAAAACAGTTATTCTGAAAATGGCAAGATGTCTTAAAAAGGATAGAAGCCTTTGCTTCTTGGCCTTATTCAGGGACCTTGCTGCTGGTGTGTAGTTGAACGTGAGAGCAAAGCAGGGTCTACTGATTCCAAAGTCTGTGCTGTCAGACCATGGTGGCCAGACATTGAAGTAACCAGCAATTTATTAACTAGCACATCTCTGTACTCCATTGTGATGCTAACCTCCATTTCTCACGTGAATCATTGCAGGATTCTTAGAGTATATTCTCAGGTCTAGGAAAACTTAGATTACACCTTTTATGACTCCTGTAAACAATGTATTATATTGCGAGTCGGTAATATGTACTATTTAACTCAAAGTTTTTGTCATCTGAAAAATGCAGGTAATAATAATATCTACCTAAATGTGTGCAATAATTTAAAGGAAGTTCTTGGCTTATACTAGGCGTGGGCTTGGGGCTCAGTAAGTACTATTTTCTCCCTTTCACCACCAAAAATGCATATACACTCGTGTGTATGTACAAATTCATGCAACACACACTCTCATGCAAGAACACCCTTGCACATACAAGGATACTCACTCATACATACATGCTCACACAGTGCTAGTATGCATGAACACTAGTATATGCTGGGGGCAAACACGAATGATAGTGGTAACCTCTTATCCCACTCTGTCTCCATGAAAGCTTTAGAGGGACCACTGTGGAACAGAAGGAGCATAAATCCAGAACTCGAAAGCATCTTCTTATTCTTCTCCTTTGTTCTTTGGTGCATTATGTTTGTTGTAAAATCCCCAGGCCTCTCAACCAGGTTTTCTCATCTGCAAGATGAAGGCATGGAAGATGATAGCAGCTTCCTGCAATTTGAAAGTCATTTTTTGACAAATGTGATCAACATCTTTTGTGTCTGGAGGCACAAGTAGTTCAGACCCCAACTACATCCCATGGGAGTTCACTGATTTGAAGCACTGCTTCCTCCTCTCTTACAGTAAGTATGGGCAGCCCGATAGGTCTTTGTGATAATTAAATGAAATATAAGAACACCCCTACCCACTCTGTGAGGATCAGTGATGTCAGCTATGTCCAGCAGGACAGATGACACCCGGTCCTTCATGTGACAAGATCCTATCTCTCCCACACTTCTCTCTCCCAGAGTCCCAGGCAGAGCCCCACTCCCATGCCTTGACAGTGATGCAGAAAATTTTCCTGCCTCCTTTGAATGAACTTAACACTATGTTCACACATCATATAAGAAAAAAAAAAGGAAAGAAACCCCTCACACCCACTCTGGTACACCTTGGTGTTTGCCATTATTAGAACAGCAAACGAAATACTATTGATTCAGAGGGTTTGTGGTTTACCGACCTAGTGCTGTTAAGTTCCTCTTCCTACCCCCATGACTCATGAATACACATCAAATCCTAAATAGTTTATTTACCGTTTGAACAGTTTTTTGCTTCTTGTCCCATTTCCCTCTGGACAGACAACCCAAAATGCTTTCTTTACCCACAGAAACAAATTTAAAAACAAGAAATACAGTTCTAGGAATAAAGAAAGATGTAAGAACATTAATTTTATGACAAAAGAAACCTCATCAGAGAGTCTTATAGGAAAAAAATATCTGAGTTCCAATTTATATCCTGCCATAATAAAACGTGTTTTACTCCAAAATTGTCCTGGATTGGATGAGAAACAATAGAATAACCTCACTGAGAAGCAGAGCACTCAGCCTGGGTGAGTGGGGACCAAGGCAGGAGCGAGCAGGAACTAGTGCAGACGTCTGCTTTCCGGATGGGGGAACCAAGGGGCTTGCCTGGTAACCCTTCCTAATTCACATACCCTTTAAAACCTTACTGCTCAAGGTGTGGTCCTGGACCGAGGGTCACCTGGAAGCTTATTGGAAAAGCAAACTCACAGACCCCAGACCTGGTAAACCAGCAATCTGCATTTTAACAGAGGCCCAAGTGATCTGAATAGACACTCACGTCTGAGCAGTGCCTTGAAAAGCTTTGCCAGAATGCTGTGAAGCATAAGCGGCATGACTTGATCTGTGGTCCGTTAGAATTCACAGGATAACTTTTCCAAAGTCTTAAATTAGAGGATTTCAGAATTAAAAGGACCTTCCCTCAACCTCTTTAATGCACGAGTTCCCTGAGAGTGGCCCCACTGGAAGACTCTGGTGTCACATCAGAGGAGTTTGTCCTCTGGGAAGAGTTTTTCAACAGTGCTTCCGTGGGGCGAGAAGGAACACGCTTCCTCTTAATTTCCACTCGCCTGTACATTATACACATTACAGAGCCATTCAGAGAAAAGATTAAGCTTCTTTCTCTGCAAAGGATTTTTGGAACACTGAAACGACCCCCATGCCTGATCCTATATCCAATTTCTTCCCAAAGAGCTCTGGTAGGTTCAGAATCACACCCTTAAGGAAGAGTATCCACAGAGTGGCCCTGGACCTACCTCTCTGCTGGAGAGGCCACATGAAACTGTATCAATATGCAAAGATGCTTGTCCTTTCACACTTTTCTGATGAACTCGGGTGTTATTAAAATTATGGCTATTTGCTTATTTCCCAGGCAGTCCCATGGAGAGCTGAGGCTGGCTAGACACTGGGACTGACTGTTGTTATCTATGCCTGTTGTCCACGTGACGGCCAGGGCTAAAGACAAGACTTTCTGTCTCTACCAACAGCCAGAGTAAATCCTCATGAAACAATATTCGGTACTAGAGATACCAGCTGCAGCAGAAAATATACAGATCACAGGCACTGAACTCCAACAAGACACAATCTAGTCCAGAGATAGGCCGCAGGAGTGCAAATATCAGTTTATCACTTAAACTTGTTTGATGTTCTTGGCAGTAGTTCTAAGCACTGAGGAAGTAAGTCTAAATGGTCTTCAGGCAGCCAAGTTAAAGAGTATCCTCAATAATCCAATAATCTAATAATAATAACCACCTAGTGCATCCTTCCTGTGTGCCTGATTCGTTCATGGCATTTTATGTTATCTTTTCTGAGTATATTACTAACTTCACTGTGCAGATGAGGCAGCTGAGCCTCAGAGAGGTTGTTAGTTGCCTAAGTTTATGCAGCCAGTAAGTCACTTTGTAGATTCAAATGCTTCTATACCACTATAACATTTATAATAGCTATGATATTAACTAGTCCTGAAGAGGTTAACTTATGTTCAGTATGATCTAATTGAAATGGCAGAGAAGAATGTAGAATATTTTAGAAGTATTTCCACTAGAATAGTAAAAATAATTTACTCTTTAGTGTTTTCTGGCAATGCAATGTAATGAAGATTTTTTTGTAGGCAACTGGGAGCAAGAGTGACTTTAAATTCTGGCTCCGCCACTTACTAGCTTTGTAAACTTGAGCAAATTACCTAACCTCCCTGCACCTCAGTCTGGTATCTACAGCGTGGACTTAATAATCCAACTTTGGAGTGCCATGGAGGCACTGATGATAAACTGTGTTTGGAGCATAAAACACCTAGAAATGCATCTAGCACAGGGCAAGATGGAAAATTAAATTTGTGAGATAATGATTAAAGAATGTGTTAATCTGGAAAGACATTCTAAGGCATAGATATGCTAAAAATATATTCATATTCTGGGCAAGAAAATACAGCCAGTGTGGAGCACGGAGTTGGGACTGTAGGTTTCTCATACTACTTCCATCACTGCAGAGTCATCAAGAAGTTGAATTTGAAGGCTGGGGTAGAATCAGTAATCATTTTGGGAAAGGCAGGAGGCTCCGTGTTTAGAATATTATGAACCAAAGCTCCAGGATGAATAGGAAAAAAGAGCTGAAAAGAACAGTAAATGAATGTGGAAAACTTAGTGTGAGAATGAGAACATGGTATATGCAGGGAATGGGAGGTTGGCTTTTCGGCTACACAACATGGGTCGGCAGATGTCTTCTGTAAAGGGCCAAAGAGGAAATTGTTAGGTTCTGTGGGTCATACTGTCTGTGTCCCAACCGCTCAACTCTGCTGTTGTAGCAGAAAGGTAGCAATAGACAATCTATAACTGAATACATGGATGTGTTCCAGTGAAACTTTAGTTACACCAGGGGCCACAGTTTTTCCACCTCTGCTATAGCTGATAGATTTAAAAACTAACTTGGAATGTCACCATGAAGAAATTCTCTAAATACGAAGGATCCCAAGAAAGCTATTAAGACCCTGAAATCCAGTCCCAAAAAATTTATAGGAAGAGATGACTATTTTTGGCATAAAAAATACATCTGTCTTACTATCTTAGAAATGACTCTGAGAAAAATATATTGAGCAGGGAAGTGTTTTTTTTTTTTTATTCCGTGTCTGAAAATATACCTCAAACAGAAAATTCAGATGTGTTAAAATGCTATTTCATCCAAACAGAGGCAGCAGTTTGGAGAAATAAAAAGACTCTGGAGCCAGAAGCCGCTGCTGAACAGAGAGGTTTATGTTTCAACGGAGTGGAAATCAGGCTGTACCCTGAGTGTTGGCTTGGGCTGGCAACGGATTGCCCACTCACTAGGAGCTGGGCTTCCCAAGGAAGGGACAAGCACAAGGAAACCTTCTTTTCCCCTGCAGAGAAGGAAGCTGGGCACCTTAGCGGTTTCATGATTCCATGACTGGCTCATTGAGAATTTATTGGATGGATTTCACTCATAAAGTTTCTTTTATGGAATTCTAAGGGATTTGCTGGAAGAGATTTCTATGTGAAGGTCAAAAGGAGTAAATTATTTAGCTTCCAGAAGAGGCGGTGGTTACTATTCACAGACTGAACAGCGACAGGGAGAACTTTTTTCTGTAAACTCCATGAGGGGAGGGATAAAGACTCCGTTGCTCACCTTTGCCTCTTCATCCTATGGTTCAGAGCCATGAACAGCAGACACTGCTGAATATGGGGGAGCTCTTTTTCACCATTCAGCGATATTTCTGCCTCTTTGCATAGCCAGTGAAATGGCTGGGCTGTTGACTGAAAGGATGGATGAACATTGCAAATCTTATCATTTCTATTCCTTGTATCCTCAGAAAAGAAGTGTTGTCCAATGACGAATGCTTGGTCTCAGAGTCTGGCCAGAACACAGAGGAAGAGCCCGCTCGGAGGCCAGAGTGAGCTGCCCAGGTGGCCCACTGGCATCAGGGGCTCTTCTGTATGAAGCTGTTTGAAAACTTTTCACAAGGTCCTGCTCCTTCAGAAGAGGGTGCATATGATCTTATCTGCGCATAAATCTCAGAAGTTTTACAGGCAAAATCTATAGTAGGTGGTTAACTCTACACATTGCCCTGCCCACACACAGGGATAAATAGAAAGTCCTGTATCCAAGTTGGGGAAAATACTAAGCTTCAATTCCGAAGTTTAGGGCTAGTTCTTCTTTTAACTAAGTTGTTCTTTGTTCTTCAAAATCTACAATCTATTTTTAACTGAAGTTAAAATATATTTTAGGTATTCAAGATTAGAAGGTATCTAAACTTTGAGCTTTTGATTTCCATTTAACTGTTTGCTTTCCACAAACATGTGATGACATGATTATGCTGTAGAATCCAGCTATTTCTTAGTTCTTCTTTAAAATGCTATAAATTTGTGTTTCTTCACTGAATTGTCCCCATTTTGTATTAGACGTGTATTCTATGAGAGAAAAATTCATAAAGGCAAATATTTGCCATTTTCTTTTTTATAATACTTTTTCTATATCATTTAATTTTTTATTCTTTTAGCTAAAGGAAGTAAACACCTTTTCATTTTATATCTACAATTATCTTATTTTTCAAATAGAATGTAAGGATTTTTAAAGATACTACTGAATCTGATTGTAACTGTATAACGTATTTTCTGTATATTTTGACTATGAGTCAATTTGAAAACAGCAATTTAAAATCCACTTGAATGCTTAGTTTAGCCTAAACAACGACTACAACATAAGAACAATTCTACAATCAAATTAGTAGTCAAATAACCAACGGCAAGTGGAAAATTGGTCATCGTGTTATTCTTCTATAACCTAATTCAAAATGCAACATTTAAAAATGTAAATCTCTCTTTTCAATGTTAAAGAAGCATCGGTGAATATTTCTATGAGTAGGAAAATATTTATTAAAATAGTGGCCACATATTGGGACTGATCTTAGTCTTTTAACCGTCAACTCTTGGAAGAGACATCTGGGCCGGATGGAGCCCAGGGGCAATGGAAAATAGAATGCGAAATACCAGCCATCTGTGATTGGTCCTTACAAAGAGGAGGAACCATAGTCCCAATGCCACCCACTTACAGACCTAGAGAAGAAAGTCATTGATCAAGTATTTCACTGGAGAAAAGTTGTCACAAATACGTTGATTAATGGAGAGCAATTTATTTGATATGGAAGTTTGTTTTTTCCCCCCTTTTTTGATGATGTTCGTCTTGATGAAGTTCTAGCTGTTCATTTTTAATGAGAAATGGTTAAAAGTTAAACTAACTTGTCTTATGGCTCCTCACATTTTTTTTTCTGTCTACCTTCACTTCCTGAATTCTATTCAGTCTTAACTGAGCCAATTTGTACATATTGTCCATGGTGATATCAAATCCACAGAATAATTAATAACTATGGAATTTTAGGAGCCTTGCAAAATAGAGCAAGTGAGCTGAGGGTGACCTCTAGAACTTCTATGTAAGGCTTAACTTGGGCTCATGGCCTGGAATGAACCAGCTCATAATGTGACACTTTTATAACCTAATAAACATGACTCCTAGGAACAAGTTCCAATCACATCAAACAAAAAGCTGTACATGGGGTTTCGGAAGTCCTACTTTCTGATCCCACAACTATCATATCTAAATTTTTAAACTGGATGAGTCACTCGATCTCCATGAGGCAAATCTCCCTTCCCTGTTACATGAGAGTTTAACTCACAGCACCTAGGTCACCTCTAGCACAAAAATACTATGATCCTAAACCTTATTCCTAATTGAGATCTGGATGGAGGGTGTTCCAAATCCACCAAATTCAGGAGATTATGTGAATTTCTTTGTAAAACAGTGAAGTCTGCCTGATTAACTATGATTCTCATTCATTTCCACCATTACCTACTTTGATAGCTAAATTTGTTTGTACCTTGAGAAGTCTTTTTCCACCTAAAGTTCTTTCTCTTGGAGGGCTAGAGAGAAAGTGAGGGCCAGTTCTCTGGGAGTTAAATTCCGTTTACCAAACAGCAATCTCTCTAGGAGTCATACTTCTCAGGACTATTCCATTTTCTCAAAGCATGTATGCACAATTTGAAAATGTCTGAAGTCACACTTTCGATGGTTGTTTCCACAAGGAGAGCTATGGCCTATGAAATAAATGTCTGAGTCAGATTGGAAGAGAAAATGGAGAATGATGATTGACAAATATACTGATTTTGGAATAACACTTATTCTCTGCCTTCATGTCCAGGTCTATATTAGAATAATAATAATACTTTTCTTCATAATTTTGGGGGTATTAAATGTGCAATGTACGTGAAGACTTAAAAAAGTAAGGTGACAAGAATTCCTAGTTGTTGTAATGTAGTCATCCCTCAGCTCAGGTCCTGGGCTACAGTTTTTGCTTAGACACTTTTGGTGACTATAGGAAGCTGCAAGTTCTTTGTGGTATATTTGCAGAATATATTTACAACTTTTGAAACTGGAATTACTTCATGATATCCATCAGTAGACAACCCTGTGAAGTAGATAAGACAGCTATTATAATTTCTGTTTAACAAGTCAAATTTCTATTTAACCAGTTAAATTTCCATTTCACAATGGAGATTCAAAGGGGTTAAGTGACTTGCCTATAGTCACAGATCTGGTGGCAGTAGGACCAGAGGTAGATTCTAGAATTATGCTTCTCATTAAACCTCTTCTCTCTCATTTTTTGTATTTTTTCACAAGGGCTTCAAACATCATTTCATGAGTGTTTGAAGATTGACCTAGGGTCTTCATGATTACTCATCGGAGGCCCCTGCTGATCTTTTTATTGAAGGTTATATAAGAGAGAAATTTTAAAATCACTTCTCATTTACCTTTAAATATATTAGCAGTGACCCTGTGCTATCCAGATGAGTATAGGTGGTTTTCATCTTCATCTTGAGTTGGTTGCTGAACATGCACGTGCCCAGATCTGGAGGCACACTGCAGCATGGCTGGTTAGCTTTCAGAAGGCTTCAGCTCAAAGTTCATGCTCCAGTTAAGGGAGCCTTGGTTCTCTCAGTTGGCGCTAAAATTGTGCTTCCCAAATTTGAATGTGCAGATGAATCATCTGGAGATCTTGTAAATTATGACTCAGCATGTCTGGGATGAGGTCTGCAATTCTGTATTTCTAACAAGTCCCAGGTGACATGGATGTCATAGGTCTGAAGACCAAATTTTGAGTTTCATGTTAGATATGTCATTAATCATAGGGATATCACAATTAGTGTTTCTCTGATAAAATAAATGGTGTTCAATAAACATCTAGCATTGCTTGACTGGGGTACAAGAATCTGGCAGGGCTTAGAGCTTAATTCTCTTCCCAATAGACATGAGACCTCATATTCTAGGGAGCTCTGTGTTCAGCTACATAGTATAGAATTCCAGCACCACACAGGAATATGTGGAAGGAAGCAGAGGTCTCGTTAGTGAGATATACATATTATTATTGATAATATAATAATAATAATAGCTTCATTTTCTTGAGAACTTGCCAAGTGCTAAGAACATATTAACTCACTTCATTCAGCAGCTGAGACACAGAAAGTCTCAGTACCATGTTATGTGTGACAACCAGTGTGAAAGAATAACAAATATATATATATTGGTCTCTTTCCCCAGTTCCTGACACACAGCTCCAAAACCCTTATAATTTCCCAGGCAACAGGAGTGCTAGAAGCATCTTTTGTATTAATATTTGGTCTTTAGCCTGATTCCTGACACACAGCTCCTAAATCCCTCAGAACTTCCTGCATGCATGATAGGAGCATCTTTTGTTCTAATGAGTTGACTCTTGGTGGACTTCCAGATGGGGGCTGGTCACCAGACAGACCACACCATACTTAGAAGCTTTGAAGTTTCAGCTTCATTTCCCATTCTCCATGAAGGGGAGAGGAGTTGAAGATTGAGTTAATAATCATACTTGTGTGATGAAGCCTCCACAAAAATCCGTATAAGACTGGATCCATGTACCAGGAGGGTGGCATACCCCAACTCCACAGTGACAGAAACTGTTGTACTTGAGACCCTTTGGACCTTGCCTTATGTACCTTTTTATCTGGTTATTCATCTGTATCCTTTATCAGATCCTTTACTTTATTACGTAATAAACCAGTAAGGGTAAGTGTTTCCCTGAGTTCTGTGAGCCATTCTAGCAAATGATTGAACATGAGAATTGGGTTGTGGAAGCCTCTGATTTGTAGCTTAGTCAGACAGAAGTTGTGAGTAACCTGAAAACCCACCACTTGTAATTGGCAGGCAGTCTTGTGGGCCTGAGCCCTTAAACTGTGGAGTCTGTGCTAACTCCAGGTAGTTAATGTCAGAAGTTATAGTGCTGAAAGATAAAAGTGTCAACCAAGAATTCTGTACCTGGAAAAACTGTCCTCCAAAAATGAGAGGGGGATTAAGATAGCCCAAATTAACAAAAGCTGAGGGAGTTTGCTACCACTAGACCCATTGCACAACAAATGCTAAAGAGAGTCTTTCAAGTTGAAATGAAAAAACACTAGGTAGTAACAGAAAAGCATATGAAAATATAAATATCTCCACTAAAGTAAATACATGGACAAATATAATAACCAGTATTATCGTAATGTTGTTTATAACCCCATGCTTTATTTCCTGAAAGATTTAAAAGACAAATGAACCAGAATAATTATAAATGTATGTTAATGGGCAGCCAATATATAAAGATGTAATTTATGACATTCATAACACAAATTAATGTTGTTAATTGATCTGTGAATGGGTACAGTTTTTTTAATTCAATTGAAATTAAGTAGGCATAAATTTAACACAGATTATTATAACTTTAAGACGCTAAGTGTAATCCATATTATGACTACAAGGAAAATATCTATAAAATATAGACAAAAAGAAATGAAGAGAAAATCAAACCATGCCACCACAGAAAAATAACAAAGAAACTGGATTTAAACTTGACATTTGAATAACTGGACATAATAGAGATCTACAGAACACCCGACAATCACAGAATATACATTTTTCTCATCTATACATGGAACATATTTGAAAACCAACTACATGTTTTGTCAAAAAACAAGTCTCAGTAAATTTAAAAAAATGAAATAATACCAAACATGCTCTTGGATGACATTGAAATAAAAACAGAAATCAATATAAGAAGATCTGTCAAAACTACACAATACCTGGAAATTAAACAACTTGAGGATCTTTTGTATTTCTGTATATTGCTCCTGAGTAACTCCTGGGTGAACATTAAATTAAGGCAGAAATCAAAATTAATGTTGAAATTAACAAAAATAGAAACACAACTTACCAAAATCTCTGGGTAGCAGCTTATACAGTATTAAAGGTAAGTTTATAGTCCTAAAAACCTTCATCAAGAAGTTAGAAAAATCTTAAATTAATATCTGACTTTGCACCTAAAGGAACTAGAAAAAAAATCCAACTCCCAAACTGGCAGAAGAAAAGAAATAACTAAAATTAGAGAAGAACTGAACAAATTGAGATGCAAAAATTAATATAATACAAAATATTACTGAAACCAAGAGTTGGTTTTTCAAAAAAATAAACAAGATTGATAGACCACTAGTAAGAATAACAAAGAAAAAAAGAGAGAAGACCTAAGTAGTACATTCAGAAATGACGAAAATGACTTTACAATTGATCCCACAGAAATACAAAAGATCCTCAGATAATGCTATGAATAACTCTATGCACACAAATTAGAACATCTAGAAGAAATAGATAAATTCCTGGAAACAGAAAACCTCCCAAGATTGAATCAGGAAGAGATAGAAACCCCAAATAGACCAATATCAAACTATGAAATTAAACCAATAATAAAAACCTACCAACCAAAATAGAAGCCCTGGACCAGATGTATTCATAGCCAAATTCTACCAGACATATAAAGGAGAACTAGTACCAATGCTACTGAAACTATTCCCAAAAATTAATGAGGAGAGACTCCTCCCTAACTCATTCTATGAAGCCAGAATCAGCCTGATACCAAAATCTGGCAGAGACACCCAAAAAAAGGAAACTTCAGGCTAATATCCCTGATGAACAGAGACACAAAAATCCTTAACAAAATACTAACACATTGAATCCAGCAATGTACAAATAGCCAAATAGTCTTAGGTTGAAGCAAAAGTAATTGCAGTTTTTGCCACAAAACCGCAAATACTTTTGCATCAACCTAATAAATACACCATAGTTAAGTAGGCTTTATTCCTTAGATTCAAGGCTGATTCAATCTATGCAAATCAATAAGTGTGATTCGCCATATAAACCATATAAACAGAATTTAAAACAAAATTCATATGATCACCTTAATAGACACAGAAAAAGGTTTTGATAAAATCCAACATCACTTCATGATAAAAACCCTCAGCAGACTAGGCATTGAACACACGTACCTCAAAATAATGAGAGCCATCTATGACAAACCCACAGCCAACGTCATACTGAATGGACAAAAGCTGGAAGCATCCCCCTTGAAAACTGCAACAAGGCAAGATGCCCAGTCTCACCGCTTCTATTCAACATATTACTGGAAGTCCTAGCCAGAACCATCAGACAAAATAAAAATATAAAAGGCATCCAAATAGGAAAAGAGGAAATCAAATTATCTCTCTTTGCCAATAATATAATTCTATACTTAGAAAACCCTAAACTCTCCACCAAAAGGCTACCAGAACTAATCAATGATTTTAGCAAGGTTTCAGGATACAAACTCAGTATACAAAAATCGGTAACATTTCTATACACCAATAATGTGCAGGCTGAAAGTGAAATCAAAAACACAAACCCATGTATAATAGCCAGAAAGAAAATAAAATACATAGGCATACAGCTAACCAAAGAGGTGAAAGACCTCTACAAAGAGAACTACAAAACATCGCTGAGAGAAATCAGAGACGACACAAATAAATGAAAAAAAAATCCATGCTCATGGATTGGAAGAATCAATATCATTAAAATTACCATGCTGCCCAAAGCGATTTATAGATTCAATGCTGTTCCTATCAAACAACCAACATCATTTTTCAAAGAAAACTATTCTAAAATTCATATGGAGCTGAAAAAGAGCCCAAACAGCCAAAGCAATCCTAAACAAAAGGAACAAAGCTAGGGGCATCATACTACCCAACTTCAAACTACACTATAAGGCTACAGTAACTAAAACAGCATGACACTGGTCCAAAAATTAAAAAAAAAAAAACAGACACATAGACCAATGGAATAGAATAGAAAACTCAGAAAAAAAAGCTGCACATCTGTAAGCATCTGATCTTCAACAGAGCCAACAAAAACAAGTAATGGGGAAAGGACATCCTAATTAATAAATGGTGCAGGGATAGCTGGCTAGCCACATGCAGAAGAGTGAAATTGGACCCTTACCTTTTGCCGTATACAATAATCAACCTGAGTTGAATTAAATATTTAAATATAAGAATTCAAGCTATACAAATTCTATAAGAAAACCTAGGAAATACCTTTGTCAACACTGGCCTTGGCAAAGAATTCTTGACTATGTCACCAAAAGCAGTTGCAACAAAAACAAAAATTGACAAGTGAGACCTAATTAAACTAGAGAGCTTCTGCACAGCAAAAGAAACTATCAATAGACTAAACAGATAACCTACAGAATGGGAGAAGTATTTACAAACTAATATCTGTCAAAGGTCTAATATCCAGTATCTATAAGAAACTTAAATCAACAAGCAAAACACAAACAACCCCGCTCAAATACGAGCAAAGATATCTGGGCATGGTGGCTCACACTTGTAATCCCAGCACTTTGGGAGGCCGATTTGGGCAGTCAGGAGTTGGAGACCAGCCTGGCCAACATGGTGAAACTTCGTCTCTACTAAAAATAAAAAATTAGCTGAGTGTGGTGGCAGGCGCCTGTAATCCTGGCTACTCAGGAGGCTGAGACAGGAGAATCATTTGAACCCGGGAGGTGGAGGTTGCAGTGAGCCAAGATCGTGCCACTGCACTCCAGCCTAAGCGACAAGAGCAAGACTCCGTCAAAAAAAAAAAAAAAAAGCAAAGACTATGAACAGACACTTCTCAAAAGAAGACATACAAGCAGCCAATAAACATGTGAAAATATGCTCATTATCACTAATCATTAGAGAAATTCAAGTCAAAACCACAATGAGATACCATCTCACACTAGTCAGAATGGCTATTATTAAAATGTCCAAAAACAACAGATGCTGATGAGGCTATGGAGAAAAGGGATCAGTTACCTAATGTTGGTGGAAATATAAATTAGTTCTGCCACTGCAGAAAACAGTTTGGAGATTTCTCAAATAACTTAAATAGCTTCCATTCGACCCAGCAATCCCATTCTATAAATGTTCCCATTTCTAGAACAATTCTATAAATTGTTCTATCATAAAGACACATGCACACATATGTCCATCACAGCACTATGCACAAAAGTGAAGACATGGAATCAATATACATGCCTATTGACAATAGACTGGATAAGGAAAAGATGGTACATATATATCACTGAACACTACACAGTCATAAAAAAAAGAATGAAATCGTGTCCTTTGCTGCAACATGGATGCTGCTGGAGATCATAATTCTAAGTGAATTAATGCAGGAAAAGAAAAACAAATACTGCATATTATCACTTATAAATGGCAGCTAAATATTGAGCACACATGGACATAAACACGGGAACAATAGGCATTGCAGACTACTAGATGGGAGAGGGAGGAAGAGAGGTATAGGTTGAAAAAATACCTATTGGGTACTATGTCCACTATCTGGGTGCATTATACTCATGTAAAAACCCTGTACATGTACCCCCTGTATCTAGAATAAAAGTTGAAATTTAAAGGAAACAACATGCCACCATACATGTACACACACACACACAAAACTAAACACAAAAGAAGGCAGTAATAAAGGAAATAAGAGAGAAGGCATATAGAAAAAATAATAAAATTACAAAAAAAAATACATGTAGGCATATAAAGTAATTATTAATAGGTATGTACTTATTTTTTGTAATTTGGCATATATATTATATTTGTAGGCATATAAAGTAATTATTAATAGGCAGAATGGATGTTTTAAAATGGGATTCAATTATATGATGCTTACAAGAAACTCACCTTTAGATAGAACACACTGGTTGAAAATGAAAAGATGAAATAAGATATTTCATGCAAATAGTAATCAAAATCTAACAAGATTGACTTATACTAATATTAGACAAAATAAACTTCATGTCAAAAACTGTAATGAGGCAAATAAAGAGGTCATATAGTAATAAAAGGGCCAATTCTTCAAAAAGTTATAACCATTGTAAACGTATATATACCAAACACCAGTGCTCTAACATATCTAAAGCAAACACAATTCGAAGTATAGGTGGAAACTTCTACAATAACGGTAGGAAACTTTAATACCCTATTATAAGTAATTGAGAGGAAAAACAAATAGAAGATTAATAAAGAAACAGAGGACATAACACAATAGATTAATTGGATCTAACAGATACATATAAAGCAGTCCACCCAACAACAGCAGTATAGAATTTTTTTCTCCAATGCACATCAAATATTCACATGATAGGCTATTTGTTAGGTCACAAAACAAGTCTTAACAAATTTTAAAAGATTAAAATTATACAAAGTATCTTTTCTGATGCCAGTGGTATAAAATTAGAAATCAATAACAGGAGGAAAACTCACAAACATATGGAAATTAAACAATACACTCTTAAATAACCAATGGTTCAAAGAAGACGTCACAAGGGAAATTAGAAACTATCTTTTCTAATAAAAATTAAATTGGAAACACAACAGCAAATTTGTAGCTGTAAATACTTATGTTAAAAAAGAATATGATCTCAAATCAACAAGCTAACTTTACACCCTACCTAATTATAACAAAACAATGAATTAAGCCTAGCTATAAGAGGGAAGAAAATAATAAAGAGTAGAACAGAGATAAAATATAGAAGAGAAAAATGACAGAAAAAATAATAAAATAAAGATATTAAAAATATCGACAAAATTGACAAACCTTTATCTAAATTGTGTAAGAAAAAAGGAGAAAAGACTCAAATAACTAAAATCAGAAATGAAAATGGGCACATTACTAATTATTTTAGAGCAATAAAAAGAATTTTAAGAAAGTAGTAAGAAAAATTGTATACTAACAAATTTAATAACCATCTCATAATAAACGAATTTCTAGAAACAACAACCTATTAAGACTGTATCATGAAGAAATAGAAAACCTACATAAACCTTTAACTAGTAAGAGGATTGGATCAGTAATCAAAAACTTCCTGCAAAAGAAAAGTCCTGGACAAGATTACTTCTATCTGGTAAATGTTATCAAACATTTAAAGATTTAACACCAGTCCTCAGAGAACACTCTCTATCCCATTCTATGAGACTGGTATTACCTGGCACCAAATCTAGACAAGGACACTAAAGAAAAGAAAACCACAAGCCAATATCCCTTACAAACACTGGTACAAGGCTGGGCGCAGTGCTCATGCCTGTGATCCAAGCACTTTGGGAGGCCGAGGTGGGCAGATCCTGAGGTCAGGAATTCGAGACCAGCCTGGCCAATATGGTGAAAACCCTGTCTCTACTAAAAATACAAAAATTAGCCTGGCGTGGTGGCAGGTGCCTGTAATCCCAGCTACTCAGGAGGCTGAGGCAGGAGAATCACTTGAACCTGGGGGGTGGAGTTTGCAGTGAGCCAAGATCATGCCATTGCACTCCAGCCTGGGCAATAGAGTGAGACTCCATCTCAAAAAACAAACAAACAAACAAAAAATTGATGCAAAATTTCTCCATAAAATATTACCAAACTAAATTCAACAGCTTATCAAGAGGATAATACACCATGACCAAGTGGGATTTATTCCTGGAATGCAACAGTTTTACAACACATGGAAATCAGTCAAGTAATACACCACTTTGATGGAATGGAAGAAAAAAACACATGATCATCTCAATGCAGAAAAATTATTTGATAAAATTCAACACCCATTCATGATAAAAAGCACTTAACAAACTAGGGATGAAATGAAATTACCTTAACGTAATAAAGGTCCTGTATGTAAAACCCACAGTTGACATCATACTCAATGGTGAAAGGCTGGAAGTTGTTCAAGATCAAGAATAAGACAAAGATATCCATTTTTGCTGCTTCTATTCCACATATATATTGAAAATTATAGCCAGAGCAATTAGGCTAGAAAAAGAAATTAAAGTCATCCAAAACAGAGAGGAACAAATAAAATTATCTCTGTTCACAGATGACTTGATATTATATGTAGAAAACCCTAATGATTCCATAAATAAATAAATAAATACCTGGTAGAACTAATAACCAAACTTAGCAAATTAGGAGTGCACAAAATCAACATACAAAAATAAATTATGTTTCTATATACTAACAGTGAATAATATGAACACAAAATTAAGAAAACAATTCCATCTACAATAGCATCAAAATGGATAAAATACTTAGAAATAAACAAAACTAAGAAGACGAAAGACTTGTACACTGAAAAATACAAAATGTTCCTGGAAATTAAGAAATTAAAGAAGACACAAATAAATGGAAGACATCCCATGTTCATGGATTAGAAGATGTAATATTGTTAAAATGTCAATATTATTTAAAGCAATTTAAATAATGTCATGTCTTTCAAATTTCCAACACTGTTTTTTGCACAGGTTAAAAAAATTCATCCTAAAACCCATATGAAATCTCAAGGACTCCCAAGTAGCCACAACAATTTTGAAAAAGCAGAAGAGGGCTCACACTTCCTGATGAATACAAAGCTAAGGTAATTAAAACAGGCTGTGTTGACAAAAAGACAAGACATATAGACTAACAGAATAGAATAAAGATCTCAAAAATAAATCTTTGCATATATGGTCTTTCAATAAGAGTGTCAAGGCTATGTAATAGAAAAAAATAGTCTTTTCAAAAGGTGGTATTGAAAAAACTAGATATCTATGTGCAAAAAAATTAACTAGGACCCTTACCATATACAAAAATTCACTTAAGATGGGTGAAAAACCTAAATGGTTTTTGGTAAGTAAGACCAAAACTTTTAACAAAAAATGTAGGAGAAATTTTTCATGACATGGGATTTGGCAGTGGTTATTTAGATACAACACCAAAAGCATCAGTAACAAAATTAAAAGTAGATAAATTGGATTGACTTAAAATTAGAAACTTTTGTGCATGAAAAGACGCTATCAACAGAGTGAAAAGGCAATTATAAAATAATGCAAAATGCTTGCAAGTTGTATACCTGATAAAAAATTAATATCCAGAATATATAAAGAATTCCTACAACTCAACAATATCAGCAAAACAACCAAATTAAAAAATTGGCAAAGAACTTGAGTAGATATTTCCAAAGAAGATATACGGATGGCCAACAAGCAATTGAAAAGATGTTCAACATTGCTTATCATTAGGAAAATGCAAATCAAAATTATGAGATTTCATTTCCTGATTTCAAGCTTAGTACAAAATTACAGTAATGAAAACAGTGCTACATTGACATAAAGACAGACATGTAGACTAATGAAATAGAGTACAGACTTTAGAAACAAATCCTTGTATATATGGTCTTTCAATATGGTATCAAGACTATTCAATAGGAAAAAATAGTCTGTTCCAAAGGTGGTATTGGGAAAACTGGATATCTTTGTGCAAAAGAAAAAAATTGGACCCTTATCATACACAAAACTTCACTTAAAATGCATTGAAAACCATATATAAGACTCAAAGCTACCAAACTTTTAGAAGAAAGTGTAAGGAAAATTTTTGATGACATTGGACTTCACATTCATTAGCATGGCCAGCATAAAACACACACATGCACACACACATGCACACACACATGCACACGCACGCACACACACACACAGAGAAAGAGAAAGGGAGAAAATAACAAGTGTCAGGAAAACCGTGAATAAATTAGAACCCTTGAACACTGCTAGTGGAAATGTAAAATGGTGCCACCACTGTGGAAAACAGTATAATAGTTCCTGAAAAAGTTAAACATAGAAGTACTATGCAATTCAGAAATTCCACTTCTGGGTACACACTCAAATGAATTGAAAGCAGGTACTTGAACAGATATTTGTACACCAATGTTAATAGCAGAATTATTAACAATAAACAAAAGATGGAAGCAACCCAAATGTTTATTGACAGATGAATTTATAAAGAAAATATGGTATACACAAACAATGGAATATTATTCAGCCTTAAAAAGGAAGAAAATTCTGGCACATACCACAACATGGATGAACCTTGAAAACATTACACTATGTGAAATAAGCCAGACACGACAGGACAAATATTGTATGGTGCTACTCATACAAAGTACCTAAGGTAGTCAAATATGGAGATGGACAATAGAATGGTGGTTACCAGGGGCTGTGAATAGAGGAAACAGGGAGTGAGTTTAATGGGTGCAGAATTTTAGCTTGAGAAGCTAAAAAAATTCTGGTGATGGATAATGTTGATGTTTGTACAACAATGTGAATGTGCTTAATGTCACAGAGCTTACACTTAAAAATAGTTAAAATGTTAAGTTTTAGTTCTGTATCTTTTACAACAATTTTAAAAAGAGAAAAAACTTACTATGAGTGAAATGCCTAGTATTCACAAATTCAACCTCCCTTCCCAAGGACAAGGTAATTAAAGAAAAATTAAACCAGTACATCTTACGTGTGACTCACAAGTGAAACAGAATTCTCTCTCCTTGTACACTCCTCTTTTCACTTTATTTAATTCAGCTTCTGATCGTGGTCAGTGCATTGTGAACTCTTTGAGCCCAGTGTGGTAAGGTGAGCATGCTGCGGGCCAAGAGTTGCCACCCCATCCTCCCACTGCATTGAATCCCCCAAGCTCTGAGGATTTTGTTTTCTCATGTAGAGTGGGTTTCATGAGAGCATGTAGCCCAGTAGATATTCTGCCGTATGTCTGCAGAATTAATACCTGTGGAGGTAGACTATAAACCAGGGCTTGCAAACTCAAGAGACTTTAGGTGAGTGGAGATGATGGGTGGAGACCTGTAATGTAGGCACCTGATGTGAAGGGGGAAGCCTTGAAGAGGTGAGATTCAATCCCTGCTCATTTTTCAACTAAATGTATGTAATTCACTATATAATTATGTGAAAGAGTCTTATTTTAAAATGCAGGAATTTAATTTAATTTAATTTAATTTACAAATACTGAGCAAACTAAACGACACCTATCTGTGGATTGGATATGGCCCTTACGCCCCAGTTTGCAATCTCTGACCTATATGAATGTAATTTATAATAAGCAGCACTACCATTTTCTGGAGTCCTAGATATGTGGTGAGTAATTAACTAATTCCTTCGTGCAAACAAACAGTAGGAAATGGATTTCTGCATATTTAATATCTTCCAAATATCACCCTGACCCGAGGCTATCAAACTAAATGTTATTTTGGGAAGGGCCATGTTTCCTTCTAAGAAAAAGATCTTAGAAAAGAGCCACATGGATTCCTCCTCTTCCAAGTCTTCTTTGCATTCTCTTCTTGTCATTCATGAGCTTGGTGGTCTACTGCTTTCTTTACATGATGATGGAACACTGGTGACTTACGAGTCTTCCTGGAGCAACAGTTTCCGCCTCCTGCCCTTCCTCATCCTTTGACCAATCTCATTCTCTTGCCCACCATGGGCTATTGCACTGGCGTCTTTTGGGTTAAGAGCCAAGGAGGTTTGTCATTATCCTTTCCTTATTAAAAAACCGGGTCTTTCCAAAATTACATTTTGTTTGATATTCTCAAGTCAGGAGTGTGATGTTAAAACAATCAGGATGAGGGTTGAAAAATTACCTATTGGGTACAATGTCCAGTATTTGAGTGATGGGTACACTAGAAACCCAGCCCGCACCATCACACATGCAATACCCATGTAACAAACAAGCACAGGTACCCCCTGAATCTAAAGTTTTTAAAAATATTTTTTTAAAGAATTAGATACTCTGTCACGGCCAACTAATTTTTATACCTTTGCAAATTTTAAGTAAGTTTCCAGGCTCCTATAAATTTTGTCTTTTAGAGAATAATTTTGAGGTGAAAGAATTAGGCTAATCACACTTAGCTAGAAGGTGTGGAAATTCTAGAGAGGTTTGAATGTACCACCTTCCTGTTATTTTTTCTATACAACAAACATATTACAGATGTAAATTGTAGATACATATGGAAATGGAGGTTTAAATTAATATATATTATTTTACCAACTTGCTCTTCTTTTTCCCTTTGCCTCCTGCCTCCCCTCGGTGCCCCTATTGGAGGTCTCCTTCTGTACCTATCCCTTGGGGTTGTGATTAGAATGTCATTCTAATCACAAGTGATCTCATGTGTGTAAACTCCAGTGATACAAAAATAGACAATGTATTAGATGTATACGTGTATTACTGTGAAATAAACTAGTCCCTCAAGCAATTCATAAAATCGATGTAATGACCTCATACTATACAGCATGCCCATGTTTCCTTGTGACCACATTTCCATACCCATCCTTGCACATAAGTTATTTGTGTGATCTTCAGAGAGTGAAGGAGGTTATATTTCCTTGGAGATAGCTATGTGCAAAACACGCTAATACACACTTTTCTGAGTTGTCTTGTTTTATCTTGTTTAATGGGGTCTTTATTTTCGTCCTCAGTTTGCAAATGAAGCAATGGTCACAGCTGTTTGTTCCGTTGGACATGATCTTGGCCCCTTGATGTTGCCATTACAATGGAGCTAGTTCTAACACACACAGGTGTGCATGCGTGCACACACACACACACACACAACACACACAAATCTAATTTGAAGAGCATGGAATTCCATGCTGGTTTTAGTTTTCTGGGTTTTGCTTGTTTTTTCAGGATCTGCTAATGGGGTTGCTCAGACTCCCTGCATGGGGAGGCAAACAATCTAGGACTCCTGTCTCCATTCAACATTTTGTTGCAAATAAAATGCTCTCTAGGGTTTAGGCTCCCTGGAAATGTGTTTGCTGGGAACTTTACCAAACACAGTTCATGTTTTGGAACGAAACCTATGAAGAATAACCCTTCTTTGGTATGAATTCAACAAAAAGTCTGCCCTTGGCTTCATTTTACAGCAGGAAACAGCCTGCTTGGTATTGGTTTTTCCAAAGGCCTCTTGCCCCTTCCTTTGTATACAGATGGTCATAGAGGCAGGTGCAAGCGGGGGCCCAGAAGAGCAGACAAAACTGACCTTTCACGTTTTGTTTTAGGCCAGTTCGTATGGCTCCCAAAAGCATGGTGACCAAGGCAAACAACTTTCGACCTCTGCCCTCCTCACTTGTGCCTTCCCATTGTGGGTGAGGCATTTGTCTCACCCCATGACATGTCTTTTTAAGACAGAGAGACTGTGTATTGAGTTATGATGATTATTGTGACCTTCTGTTGTGATCTGTTATTTTATTCTACACAATATATATATTGAGTAGATGTCACTTTAAAATAATATATGTTTTTCGTTTTCATATAGTCATTAATGTTACCTTCTCATCTTAGTTTCTGTGTCTTTATCAAGTTGTGTTTTACCTTTATATTTTGTTTTGTTTCTTAGAACTTAGACATGGGGGTGGAGGTGGGATGAGGGAGATATTTAGTTCCTGGGACAGCCAGCATTGATTAATACAAACTGCATGCTCAGCAGTGTCATAGGCACTAGGAGAAGGGGGAGAGAAGGGTGTGGTTGTCACCTGTCCTTAAGGATTTTGCTTCTATGGGAGAAAAGCCTTTCTCAAGTCCAGATGCTTGCATTGTGCACTGTATTAACTGATTTTGCTGCAGTAACAGAAACTCTAATTTCAGTAACTTCCAGAAACAAACATGCATTTCTTGCTAATGTGCTGTGCCTCTGCTCCATGTGCCCTCTGTTTCCAGACTCAGGCTGAAGGAACCCCTCCCACGGAGGGAACATCATTCTCTTGACAAGGGGCAGATGCAAGAGAACTGGTGGCATCTCAGGATTCTTTCTGAAACTTCTGCCTGAACACAGCATACATCAGGTCTTTTCTCCCCATCCCATTGGGCAGGTATGTGACAAGGCCATGCCCAAAGGCCAAGGGGCAGCGATGTGTATGCCACATCCGAGGAAGCCCTGCTCATCTCGTGGAATGGGGCTGGGGCATATAACCCTCTTGTAGGGAAGGGGACAGTAAAAAAGTGAATGAATACAATCAACTGCATCCACAGAATTCTCCTAAGTGATGTAATCTGCAGGGAATGGTGTGGACAAAGAGTGTCTACAGATGGAGGCTTCTGAGGGCAGGTGAAGGCAAGGAGTCAGGATGGCAGGCAAAGCTGCAAGACAGAGAAAATGTGCAATTTTCACAGGGTTATGAGATTTGGATTTTCTTTAGCCAAGCACAGAATCATGGATTGAGAGAGAAGGAAGTCCATGTGGACATCTGTCATTTTTGGGCTACCAGAGTTTCCCCCTTCCGAATGACATCTTCTAAATGACACCCGCTTCTGAATGGCACCTCAAATTGCTCTGGCGAAATAGTTCCTCTCCATTTCTGAAAAAGAAACAACTTCCCCAAGCGAAGTGCACAGCAGTGGTCTCCAGAGTTTTCTTAATCGCCCACTTCCTCTTACCACCACAATGCAGCTGGCCACCAACTTTTGACCAATCCGACTCCTTTCTAGTGTTTTACACATTGAGTGTGTTGCTTCCCAGATGCTGGTAGGAGTGATGGCTACAGCTCACACCCCACATGTGGCAGCACTGTCGCACAAAAGTTCCTCCTTCCCTCTAAGTCTCATGGAGTTTCCCTTCCTGGCCCCCACCCTTCCTCTTTGACTCTGAAGTTGACCAGTGATTTCTACAGCAAGGGACTAAAGTGGGCTGCCTGGTACAGGGCCATAGAGATTAGAAGAAAGTTTTGATTCCTCAGTATTCATTTATGCAGGAGTGATGCTTGGCATTGAGAATCAGAAAACTTTTGCTTTTGTAGCAAAACAATGAATGACTGAAGTGTTGAGTAGCTTGTCATAGGTTAATTGGTGGCAGAACTGCACCTGGAATACAAGTACCCCCCACTCTACTGCATGGGTGGGCCTGAGCCCGCTCCAAGAATAAAGGAAGTGGTGCAGAAGGCTAGGGCATTCCAGAATAATGCGGATGGTTCTAGACAGAGTAGAGATCATGCTAACCAGAATAAGAAAATTGTATTAGTGGAGCGTAAGAAATGACATCAGCTAGAGACATTCAGGCAAAATTTTGAGTGATGCTTACAAAATAATTGTAATAGCATAGACAATAATTATGCTAAAATGTTAAATGAAAAAAGACACACATTTGCTCTGATATATTTTACTCTAATAGAATGAAAAAATTATGTACACAAGAGCTTGGAGTGACTTCAGATAAAAGTATGAGTGACTATCTTTTTCATTGTTCTACCTTTATGTGGTATCCTATTCTTCTGCAAGGAGCGTGAATCGCTCTTATAAAGGAGGATAAAATCTTTGAAAATTAAAGTTGTTCAAGAGTAAACAACAGAAAGCCAGGGAAGGAATGACTTTATAAACAAAATGCTTTGTGCAGTCAACCTTCAGATGATTTTTCAGGTCTGTCGTTTCTCTCAAAGAGATGAATACTCTAGGCCTGCCTAAGACAGGGTGGAAGCTCTGCAGCTTCAGCCAATCTTTGCTACAGTTAGGATGAGTGAGGAAGTTCACCTGGATAGAATAACACCTGGATTTCTTCAGCTTTCTGTGTACAGTGCTTTGTCTTTTCCTTTGTCCCTCAGTAGTAGTTTGTAGCATCTGTACAATAGCTGGCAAGGGATGCAACTGTTCCTAAATGTAAAAACAGGAAGACACAAAGGTTTCTGAATGATGTGCTGTGGTCTCTTTTTGACAAGGAAGAATGTAAAGGGAACAAAACTGGTGCTGGTGGAAAGAGGCACTACACAGCAGCTGCTGGAAAACTGAGTGGAGGCCATCTTCCTTGCTCCTTGTCACTTGTGGGAAAATCTCCAAAAGCTGCCATAGAACGAGAGGCGGAACCATTTAGGATGGCAGCCAAACACCTGCAGATCCTCGTGATTATACTGCATTCTGTGGCTGTGGATGAAAGTTTGGCCACTTTGTTTCCTTTTTATTGTAAGTAATGAATGATGTTTTTAGAGAGTGCTTTGAATTTCTACTGACTTGCAAATGAGTAACTTACCTGAGATGGACATTGCATATTTCTGAGAGCTATTCTTTAAGACTCTATTCTTTAAGGACTTTTGTGTTCTTTGGAAATTGATACCAAGGAAACAAACATAAAGATACCAAAGTGAGGTACATTAATATATAGAAAGTGACCACATTTATTGCATTCCCTGTGAAAGCAAGATGCTCAAATACACATCTTTAACCCCTACACAGGGAGCATCTAATACATACAGTGGCTGTCACTCCTCTCCAATCCCAGGCTGAAGGCCGGCACTGCTACCCATTACAACTCTCTTTGTTACTAAGCCAGGACTGACCTCATAATGAAATGGCCCTGGGTGGTGAATGCCAATAAATCAGAGTTACCCAAGAGGTGATGCCTCTTTGACACGCCCTCCCACCCTGAGTTTGCTAAAACTACCAGCAAAAGGAAAGACTTCAAACAGCAGGAGTTGCTAGTTGTTTGTCAAAATACATTTGCTCCTTCTTTAGTCAAAGGTGCAGATGCGGCTCCAGGATCCCTTTCAGTTCTTGTGGGCATAGAAATAAATTCTGCCCACTGTGATGTGAGCAGAAAGAATGTGAACAGTCCTCTGGGTTCAAAAGGAGAGGAGCCCTCTTCTTCCTTCTCACTGGCTGAGGGATAAAGAAGCTAAGGCAGCCACTTTGCACCGAAAGACAGAAGCCAGGCTTTGAGAATGGAAAATTATCTACCTGAGGGAGAAGTGAACTTCTGTCTTGTGCCAGCCGCTGGATATGGGGTCTCCTGTTACAGTGGCACAGCCTGTACCTCTTCCAATACATGTGACCGGCAGGAGAATCCCCTTTCTTTGCTTTTCTCTGGGGCTCCTTGCTCTGTTCCAACTCTCTCGACAGCCCTCCATGATCTCAAGGCTTGAGAAAATAGAGTAGCTTTGTTATAAAAATATCAAGGATTGCTGCTTTGGAACGAAAAGCTGAAAAGAAGTGAATATATGCAAGTCATAAATCAGGAAAAGGGGAAAATACTGACTCCATTCCTGCCTTTGGCCCTGTGTGTGGTCCAGGAGGTTGAAGAAAGTTACAGTCCTCAATGGACAGAGGAGTGAGGAACCCAGATTCACCGGGTACTGGCAAATTTATACTTTGCACAAGATTTTCTCGTTAATTTTTTTTTCTGATTAAATGAGATCTAATCTGAAGTTGCTTTTTAATGCACACTTTTGTTAGGTGACTGTGTTTTCATTCCTGCCCCAGTAATTTTCTTTACTTGTGGCAACTTTCTTTGATATTGGAGAACGTCAATGTCTCCAAATCTCCATTCTAATCAACAAGAAAAAAAAAATAGAGACAGGGCTGAATTGCTCATTGCTCATTTAAAAATAAACATTTTTTAAAAATCCACATTTGTATTCCACTCTAGTTTGCCTAACATTCTTTTTCTAATGGGAAGAAAGCGGCATATGCAGAGACTGGGTGCAGACACTCCACCCTCACCGGGAGGAGGGAAACTGGCCTTTTTCAAAATAGGAAAAATCTTCCTTTGTTATGAGCAATTTCCTAGTGACAGAGGCAACCATCTATAGACATTTGTCATGTTTTGTAGAACCTCCTCTTTGGACAACAAGAAATTGCCCAGGTGGGAGAGAAACATGGGGTGTGAACAGGAGACAATCACATCGCCTCTCATTATGGCATCTGCATCCCTCCCCAGCTGGGCAACTCCGTATGGCCAGAAGCTCCTGTTGTTTTCTGCCTCAGATGACCCAGTGGCGATGCACTGAGAAAACACCACTGTCCATTGGGTCCAACACAATTCCTGTTGAATGAGGAAAGGAGAAACATTTGGTTTGGACCCTCTGACTCCCAAATGCCATTTTTGCTAAGTATGTAAGAAGCTAGAAAGTCTTACCCAGGATTTGACATCTGAGTCAAGAGCTCAAAAGTCAATAATGTGACCTGAACCTGAACCTTCGCGAACAGCTTCCAACGCCTGGCTGAGAAGAAAGGGCTGGTGGGGTATTTGGTTGCATTTCTCTTGGCCACAAAGGATCCTGGTTGTTTCAAGTTCCTCTATTTGAAGTGCACATTTCCTGTTGTTTTAATTTGCTTGTGAGTGCACCTCCTGAGAACCTGGTCTCTGTTTCATTCACTTTCCGTGCATTCCTCTTTCTACGCTTGATGCTGCAGCTTGTATTGTTTTCCTCCCCTTCTCCCTCTTTCCTACTCCCCTCCTGGTGTTCTGAGATCATCTCCCAGGTGAATTACCTGCACTCACATCTTTGTCACAGGCCTGCTTTCGGGGCAATCCAAGCTAAGAACACACACAGACACACACAAACACACACACACACACACACACACACTCGCACACACGTTTTGAACAAGCTCAGGGAACAAGAGCAGATATGCAAAAAATACAATTTTCTTTATTTTTAGAGACAATTTATTACTTTCAGCCCTGATTCTCACTGGTGTCTAAAGGAAATTAAGATTAACTCAACCTTCTTACCCATGATCCTCCCAGGAGTGTGTGTTACTCTAGGAACCTTCAGCACTGTGTTTAACAACTCGTCTCTAAAGGCTCATTCTTGGGTGTCCTCGCCTTGTCCTGGAGTCTATCAGCTCAGCACACCATGTCTGGGCACATCCTACTGTTCCCACGGCATGTTGGGTGGAAGTTTACAGAAATAAGGCATATATATACTTACCTGATATATATTTACATTTATATATATAAAGTATATGTACATTTACATTTAAAATTTACATAGTTTTATCCCAACAAGCAGCAGTTCAAATATCATTCTAGATGCCATGATTTTTTTTCCCTAATTGTGTGTCTTGTTTTCTTGAGACAGGGTCTTTCCATGTTGCCTAGGCTGGTCTTGAACTGAGCTCAAGTGATTCTCCTGCCTCAGCCTCCCAAGCAACTGGGATTACAGGTGTGTACCATCATGCTTGGCTATTCCCCTAATTCTTAAATGTTGGTGGCCAGAAAAAGCACTTGGCATTTCTAAACTCCATTGTCTGAGGTCTGAAATGGGGCCCAGGAATCTGTATGTTTCAAGGGCCAAGAAATCTGTATGTTTAACAGTGCCCAGGTTAGGAAGCTCATGGGAAGAACATAATGAAGTCTAATAAAATAAATTTCTGATCAGACATGTCTTACATCCCAGCTCTCATCTTTTTTGGCGGAATGATCTTGGGGAAGGAACTTAATCACCCTACCTCTCAATTTCTTCAACAGCAAAGTGGAGATCAGAGTGCCTACTTCTCAAGTTTATTCTGAGGATGTAATGAGGTTGTAACAGTGAAACACAGAATTCACATATTTGTTCAGCTCAAATATGTGCTGGACACACATCATCCAGGAGCTCTGGGACAGGCTCTGAGCAGTGCTGTGCCTTCAAGAAATAAACAAGGGAAGTGAAGTCCCTGAAGGTGTGTGCTTGACATAAAGAAAGCGCTCATGGCTTTTGGAAGAGAACTAAAACAGGCTGTTCCTGGGGACCCTGGCCGTTCAGCTCAATCCCACTTCCCAGGAAAGGCACCTGGGATTTGGATTTATTGATGAGCAACCAAGCGACATGAATTAATTTGAGATCTTTTATGTAAATGGCATCATCCAGGTGCAGTTTTAGTTTAGGCTCTCTCAGCAGCACACCCTGTCCAGCCCAAGGTTCAATTGGGAGGAGGCTCTCTCAGCAGCACACCCTGTCCAGCCCAAGGTTCAATTGGGAGGAGGCACTCCCAGGAGAAACTGGCAAGGGATCTGGGAGCAGGACAGGGAAAGGAAGGAAGGAAGTGAAATGAGGGTATGATTTCAGGTGAAGTCTCAGCCTCTGCGTGATTCCCTAGGGAGCTCTTAACAGTAAGTTATAAGGCAGAGTTTTTGGTCAAGGGGGTGAAGGGTCTCTCTCTGTGTTTTCAAGGATGTTCCAGTGCCCATGGGCAATCTCTGAAGATTGTAAATGAACCCTCATCAGCAGAGCTTGCAGCTGCTGGGAAACAGGGGCACAGAGCTGGTTTAAAAAGAGGTCCAAAGGCCTCTGGCCAGGCACCACAACCAACTGCCCACTACAGATGTGGGCCAGGCGTTCTGGCTCCACCCCCAGGGCTTCTGCTCCAACTCTTGCTTTGGATTCTAAGTGGATGACCCACCTTAAAGCCTTGGAGCTTTAGTGTCCCCATGATTAAAATGGGGGCTATGATGGAGACCCATACCTTGTAGTCTCAGGCAAACAACAAAAAGTCTTGCAGTTTAAAAATCATGATGAATCATTGTACTACCATCCTCATTTTCCACCTATGTAAACAGATGCAGCAAGTATCACCTGCCCAAGATTGCACAGCTGTTAAATCACAGTAGCAGTTGCCTTCATCCAAGGTTTGCCGTGTGCCGGGCAGTCTTCCAAGGGCTTTACATCAGTTATCACACTTAATCCTCAAACAACATATGAATTAACATTATGGTTAGCCCTGCTGAAGGGATATTAAAAATAATAATATCAATAAATAACTTGCCTAAGATCCAAAACTAGTGGACACAGAGCTGGATTTTGAACCCAAGTCTGTTTCACTAAATTGGTCAGCTCCACCACATTCTTTCTAGTATTTGATTATTTAGGTGACTCTGGGATCCTTTCCTATCTACCCTGGTATCTCCAGTGTCTGGCAGACTAATTAGACATTGTACACATTTGCAAGAAGTAAATAATTTTGAAACCACCTTGAAACACTTTGGCCTATAATTGTAACTTGGACTAGAATGAGCCCGACAACAACAAATTTGTGAAAATCAGCCTTATTAACTCATTCAAGAAAAATATATTGGGCGCCCAGTACAGGCTTGTCATTGTGTTGAGTATTGCAGGAACAAGGGTGGAATCAGATCTATTTTCCTAGCCCACGTTAGGCCCAAGGAGTTGAGCAGGGCTGTCCATTTAGAAGGTTCCCATGCTCCCACCATGGTGTCTGACAATGGGCCTCTGGCACGGGCCTGGCCAGTGTGTGCTGTACAGTCCTGACACTGCGCCAGAGGAGACTCGGGTCCATCTTTCCACTTTTGGCATATTGGCAATTGAACTATATTCCTTTTCTCTTCTCCTTTCCCTCTCCCCTTCTTTCCCTATGAGTATCAGAGGCAAATATCTCAGAGAGTTATAATTAGAAGAAATTGAGCAGAGGGTGGGGGAAGGGGATATTGTTTCAGAAATAATTCTGAGTCACTGGATCAGGTTTCTCAAAGTGGAACATGCCATGAAAATATTCTCTTACATCAAGAATTAGAATCACTTCCTGCAACTCCTATGTGTCTTTATAATTAGTAACTGTTAAGTATTTCTAGAAGAGAGGGTTTTCTTTGAATTGTTTACCTTTTTCTGCATCTGTGTTTTCTATCTGATGGGCAAAAACACATGTTGCTTTTTAATGAAAGAAAAAGTAACGTAAACATGTTTTCTTCTGTCCTCCTCTCAGGTTTGGTGAGTAATTGTGGTGATGAATTGTTTTTCATTCTATGGCGATGAAAAGGACACTTTCTTTGTTTCTTCACCTCTGCCCCACGATGGAGGGCGGCAGCGCCTCTGAAGGCAAGGGGAGTGGGGTTTCCGAATCCCCAGGAGAAAACACAGGTCTCTGCTGCGGCGGTCTGGTCCAGAGAACCTACATCTGGAGGCTTCCATTTCCTCATCTGTACCATCTCCCAAACAGACATTTCTGAGAGTGAAAAGAGGCACCACTAGAATTAGCCTGGGTTAGCTAGAAAGGAGGTGGTCTTGGGCAAAACTAGATGTGATGCGATACCAGGGGACTCTAGGGTCTCTCCCAGCTGAGACATCCTAAATTATGAAAATGCAAGGCCCATTCTGTATCCCACAAGGGCCTGAGTAAGCTCCGTGAGCCATCATAAGCTGCCAACCTTTAGCTGCACAAGAGAAATGAACTCTGTAGGGGACATATCCAATTCCGATTTAAATTTAATCTGTGTGGTCAATTATTTGTGTAATAATGGAGGAAAATAAAGACTATTTCACAAAAGTCAACTCTGTAATTTTAGAGCCTTTAAGACATTTGAAAATGCCTTGTGCAATTATGTGGCGCTTAATACTCAGATAATGGAACAATGAAAGATGTATGTTTGCATTTTGTAAAATTAAACTGTATGCAGTTATTTATCTTTTACCTTAATTGTTTGAGCTTGTTTCTAATGTAAACTGTTGTAATTTTAAATAAATATAATAGAAAAAACTTTCATAGGTATCAAGAATCCAGAGTAAATTTACTTTGCAAATAGGCTTTGTAGGTATGTTTTATGCTGAGGATCTTAAACTGACACTTTCACTCAAAAATATTTTGAATTACTCACTGTTTGCCTCTCTGAGGTCAGACGGATTGCAAGGAGACTAGATTTCACAATGGAGTTTGGGTGACTTCATCTTATTCCAAAGCCTGAAATATGATAAATGTATGAAATAAATATGTGAGAAGATTGAAAGTGCATTATTGACTGACTTTTTAAGTACATTGATCTTTACGCTTTTATTTTTCTGTTTTTATTCTTGGTTCCATTTTACACGCTCAATTTGTTCTCCCCTCTAGTCATATTTTTCATCTACTTAACTTTGTTAGCTTGATATATTATGGAGGTTTCAGATTTGGGGATAGATAAGGCAAATTATGGTATATGAATACCTTTGATAATATATAAAATCATCAGTATAAGACAAATGTACTATTGTTTAAATTCCAATGCTGTGAGTCGTCCTGCTGTGATATTCACAACATGACTATAAATGTGTGTATGGTAAATAAAAGAAAGAGGGAGGCCAGGCGCGGTGGCTCATGCCTGTAATCCCAACACTTTGGGAGCTAAGGCGGGTGGATCACTTGAAATCAGGAGTTCAAGACAAGCCTGGCCAACATGGTGAAACCCCGTCACTACTAAAAACACAAAAATTAGACAGGCATGGTGGTGGCGGGCACCTGTAATCCCAGCTGCTCGGAAGGCTGAGGCATGAGAATTATTTGAACCTAGGGGGCAGAGGTTGTAGCGAGCCAAGATCACCACTGCACTCCAGCCTGGGTAACAGAGCAAGACCCCATCTCAAAAAAAAAAAAAAAAAATGACAGAGGATAAAACAAAAATGATTCCCCATGAATTTCAGGGCCCTGCGGGATCATGCTCAACCACATTCACCCAGTCCCCTGGGTCAGTTGGTTTGATATCACTTCAGGGTCACTGAGAGTAGGGCAGAGTCCTTAGGAGCATGAACCCGGAATCCAGATTCAAGTCCAGCTCTGCCTTTTACTAGCTGTGGGACCTCACCCATGTCATCTGAATTCTCCGTGCCTGTTTCCTTATCTGTAAAACAGGTCATGAAGAAGAAGGGTCATTTGTTTTTTAATGAAAATTTATGTATTAATATATTTAAAAATACTTTAACCATCATCTGGCATATATTAAGCCATATATATATATATACACATATATATATATATTACACCTTAGATAACATTTTATTGTTAAATCATTTCAGATTTACAGAAAAGTTGCAAAAATGTACAAAGAACTGCTCTAAGTTGCTCACCAAGATTCACTAGTTGTTTATATTTTGACATATTTGCTTTAGACATCATAGTTTTATTTTGCTATGTAACAAATTATCACAAATTTAGTATCTTAAAACAATACACTTTTATTACCTTGCAATTTCTATGGGTCAAGAGTACAGGTACAGGTTAGCAGAGATCTCTATTCAGGGTCTCACCAGGCTGACTTTAAGGTGTTAGCTGGAGCTATTCGCTCACCTGAGGCTAAGGGCCCTCTTCCAAGCTCACTTTTTGTTGGTCAAATTTAGTTCCTTGTGGTTGTAGGACTCATGAGATTCCCCATTTTCTCACCAGATATCAGCCAGGGATAAGGCTTAACTCCTAGAGGCTTCCTGGCATTTCCTGCTGAGTGGCTTTTCCCATACTCCCACAACATGTTGGCTTGCTCTCCAGCAGCATGGAGTCTTTCTGATGCTTCACCTTCATCTAATGGGCTCACCTGCTTAGGCAAGGTGCACCCAGGATCACTTCCCTTTGGATTAACTCAAAGTCAACTGATGAGTAATCAAATCATGGGAGTGGTCTCCCATCATATGCATACATTCTGCTCAAACCCATGGAGAAGCAATTAATTTCTACACCCTGTGTACCAGGGTGTAGAAAGCTTGGGAACTGTCTTAGAATTCTACTATATTCATATTTTTTCCCGAGCTGTTTGAGAGTAAGATACAAACATAATGCCTCATCATCCCCAAATAATTTAGTATGTATTTTCTGTGATCTAGGACATTCTTTTACAGAACTATAGCATAATTAAAATCAGAATTTAACATTAGTATATTACTACTTAGAGACCTTACTCATGTGTTGTAAATTATCCCGAAATTATCCTTTATATTAAATATATATATATATATATTCCAGGAAACAATTCAATCGCATATGTTGTATTTGATTATCATCGTTCTTCAGTCTCTTTTAAATCTGGAATAGTTCCTTAATCTGTTTTGTTTTTTATGACCTTGACACTTTTGAAGAAGATAGGCCACTTGTTTTATAGAATAGCCCTCATTTGGATTTTGTCTGGTATTTCCTCATAATGAGAGGTAATTGATGCATTTTCACCAGGAAAATTGTGGAAGTGAGGTTTTATCCTCCTCAGTGCATCATATCAAGAGACACATAATGTGGGTTTGTCCAGTTACTTATGATCATATGGTTAAGATGGTGTCTGCCAGATTCGTTGCCATAAAGTTAGTTTCCATATAGTTACTTCTACTAATTATGATCAAAAATAAGCATTGTCCAGGGAAAAAGAGTTGATAAAAAAAGCAAAAATAATAAATGATTGTTGCACATTTCTCTACAGGCCACAAAGCACTTGGCACGTAAACCTTAGACAGTTAGAGAACACATCTGAGTTTGGGCATCTGTCTACCAGGCTCCCAAACCCTTGTCTTTCAAGTGTCCTGTCCCTTGATTATGGAGTTCTCCCTCTTATCAACATTCTCCCTGTCTCTGCTGAATGATTCTTAATACCACATAATTGCACCTTAGTTTGTTTCATCAAAAAGTGTATCAACAACGTCTTCAAAAGAGTTGCTTACACTCACAGTCTTAATCTACTTGGCATAGCTCTGAGCAGACTCCTGTCCTCAGCATACCAACAAGAACAAAACAGATCTTATTAAGGTCACCAAGAATCCCCATGACATTAAATCCAAAGGACATTTTTTTCTATCTTCATCATTTTTGATTATCAACGGAATCCAACACAACCAGCCACAATCTCCTTGAAACATCCCCAATCTTGCCTTCTCTAGCAGCACATTTTGTGGGTTTCCTCCTGTCTCACTGGCTATTCCTTTGGAGTCTTAAACATTACCTGGGAGGGCCACTGGATTGACTCATCTCTGCTCCCCAGGGCCTCTCATCCTCCAGCAGGCTAGCCCAGGCAACTGCCCATGGCCCTGGCTGGGTTCCAAATGAGTAACAGCATGCAATGCCTCTTAAGCCTAAGCTTGTTTTGCCCCCCAAACCCCAACATTTCTGCAGCATTCTATAGGGCATAGTGAGTCACAGGGGCAGCCCTTATTCATAGGGAAGGAAATAGATTTGGGAAGACTTGCAAAGTCACATTTCAGAGGATGTAAATATAGGGAGCTGTGGAGAATTGGCACCATTCTTGAAATTAATCTATCTACTCTTAATCCACCAAAAATAATTCCAGGATGAGAATCATGAATTGTTCCTTCTGCTTTGTATCTGGGGTCAGGTACAGTTCCATGGTTCTCACAGCTCCTGACACACGCTCAGATTTTCTCAAGTTTTTCTGTAAAAGACATCAGCTTCTCCCACACCTCTGCAATTTCCTCGTGATGTTGAACTTCATTGATTTCTCTTTTTGCCAGCCTTTGCATCACACCAAGTTCCAAGGCTGGCCAACAATGTGAGGAGGAAGTGGAGGTAAAGGGGGCACCTTGTAGGCACTCAGTCAAGCGATATGATCATGAGTTCAACTTCATTCAAATTTGAATCTTCTTTCTAACTTCACCCAGCTCAGAGGAATTACTTTTTTTCTGCCTTATTCACTCGTTCTTGTTGAAAAACTGAGATTATTTTTTCCTTTGGTTGAAGAATCTTCTGTCCCTCTATTATTTTGTTTTATTTCGTTTCCATTCCTGAGTGATTTCTTTCCTAAGATAAGTCCAAATTTACAAGCCAAGTAGAATTAGAAATGAAGATTGTTTTTCTTCTTTTACTAAAAGAGAATATAACCAAACTGTACATGAATTGGAGAAGGGCTGCCCATCACATCCTTCCTGCAGATTACAGTATCCATGAAGGCCATGAGACCCACCTAAGCATCTTCTTTCTTGGATTATCATTGGAATCTCCCAGGTTATTTAGAAATATGCATGTCCAGTGACCCCTACGGTAACCTTCTACCCTGGAGACATTGGATATTAAGAGGTGAGCTCTTCTGTAGGTTCTGGGATTCGAGATGGTAAGATATCCTATTCTACAGGAGACAGCCTCTCCTTGCAGGCAGATGGGTGTAACAGTCACAAAGCAATGATAAAGGTTCAGTCCCACATGTCACCAGAAGTGTTCAAAGGGCATCCATGAAGGTGGGGAGGAAAAGTGAGGTGTGGGACATAAGACCAACCTCTCTATGAGTGGTTCAAGGTTCAGGTAGCTTTTGACAGTGTTTATGAGCTGTGTGAGGGTGAAGAAGTCCCTTTCAATAGAGAGGAGATACAGTAGTGTAGTCATATTTGACCTTTCAAAAAATGTGGGATAGCATATAAAATATGCTACCTATTTTGTAAGAAAGGGGAAAGTAAAAATCTATGTTTGAATGTGCTTGTGTGTGCTAAAAATCTTGGATGATTACATAAGAAACTAAGAACAAGGATTATCCAATCAGAGTCTTGGTATATGGGACCAGAAGGGAGATAATTTTACAGATATAAATAATAGATAATTTTATTCTATATCTTTTGACGTTTTCTATTTTTTGAACCATGTCTAAACTGCTCATTTAAAAATTTTAAGTTTGAGGATCTACACATAATATTAGCTCTACTCTTATCCATCTATAGAGAAAATATTTAAAGACAGACTGTTACTGTGAACTCAGCAAGATTTTTACATTAATTGTATTTTATCAATCACAGTAGCATTTATCTGTTTGATATAGAATGGTGCAAATCCCTTTAAGACAGACCATGTATGCAGGCCATGGATGATGCTCAGAGCATGTATGATTTGTGGACCCTGTAGTGACTCCTTCTCATGCCACTTCCCAGGGACATCATGGCCTTCTGCAAAGGGGTCTCTCTCTCTCTCTCTCTCTTTCTCTCTCTCTCTTTCTCTGGGTACCTGTGCATGTGTTGCAGGTGACCTGACATTCTTGGATCACTCTCCCAGAAAGCCATGTGTTGGACCCCTCCCTTTCTATCTTAAAATGCCTGATGTTAGAAGCTCATAGTAGTTGTAAAGGAGCTAATGTGATGCTTAAAAAGGGCTCAAAACATTGGTTCCCCCGCCCCCACCCCTCAGGGCCTGGGAAGTTTCCCTTTCTCTTTGGGAGAAAAGTTGCTTTTCATTTTTCACTTGTGCCTGTGTGTTCTCTGTTATGTTATTACTATTTCCATCAAAAAGCATTCTATAGTTCAATGTTTGGGGGAAATACAGTCCCATAAGCAGACCCCTATTCAGGCCCCTATCCAGCCTCCTCGTCCTTTTGCCTCCTCACCCTTTCCTAGGGCCCATACCTTGCAGTGCCTTGTGTGAAAGTTTCAAAGACAGTCCTCACTCACAGCCCCACTTGGAATGTCACAAGCATTTAGCAGATTAAAGGCTCTGAAAAGCCCTGCAGTAAAGTAATGTTTAACTTCAATTAAACCACCCTGTCTCAAATTCACTTGACTGCTAAACTCTTTTTCAAAGAACACCTGTATGTATTCCAAAAAGTTCTGGATTAAATATTGTTAACCTCTCAAAGAACACAGGGTGGGACCTATTTATCCTGTGTGTGCCTTCAAATCCCAGGAGGCTCAGGCCTTTTCTGCAATAAAAAATGTATTCATAACTCTTTAATTGCTCTCTTCCCTTCTTCCTCTCTGACTTATTTGTATAATATAAAGTTAGTGCGCTATATTTGAATAACATGGATAGAAATAAACTTTTAATGCCAGAACCTCCTCTCAAAAAAAACTGGTAAAGCTAGAACTCTCACTGTAGTTGCCTGTAATTTAAAGTGAAAGGCTCCAAACAGGTGTTTCCCCTGGAAGAAATGTTCAAGCCTTGTTAAGAGTCTATAACATGTCAATATACACTGTTAAAAGAGAGACAGGTCATGTGTCACATGACAACAGTTTAGTCAAGATAGACTGCATATCAAATAGTGGTCCCATAAGATTATAATATTGTATTTTTAGGGTAGCTTTCCTATATTAGCTATGTTTAGATACACAAATACTTACCATTGTGTTACAACTGCCTACAGTATTTGGTACAGGAACGTGCTGCCCCAGTGTGTAGTCCAGGAGCAATAGGCTAATGCCACATAGCCTGGGGGTGTAGCAGGTTCTACCATCTAGGTTTGTGCAAGTACACTCCATGATGTTCACACAACAGCAAAATAGCCTAACACTGCATTTCTCAGAATATACTCACTCGGTTAAGCAACGTGTTTGTACTTTTCTTGTGACTTGAATCACTTCCGTTTTAAATCTGTAAGAAGCTGAAATACTATATCCTCTTTCTTTCTTTTACTAAACGAGTAGGAGACAGTGCACCTGGGCTCACTCGTCAGAGAGGCTGACCCGTGTGAAAGGCAAGTAGTCCTGCCCCAGTCACTCATGCCTGTCGCCCATTATTTTAGTGAATTGTGGTGAAAACCCCAGCTCCATATAGGCTGGCTGTGTCTAGATGGTACAACTGAGTCAGCTGGGGAACACACAAGGCAGCATTGCAGACCATCATTGCAAAATAGCTGTGCATTCCTTCACCTGAGCTTTTGTGATGGGTGCATTGGGTTGGTAAAATGACTAAAATTATTCAGTTGCCCCTGTTCCGGTTGTAGAAAAATGCTCTTCACACAAGGAATGTTTTTGTGGTTTGCCACATTTGGAAATGTCAGCTACTTTGGAAATGCTGTATTTAGCCTCAAATCCCACACCCATTCAATGCTGTTAACCAGATCTCCAGGGTGTAGCGACAGTGCAAGTCCATGTATTTTGAGATCTATTAATACCTTTTGGTTACCAAGTGGCATTTGCTTCCCGTATATTGCCGTGAAACAGAACAGCAAGGTCCAAGTTTGCCCTGGTTTATGAAAAGGACCTCATCGTACTGAGATAGTTTGTCAAAGCTAAAGTTAAAATCCCAGAGGGGCTTTCTTATTCTCCTGCCCTCCCATGAATTTTTGATGCATCAGAAAATCACATTTTAAAGGCATGAAAGTGGGGTGAAGCAACAATTTTAACCAGAACTGTGAGTGTGAAGGAGTGTGTGTGTGTGTGCGTGTGTGTTTTGTTTCTCCAAGTCTGTTTAATGGGAATACTCAATGTTAAGTCTCCCAGTGGTGCCTGAACTTACATATGGTAATATTCACATAAATGCAATATGTGCTTCCCTTTTTTGACATATATATAACTTGTCATTTCATTTCTTGGGACTAATAGGCAAAACTAATATTTCTAGAGAAATCTGAGAAAGCATGTGTGTGCTGTATACACGTGTATGTCCCTAGAGTGTTTTATTGCTTAGAAACCAAAAGGGATCACAAGATTAGAATCTGTGCAGGGCAGCCTAACCTGACCCTGTTCATTGATTCATTCATTCATTCAGTGGGATTTGAGTGCCAACTGCATACCAGGACTATCTGGATGCTTCACTGAATAGAAACCACCCACCCACTGGACTTATTTTGGGGGAGTTGGTAGGGAAAGGGGAGGATGACAGACCATGAAGACAATACTTGAGTAAATTGCTCTCGGCCCTCCTCTCACCCCAAGGGCCCTCTTGGGTAGGAAGGGGTTGGGAGGTCCTCTCCTTAAGGGAGGGGTCTCTCTCAAGCACCTTCCCCCTGTCGCTAAGCAACCCCCAACTAGACCATCTTACTTAAGGGCCTGGCTCAGGTCACCTGCCCCCTTCCCACAACCCCACTCTCCCCGAAATGCCAACCTCATCACTGTGCTGATTCATTCCAAGCCATCCCCTGAAACCTAAAATCCTTTAAAATACCTCTACCTCTTTCTTTATTAATCCACCCATTTTTCAGATCACCGAGGTACTTTCTGGATGCAGAAGCAATCGGAGTGTCTGCTGTCTGGCAGCAGCTGGTCTCTAAAATTTTTCAGGTCATCAAGTCAGATCTTGAGATCGGGCTGAGAATGCGCTTCCTGGCTGGAAGACTTGGGTCTCATTTGACTCTGTCCAGCGAGAGACACAGCTCTACTCTTTCTCCCCACCCCAACCCACCCCTCAGGTACTCTCTCTCCCATTTCCACTTTCTGGATGTGAGGTCTACCCAGACCCTCCTTTCCCAGGTAGGCGCTGTCCTTGGTTTCGGGGGTATGTGGCCCAAATCCCCTCCCTTGTCCTGCCCCAGTGGGTTATAGGAACTTTCTTCCCCACCCCCCACCCAGATACGAGGGGCGAATGAGTGAGTGTCCAAGTCCAACTCCCATGTGAAACACTTTCTATGGAAAAACTAAACTCCAGTTAGTAATGAGAGGGAGACACCACATTCATTCATTCATTCATTCCAAAAGCATTCACCAAGAACTTTCTGCGTACCAGGTCCAGGCAGCCAGGGATCCTCCTGGCACTGAGAGGCACCAACAGACAGCACAGGACTGTCCCATGGGGTCACCGAGGGAGTGCAGGCTGAGTGTAGGGAGTTCCGTCTTTGCCTGCGGAAAGGAGGCAGTTTACTTAAGGATTAGCTGCCCCCACCTGCATGGAAGGTACCTTCTACTCTTCCACAATGCAGGCTATTCAGGTTTGAAAATAACACCGTGTTTCAGGGCCTGGGCCTTGAGCCCCAGGCTGACCAGAAGCTAACAAGCTTGATCTCACATTAGCAGCTTCAGCTTGTTGGCTCACTGGGAAGTGATAATCATGCCAGGGTCTCTTCCAGCCTAGACAGGCTGATTCTATGAAATAAACAAAAGACATCTGAGATGTTTTTCTCATCTGAGACACGGGCCCCTGGGCAAACTCCCCACTCCTGCCCAGAAACTGAGGCCTTCCAACCCTTTCTTCTGTACTCCAGAGCCCCTGGAGGGAGCCTGGCTGTGCCCTTCAGGGGCATTCTTCACTCCCTGTCTCGGTGAAACCTCAAGAATGAAGCGCTTCCTTTTCTGAGAATAGCCACCACATTATTCCATTCATGACCCCATGCTTGCAGAAACACCATGGTCCTAGAAGCAGCTAGAATAGAATTGTGGCTAGCCAACAGTCCCATCTGAGGGTCATTTATTGCACTTCTCTGTTTCACTTTCCTTGAATATATGGACAAATGCAATAGTTTGTGAAAACTAAAGGTGAAATTTCATATTGCTTGTATGAAAGCAAAATATCCTGCACAAAATAAACTTTCCAACCCTCTTTTCTCCCTCCCTTTTTCCTCTCTGTGCCCCCAACCCCTCCTGCCTTTTTCTCTGCCCTGTTCTTTCTCCTCTTCTCCCTCTCATCTGGCATGCCTAATCAATGGTACCTAATCACTTCTCTACAGGCTGACAGATGAGAAGTTCGCTGTATAGAGATGGGTTTCAGAAAAACTGGCAACATCTGTCCCATTCCTAACTCCACCTGATAACCAGTTGTGTTAGTAACATGGTAGAATTCAATTTTGTGTTTTCTGTTAAAAATTCAAGTGCAGAAATCTGGCTGTCCAGGGACTAGAAGAGCGTACCTATCCTGTCTCCTTTGCGAGTACCACTCGGGTGGTTTTTCTCTCCTCTCCTTTAGATGGCACCAGTTTATTGCAGTGTGGCCACACAGACACTCCCTTCTGCTACCTCAATTAGTATTCATTGTGCAAAAATAAGAAAATTCCTTCATTACGCTGGTGCCTGGTGGCAATCTGATAATTAAGGCGGTGCATCTGCATTTCCATTATAAACCCCATTTCTCACTTAGGGTTGTCGCTCAGCAATAAAAACTTGCTAGCAAGGTCTTAACCTTAGGACATTTAAAAATAAACATTGCTTTTAGCTTTTAAAGGGTCCGTCTTTTTCCTAATTATATATGTCAAGTCTGAGAAATTTTTTCTCCATGTGACCAAAAAAGAATTAGGACTTTATCTAGGTTTTTGGAAATTTCAACAAGGTATCAGTTTGTGTTAAAATAAAATGCAAAAAGTGAAAGGTATTTCAATAGAAACCAAAGAGGAATATAATCCTTTTAACTTTGAAATTTATCTTCCCAGAGATGTGAATGATGGATGGTCTATTCTATCATCTTCTACTTTTTGTGTCTCTGGTCAAACCTGCTACAATAAGGCAAAGCTAACATCTGCAACAGTTAACCAGAACTTCGTCCACAGTGCATTCCTTTAGGAATCACCTAGATCCTCACTGCATTTGCTTCTCCACTGTTTCAGGAGAAACTCAGTCATAAAGCGAATGCAGAGGTGAGGGCTCCTTGTCGAAGGCCTCAGCCACCCACATTCACAGTAACTGGAATTGCCTTCTTTATGGGCCCACATCAAGACTCCTGTGTTTTTCACAATAGTTCGTATTTCAAGTATTCTGTCCTGTTATCAGGCATTGTATCAAATCATGCATCCTGTTTTTTGGTCATAAAAATATCTGGCCTGGAAAATATCTGGTCAGATTGGGTTTCCCAGTCTGGAACATTTTCACACACGGCTTCTACATGAACCAACCAAAATAAAATCTCAAATCAATGTTGGCTTTCTTCCATCTGTACAGATACTCCTTCTTTTAAAAATAATTTGAGATTGGTAGTTACTTAAATGTTTTCTGTTTAACTCTCTGAATGTCATTAAAATTGGAATTTGTGAATTAACATAAAATAGCAAAGTCGTAGATTTTCATCAATTATAATGCTTCCCTGGTCTATATTCACTTTGTGTGATCAAGTTAAAATGTCTCAGGTACACATTTGAACTGATCCACATAGAAGAGTGACATTTGAATGTTTGTTACTGATCTCTCTCCATCTGCTATTAGCTGCTATTGATGTTAAGTGATACCAGTTTGCTCAACTGAAAGGCAGATTTGGGATTAAAACACAAACAGGTCACAGTTATAAGAGAAAAGAAATGTTTTTAAGATTTGCACCTCCAAAGAGCCCTGCTTGGGTTTCCAGAGAGCTCCTGCATCCTGGAATGGGAAGTAAGACTGGAATAGAAATGCATCTGCAGTGACTTTGGGTACTTTCCAGGTGCCAGAACAGAAAGACCCTGCAAGAGGAGAGCATGAGTTGCTGGAGACGGGGATCCTGACTGAAAGAACATAGGAAGACTTTCTCTGGAGGAGGACATAGCTATACAATGAGCGGCCCATAAACCGGTGTTACTTGCTATGTTTTCACTTCTAGTCAATCAGTAAGTTTGGACTTACTTTTTAAAATTTTTTCAGTTTCAACATTTGGCTTGGATTTGAATTGTGGATGACTCAAAGAGAAAGACACAGGCAATATCAGGGTGTAGAGCGTGACTACTTGGGATGGCAAGAAGCCCCTAAAGCCTTGCAGGAGAGACAGAGAGGAGGAGGGAGGGCGTCTGTGATCAAGTGGGCTTTATTCAAGAGAGAGGTGGAAATTTTGCACACTCTGTTGTAAACACAATACAAAACCATTTGCAACAATAACTTCTGTCTCAGACCAACTCGGAACTTAATAATATGTCCAACCAAGTCTCAATTTTCCCAGATAATCAGATATAATGATTGATCAATGACTCCAGTTTCCAGAAAGTAGAAAAGATTTGAACTCAAACCTCTGGTAGCACCAATCCCTGCTGCGCACCAGAGTTAATTGATTGTTTCTCCCTCTTGGGCAGCTTCTGAAATGTATGCAAATGACTAGAGCCACAGATGAAAGAAAGAAGTGAAAGACAGAAAGAAAGAGTCACACACACAGGTTTTATGGGTCTGTGCTACTCCCTGAAAGTATGTGTGATGCCTTTGAAAGGGTATTCAGAGATGAATCATGAGAATGGGAGTAGAATTACCTGTGTGTGTAACTGACATAAATGTGGAAAACAATTCCTTTCTCTTCCTTGTGTTGGCTTCAGACTGCAATCCCCATTTCCCAACATAAAAAAATAGCTAGATCTTGAAATGCCAATTTAATTGTAAGTCAAGATGGATCACCAGGAAGCCTCAGCTAGACAGGACTTGCCCAAAGAGAGGTGGGGATAGCGTTGGAGCAGAGTAGCAGAAAGAAGTTGTGCAGAGAAAGCAGGGTTGGTAAGGTGTATCACAAAGGAGAGTTGACTCTAGGTTGCAGCACTGCAGTAAATGATGAGGAAGATGATGGGTGCTGTCACTCACAGCTAAGTCAGTTAGGAAAGTCATGAAAGAGAAAAAATGCACCACTATGGTGATGCTTGGGGTAACTCCCATTATTCAGTGAAGCGAGTTGGAGCAGAAACTTAGGAGGCCACTGAGGTTTCAGAGTGTAAGTGACTGCAGAAGGATAATTTTCACCCAAAACATCAGCATGGAAAAGTGGAACCACTATTGAAATTTGAGAAAGTTATTTTATAACAAAACCATGTCTATAACTAAATGTGTCTGTACCCTTTTAAGTTGCTTGGGGATGGAACCTGCTGACTAGGAATTATACCCCAATTCACTGTGGAGCAGGGGTCCCAAAGAGTAGCAACAAAAGATCAGGTGAGGCTGGGTGCGGTGGCTCACGCCTGTAATCCCAGCACTTTCGGAGGCTAAGGCGGGAGGATTGCTTGAGCCCAGGAGTTTGAAAACAGCCTGAGCAACATGGAAGACCTTGTCTCTACAAAATTTATTTTAATTAGCCAGGAGTGGTGACATGCACCTGTAGTCCCAGCTACTTGGGAGGCTGAGGTGGGAGGATGGCTTGAGCCCAGAAAGTTGAGACTGTAGCGAGCCGTGTTTGTGCCACTGCATTCCAGCCTAGGTGACAGAGGGAGATCCTGTCTCAAAAAATTTAAAAAAAGATCATGTGGGTCTCTAAGCCAGAGATGCACCTGACCTCCTCCTCTGCCAGACACACTCCTATTCACCTTTCAAGATCCAAGTCGAATATTACCTTACACCTGTTTGGATGGCTATTACCAAACAATGAAAGAGATATTAAATGTTGGCAACAGTGTGAGGAAAGGGAACCCTTGTACACTGTTGGTCAGACTGTAAATTGGTGCAGCCATTCTTAAAAACAGTATGGAGTTCCCTAAAGACATTAAAAATAGATCTACCCTATGGCCTAAATATCTATCTTCTGGGTACATGCCCGAAGGAAATGAAATCATCACCTTTAAAGATATATGCAGTTCTCTGTTTACTGCAGCACTATTCACAATAATCAAGATATGGAAACAACCTAAGTGTCCCTTGACAGACAAATGAATGAGGAAACTGTGGTGTGGCCAGGATGGTCTTGATCTCTGGATCTCATGATCCACCCTCCTTGGCCTCCCAAATTGCTGGGTTTACAGGCGTGAGCCACTGTGCCTGACCAGGAATATTATTTAATCTTTAAAAAGAAAGAGATCCTGCCATTTGCCACAACATGGATGAAACCGGAGGACATTATTCTAAGTGAAATAAGTCAGACACAGAAAAAAAATTTGCATTATCTCAGTTACATATGGAAGCTAAAAAATAGTCAAATATACAGAGATAGAAAATAAAACAGTGGTTATCTGCGCCAGGGGTGGGGTGGGAATAAAGAGATGTAGGTCCAAGGAACAAAGCAGCAGCTACACAGAATGAACAAGTCTAGAGCTAAGGCACAATAAGGGGACTACACTGATGATATTGTACTGTCCTCAGGATTTTTTCCAAATTGGTAGATTTTAGCTGCTCTTGCCACACACAAAAAGAGGGTAACTACCTAAGATGATGGATATGTTCATTTGCTACACTACAGTAACTATTTTACTACCTCTGTATATCCCATAACATCATGTTGTGTACCTTAAATACACATAATCAAAATTATTTTTAAAAACGAGACAGAGAAAGAAACACTCAACTCCACATGCCCCACCCCCTGTGAAAGTTTATTTCTTTCCTCACACCCAATTCTTCCTCTACAGCATTTTGTTCATACTTCCTCTGTATGATATTTACTGCTATAGGACACTTAATAGATTAAAAAGCTGATCATCCCATATGACTGAGTTCTTGATGAGTTCTTGAGTGCTTCAGGATTTGATCTTAGCCATATTTGTATCCTCAGCGTTTGGTACAAGGTTTTCAGGTAAAACTAGATAACGTAACTGGTTATTGGCTAATGGACAGGTGGATACATGCATGACTGTTAGGAGGGTCTTGCTCTCGAGTTAGTCCTTTATGCTGGAGTGGTTATGAAGAAATAACCAGGGGCAGAAAGCCAGACATTTTTCACTATGGCAATGGCGCACACTTTTGTCCTGTAATTTAGTTTGAAGACAATGTCCATACACCAACCTGTGCTCCCGAATAAATGCCTAAGACTTCTTGGGGTGGGTAGGGGACCAATCTAATTGAGGATGTCATTCCATTATTGGCCCTGGGACACATGTCCACCCTGCTACTCTTGGAGAAAGTTGACTGCTAGTTTGTAGGAGGCATTTGCTGGCTGGAGCTGCGGTCAGTCAGCAGTGAATCATTCAGGTGCCCTCCAGCCGTTTCCTAAGAGACCACACGCTGACTACCTGCTGAATCATGAGCTTCCGTTGAATAACAATAGCCACTCTGACAAGCTGGAGGGAGGGTTTTGCTGGAGCAGATACTTGGCACACACCTGAGCTGCCCAATCTGAAATTAAGGGAAGAAAAAGGGAAATGTGCAGCTTGACTCACCGATAATGTATCGTCATGGGAGTTGTTCCCAAAGCAATGGTGTGTTTTCAGGTCAGAAGAAGCCAGGCAAACTTTTTACTTCATTCATTTTTAATAGGTATTTTCCTACCCTCCTTTATGTTGCTATGCCATCATATGAAACTAACTCCCTTTTAGTTCTCACTACATAGGCACTAATGGCCTACTTAGTCATGGAAAGAAAATGCAGCCCCACATCTTCTAAAGGAGGGGATACTTTATAACTTTCTACCTTAAAGTGGATGCTAAAGGCCAAAGTGTGACCAAGAATAAATCATGAGCTGGTTCCAATGAGACTCAAGGAAAACGTTCAGAATGCAGACGAAATAAACTTGGAGTTTGGAATGGATAAAACTTCTCGACTGAAGTTTAAATATAAACCCAGATTTCTAATCACCCTTTATTCTCCCCCTAAATACCCATAATAATCTTCTATGACGCTTGATATCATTAAAGCTCCAAGATGCTGCACAGTATTAGAGTAAGAAACAGCAAAGTTTCTCTGGGCTTTTTATTATAGTTCTACCAATTAAATGATGCTTAAGCCCTCATATGAAACTCCACATTTCTGTATCATAATATATACAAGAGATCATTTTGGTAAGAGGTATTTAAAAGGCTGGAGTGACCCATTGGCCAACCCAAGGGATAAGAAATGTGGAAGAGTGGAATACAACTTAGATTGTTAGTAGCAATGCACTGGGTCAGAGTGACTAGGCTGGGACTAACTTCAGTTAGGAAAATATGACTAGTTAAAAACTATAAAAAACACTAGCTTTTAAAAATATATACCTTTTTCCACCTGTCCCTGATGAGCTCTTTGCTTTTCATGTTGGGTCTTCCTTCTTCTCATTGAGTGAAATTGAATACCCTGCACGAAGCTCATGAGAAATCCAGTTATCAGAAAACCCAGATATTAGGAGCTCATGAGAAACCCAGTTATCAGTGTTATCCAAAGCATAACCCTCTTGTTCTTCATCTCACTCTGTCCATACCCCATTCTCTGCCTCTCTGCATGTGAATTCTGTTTAAAATGAAATATAGTAGTGAATTGACTCCTAGAAGAGACAGGACCCTGATGGCCACCAGATCTGCTGCAACGATCTATTACAACCACAGCTGAAAGGCCAAACTGTTGATGAAATTGTGTAGTTGTTAATTCAATACCATACTAAATATATGTTATTCTTTCTACTAAATTGACTGATTTCATGGAATTTACCTTTTTTCCAATAAATTGAATAGACAGTGTTGTATATCACAAAACATATTAAGATATCACATATGTGGTACCCTAAACTATTTATAGTCATAAAGTATTAAAGAACATGTTTTCCAAGAATATTTAATTCCATGGGGAAATGCTCACAATATAGTATGAGGGAACAAAGGAGAAAACAAAAACAAAATCTGCATACAACATGAACTTAAAATCTGTAAAAATATATGTGTGTATATTTATATATCAAAAATGCTAACTGAGCTGTATTCTCAGTACTCGTATAAAGAGAAGAGAATAGAAAATAATGTTCTCTAATTTTAAAGAGACATAAAGAGAATTATAATAATCAATTTTCTGAAGTTCTGCTCATAAAGAGCCTACTAGTTCACTACATGACAATATCTAGTTATGAATATTTGACTTACTAAGTAAAATGAAAAGAATATTACTCACTTCAGGAAATCTAAAAATATGGTTTTTCCCCTAGTTTCATTTAGAGTGTGAAATTTCAGAAAGGATTTGTGAATAAGAAAGTGCTTGACTTATCAAGGAAGAAAAACACCAACATGAAACATTAAACCTGTTAGACTGTTAGATATAAACCTGTTAGATGCATTTGACATGTCAATTCTATAAAATCACACATACAGTCTATCTATAAAATAAATTATATCATTATATTTTATAGTTAACATTTTTTTCTTGAGAATGCTCCAGTTTTTCAATGAATGAGAAGTAGGAATTATTTCCTTTTTAATAAATGCTCCAGGAGACTTAACCTACATGGCCCCATTTTTATGGAAGATGGTTTTATCTTCTCCTGCCACTGAGTCCTCGTATGACAATGCAGCCTTCCGCTTGGTGAATAAAACCCCATTCGAATGGCTGCCCACTCTTGCTTACATTTTGAAATATGTTTGCATTAAAATGTATTTATGGCTGAAAACGTTCATGAGAAGTCCCCCTGACTTTTTACTCTCCCAGGGATTATTGATAGGGTTTCTGCATTGATTCTATCAAACTCATTACCTGAGCTTCCTGTGCCTTTACTTCCCCAAAAGCAAAGTGCTCATCCTAATCTTCCCCCTCCCCAAGAGAACTGGGGGTTACATGGCAAGCAGCCTGCAATTTATGGAAACATCCTATACAGTGGCCCTGGTATTTGCAGATTTAACATTTACAAGTGGCCATGCATTAATTGTTCATTTTGCAGAGGGACAAATTTGAATAGAACAAAGTAAGAGGCTGGTGTACAGAAGCAAACACCCAAACTACTGAATCAAGCCAGCGACGCACCGAATGTCCTCACCTGCCTGGCTCATTTACAAACTCCCCAGAAGTGGAGTGCTGACCTCACGAGGCTAGACACAGGAAACAGTGGTCTCTTAAAGAAGTGATCATTGAAAATGTTTTATTTTCATTGACTTCCACCTCCCTATCACAGAATTATTAAAGAAGTGATGGGAATCACCTTACACTTTGAGTTACATGGTACTCGATTATAACCAATATCGGGGAACATTATTTGCTATGGTGGTACTTTCAAATTTAGTGATGTTTGACCACCTTGGGACACATTTCTATCAGATGTGAAGAGACTGTGATAAATAACTTCATTACTGGGATAGAAAATAAATGCACCTTTTCTCCCTGAAAACTGCAATTCATGCAGAGTTCTAGCTTGAAGTAAATAACTTCATTTTACAATTACCTCTTTTGTGTTGGCTTCCAAGACTTCTGCCATTTTAGGCTGCTAATGTTTGCAAAATTCATGCAGTGGGATGCAATGGTGAGTCTGACCGCTGCTTGTCTCACCTGCGTGTTGTGAATACCTGGATGCCCAACCCTTAAGGACAAGGCTTAAAGGACAAACCTGTAGCACAGCACCCACCAGGCAGTCAGGACAGGTGACTGGTTGTATTGCTAGAAGCTGGCACAGTCATTTTCCTATGATTCTTACCAGTTGTGAACTTCCCTGGCTCCAGGGCTCCCAGGTTCACCTCTGGAGGTCTGGGCTGGTCTTGGGAATGTTTGGTCAGTGCACCTGTCCCTAATTTCTCTTCCATTTCTTGGCAAATGAAGGCAGAATAATACCATCCCGTCAAAAGGTAACTCTAGCGAATGGTCTTGTCTCCTGCTCTGCCCCACTCCTTTGACACCCCACCCCCATTTCTGGCCAAAGCCCAGCTGCAAGGAGGATGGAGCTCATAGCAAAAGAAGAAGAAAACTTCTGCCAGTTGGTAGAAAGCTCAGTCTAAACGGAACATTTTGCACCAAGCTGAGGTGGAGGACAATGCCTCCAGCTCTCACAGTAGGAACTCCATCCTGGTACTGGCGAAATAGCTCCTTGGTGTTGTGGGTGGGAACAGGCTGCACATCAATGCTGGGACGCTGCCCCTGGAGAGGAGGTACTGGCCTTGAAGTGTTGCCTCTCAGGCTCATACCCTGCTGGAAGAACAAACAAGGAGGGATGGTTGTTTGTATGGACAAATATGGCCAAGTTGGAGGTCTGCCTGTGGGAGGAGCCCTGTCTCTTTTCATCCCTGGGTGAAGATTGGAGGGGAAGGGGTGGGGATGGAAGACATGAAACTGAGGCTGAGAATGGGAGAGCCAAGGAACAAGATTCTGATACTTATCAGAAAGGGTAAACATCCTTTTCAGGTTCCTATCCTGATTGCGGGCCACCTGTGTTGTTTTCCCATAGATTCAATTCCATCTCTTCATTCTTTCAACCAACATTCACTGGGTGCACCCAGGACGGTGCTAGGTACTGGGAGGAAAAATAACACAGCATGGTCTCTGCCCTCAGAGAGCTCACACTCTGCTTCCACAGCTTAATAAACATCATCCACTCCACCTGCTTTTCTTTTCATGTGATGTAATTCTCAAACCTTGGGTGAGCAGGTGCCGGTGGGTATTGCTCCCATGTGACACCAGTGAACCATATGCTGATGGTTTCTAAATCATAGGAAGCTTGGATTGGAAAAGAATGTAGAATTCAGCCAGCACTCTTGCTTTCAAACATGAACACTGAAGCCCAGATGTAGCCAAAGCACACAGAAAGTTAAAGGCGTGGTAAGATAATATCTCCCAGCTCCTGAGTCCCAACCCAGCGCTCCTGGTCCTGCCCCTGGTGCATCCTGCCCTTGGGAGACTTTTTCCTTCCTGCCCAACTTGCTATTCTGTGGTTGAGGGATTTTATCCAAATGTGAACACAGAGGAAGTATTCATTTAGATTTAAAAAAAAATTTTTTTATTATACTCTAAGTTCTATGGTACATGTGTTGTGACTACTACCCATAAAATATTTTTGGAACACAGCCTTTTCCCCTTAAATAGCTCACTAGGTAGTGAATCACCTACACCAGTAGTAGCAGAATCTCCTTTAGGATGATGTGAAATGCAATGTATGCCTTCAAGAGGAAGGTTTGTCTTGAAGCAGGCTTTTCTTCCTGAGACCAGAAAATCCCAAAATATGCTTCAAATTGCTTTCTGAACCATCTCTTTCTTTAAGCAGGTCCTATGGTTACATGGAAAGTTCTAATGGTGATTCTTCTAAATTATGAATTAGGGTCAAAAATGAAACCTGTAACTCTTCCTCTTTCTATTGCAATCCAGGGCTACTCATTTTTAAAAGAAACATTACAAAATCTGAGATTTCATTTAATCCGCCACACAAAGAAAAAAGATTTCATAAGTGACAACATTAGAGTTGAAATTTTAAGTGATTTGATATAATTTCACTCATTTGATTCTGCAACAGTGGAACGACATTGGCCACAGAAGTGTTACAACCCCAATTTTAGGCATGCAGAATCTAAATTTTAAAATAAAAGAATATATTTAAAATCTTAGGTGACTCAGTCAACTCAGTCAATATCACCCTGCAAGCTGGTGAAAATGCCTAAATTAGAACTTGATGCTCACTTCTCAGACCTTGCCGATAAGTTACGTTAAATTTACTACTATTGTCTTGTCATTCTTCTTTAAAGATTACTGCTGGGCAAAGCTGATATATCATTAAAACAGTATGATATCAATATAAAAATATGTTAATGGGACAGAATAGAAATCCAGAAAGCTCAGTATGTATAAAAGTTTGGTACTTGATAAAGGTAGCTTTCAAAACAATAGGAAAAGGAAAAAATAAATACTAATGAGCCAATTCTTTAAATCTTTAAGGAAAAATCAAAATTACTGCCTCATATAATATCATACATGCACTCACATACTTTCAGATGAATTTTGATTTTTTAGAAGTTAAAAGATAAAGATTTTCATGTGGTAGAATTAGAACAAAATCAGAGAAATAGAGGAATAATTTTATTGTAGAAGAGTCTTATGTAAGCATAAGAGCAAAGAAAGATCTCACCAAATAAATAAGCACTATATATGATTACATAAAATATAACACTTCAAAATACATGCACACACACACATCACAATATACATGACAGAGAAAAGACTAATAACTATATAAGGATATTTTATAAATAATAAAAAAGGTAAATACATCAATAGATCAATAGAAAACCTGGCAAAAGATATAAACAGGCAGCTCACTGAAGAAGAGCTAGAAATAATAGATGGTAAAATGGATGGCAAATATATGAAATAATTTTAAAACCTTATTTGTGATCAAATGAAAATTTCAATAATTCCAACACATTTATCATATGATATACATACACACAATATTCCACATTTATCTTATAAAACTGGCCAACATTTTTATTTTTAATGAATATGCCCAGCACTTAATAAAAATGTAGGAAAATGAACATTCATGCCAGCTTATGGAAACATAAATTGGACTAACCATTCTAATCCACAATTTGACAATAAATATAAAAGCCTTAAAATTTATTCTGTATGAAGTAGGATATATGTTAGGATATCAGATTCTTCTAGGGATAATACCAAGGGTTTGAGGAGACGATATTCACTACAGCATCATATGTAACTGAAAAAAAAGGATAGGGCAATCTAAGTATCCAGTAGCCAAAATGTCCAAACCAATCATGAAATATGTGCACAGGATTGGAATAATATGAAGATGACACAAATCAAGTAGTAGACAAACAGACTGAACTATGGAAACAATTGACAGTGTATTTCTAAGGGAAAAATTATCAAAAAGTACGTGCTGTCATTCATTTAGCCAACACATTGAGTGCTGAACTTAATTATACAAATAATAATAGCTTATGTGTATATGTAAAGAAAACACAGAACAGACATAAGGATAAAAACAAATATTACCTTTAAGTGTTGAATATTATAATGAAGATGATGGAAATCTTCCATCATCTCACTATGGTTTACTTTAATAAACATGTAAGACTTTGGAAATCAGAAAGTAATAAGGAAGTTAGAAGGTGTCATGCTTTACCACATCATACTTTTTAAAACATGCCATGCTCTTTCAACATGTCATGCTATATTGTCATGCTTTTCCCCATAAGTTACAATATGTCATGCTTTTTATTTTGCAAAATCCCTTCTCCTAAGAGTTTAATAATAATGATATGATGGGATGGCAAAATGGTTCCAGCTGCTTTTTTTTTCCTTTTCTTTTTTTAACCAATTGCCCCAGGCCAGTTTAAGAGCTTTGATACATGATCAGAGTTTCAGCCACAGCTTCCCGGCTGGTTCAGAAACAGCAGAAGGAAGAATTTAAAGTGCAGGTAGTGGCTTCAGAGTCTCTTGGCCTCTGAGTCTCCCAGTCACTCTGCGCCCTCCAAATCAAGACTCTCCCAAGTTTCTCTGTCACATGGTGCATTTGAGAGAAATGTAGAAGTGGGACTCACTGAAACTGAGGCTGGATCCTGGAATCATGCCTTATGAGTTGCTTACAAGCTTTGTTCCCTCCTTTTTAGTGTTCTCACACCTTGTTAAAACATCAAGTGCAGGTTCTCAATACTGCAAGAGAAGAGCCATCTTCCCAAGCGATTCAACAGCAAAATATTTAGATTTCCTCCCACAAATAAATGTCTTGTTCTATTATGTGCCAGTACAGGAATTATGGGACATGATCATTCAGCACCAAATTTACCTTAGATATTACAGTGATGTGTAAGATATGGCTTTTGTTGACAAAGGATTTATTATTTATTGTGTCAACAGGTCTTCCCAATGCTCCCATGAAAAAAACTTCCCGTGACCTCCTTTCACCTCAAATTACAGCTCCCTGGGCTTCTCCTCCAACACCACCCTTCTGCACTCATTATTTCTACTTTCTGAGCAGCTATTGTTCCACAATTTGTCAGTTGGACTTCTGTACCATTCTCCATCAACAATCTACTGAAAGTGGTCTGGTAAAGGTTGACAGCAATCCAAGTTGTGAGGTCCTTCAACTTCTCCATCATCCCACTGTCTGAAACACTCTCTCTGTCAATCACCTTCTACCTGAAGAAAACGTTCTGTTTCCTAACCAGTGACTTAGATTTGCACAGTGATCAAGCTTTCAATGCTTGTCTTTTCTTGTTCCTTGGTCTTTCTCATGTAGACTTACCAGTTCCCTTAACCTTCAACTATCTTCTCATATTCGCGACTCCTAAATTTGTGTTTCCAGCTCATCTCTCTCCTGGACTAATACAAATATGAAATAGCTTCCTGATCCTCATCAATTCTCTATTCTTATCCACACCCTCATTCCTTACCTATTGCTGAAGTCATCACCATTACCCTCTAACTCATATTCCTATCTCTGGCCTTATGCCTATCCATCCCTCTCCTTTAAAATTATATTTCTATGTCAGATATGGTTAGCACCTTTAAGGGCCCAAATGGAAACTTGGAGCATATAAGAAATAGAGTGCAGCTCTCCCTTCGCACTCTTGACTAAAATCTTCAGGAAAACTGTCATGATCTATATGAAAATCCACAATGCCTCTGAATATGAAGCATCCCTCCCCTGGAGTCATGCAATATCCAACCTTCATGGCCATATGCGGGGGTTCTGGTTCTGTTAGTAGGATCCCACATCAGAATAACCAGGTTGACAGAACACATATATGCCATTTAATTATAATACTTTAGATCATCCACATTTCTGACAAATGGTCTTTTGGCTCCTGCACCAACATCTTCAACAACTGGGAACTCTTTCTGAAAGTGTATCTCTTCTTTACAGAGCTCAGAAAATGAACTTGCTGCCTTCTTGAAGCTTTTCTTTATTGACAAGTTTTTAAATATTTTAAGAATATTCGGAACAAGAAAGCAGAATAACACAGTGATTAAAGGCACAACCTTTGATGATCAACAGATCTGTGTTGGAATACTTTCACTATTTACTAAATGATCTTAGACAAATTCCTCAATTGCTCTATTGCTTTGTTTTTTAATTTGTAAAATGGAGATAATATCATTACCCATCTTCTCCCTTTTAGGGTTCTGAGGATTAAATGAAGTAATGCTGGTAGTGATACACAGCACCCAGTCCATAGCAGGGGCTTGGTAAGGCTGGATACCTGCCCTGGCTAGGTGGGTTTTTCACATTTTCTTCCACCTTTTTCTATATTCTGTAATTATTGGCTCTTCCCAAGTCCTGCCCATATTCCTCTATATGTGGTCCTTGGAAATGAGGTATCTCGGCTTGAATGAGGCCTTCAGATGTGATCTTCAGGTCTCAGAATGGTAAACTTACTCCAACTTGCATCTGAGGCTTAATAGTATTCATGCAATCCAGAATCTTGTTAGGTGTTTGGAGAACCACACAATCCCTTCAACCTACAACAATGCTGCAAAGGGAGAAGCTTCCAGGTGCTTTCCCTGGACCTGAAGCTTTGCTGAGTCATGGATCCTCAAGCCTGTGTTCGTGCGTTTGTGCTGGGATCCAGCACAGAACCTAACATTGGGTTCTGTTAAATATCTTATCACTTTTCTTCTAAAGAAACTTTGCAGACTCTTCATGACCTACAGAATAAAATCTAAACTTAGAAAACTTGTTGTCTGATTTCTCTGCTCTGCAGCAGGGATTCCCAGAGGTAAGTGGATGCCCCTTGCACTTCCAAGCCCACTGTTAATGACATGCATGGTTGTGCCACTTGTCGTCTGGCTAATTGCATATATTTGCCTCTCTCCTAGACTGTGAGCTCCACAAGAAGTTTTGTTCTCCCTTGTGGGCCACGATGCCTAGTGCAGCATAGATAACCAACAAATATTTACCAATTTTAAGTCAGGATTTGATCCTGACACCTGCTCCCTTCACCTGGGTGGAATCGGTTGGAGACGGCCCATGGCCTGCTTGGAGTTCACGTTCATGTTGCTTTCCATGGTTCCTCAGGGGCCTACGCAATTCTTGTTGAAAGCTCATCTTTGGCTCCATAACACTCTAGATGTCAGGTTTTGCTTCCTTTGTTTTTTTCCTCTAACAGCTTCATTGAGATTTGATTCATATACCATAACATTTACCTGTTTAAAGTGTACTGCTCAGTGGTTTTAGTGTATTCGCAGACTCATGCAACCATCACCATACCAATTTTAGAACATTTTAATCGCCCCACAAAGAAACCCCATGGAGGGGGCAGGCATTCCCCATTCCTGCCCTCCACCCCCACCCCAAGCCCTGGCAACCACTAGGTGCCTCCTCCAAGCAGTTCATATAAATAGAACCATACAGTACATGTGCTTTTGTGACTGCTTTCTTTCACTGAACATACTGTTGAGAATCAGCCATGGTGTGGTATACATCAGTTCTTTGCTCCTTTTGACTGCTGGGTAATATCCCGTTGTATGGATGGGCACGCCACATGTTTTGATCCATTCGTCAGTGGATGAACACATGGGTTGTTTCTACTTTTTCTGGCTATCACTTTCAGTGCTGTCTGGATATAGTCCAATGAGGGTCACAGGAGAACAAGTAGAGGGTGATTTTTAAACGTGAGTAAGTGATGCACACAGAGGTGCGTTTTAGGCCAGTGATGGTGCATAGTTTGCAGCATGCACACTGCCAGGCCCATACCCTCTTCTGGGTTCTCAAATCCCTTTTCTATGAAGATTATTTCTTCCCTTCTTAGTTAATTTCCTTAGATTCGATAGGCATCAATAGTGTGCTGTGGACGAATTCCGCCTTCTGAAAGCTCTGTAACTGGGACTCTAAACAACTCGGGTGCAGAGAAGGATGAGCCTGTTGAGTGTGCAGGATCCTTTACTCAGCCTTGAGCCTCTCTATTCACTGGCGTTTTACAGTCACTTCAGGCTGGAAGCCATGCTGTGTGCGGTACTCCCAGTTCACCTGTATGTGAACACAGGACACTGAGGAAAAGCATTTCAACAGCCTGACTTCCTCAGATACATACAACCTCTCCTCCCACCCCAAACAAACTTGATTTTACTCTCCTTCCAGTGAGGGCAACATGTCAATCTCTTTTCAAACCCCACGTGGAAAGCCTGGCTACAGTTTTGGTAACAATGAGGTACTTTCTCCTCATTTATGTTAGCACTCTCACCTGCTTAGCCTCAAAAACCCCCAGTATAACCTTGCCTGAAGAAGTCGCTAAGGATGCTGGCATTATTTGTAAATCAATTGCAAATGGTACTCAGATATGAAGTTCTTATGCCGTCTTCGTTAAAGCTTTGTATTATTCTATGTGTATATAAATAGATAATTATTTACTTAAAAAATATTTTGTGGGCTATAAAGGTAAATGCATAAACAGGTCCTACAAGAATATTCTTTATTTTTGTAATTAAAACTATTCATTTCTGCCAAATTTTCTTCACCTTTCTTTTATTTCATTCAGAATATTATTATTATTATTATTTGCTCTACTGTGGGCAAAGTTTCTAGAATAGCTCAAATTAAAAATATGTATATACTCCCTCACCCCCTTACTCTATTTATGCCATCAACTTTTCTCCATAAAAGAATCTCATTTTATGCTTTCATTTTCCACATTGAACTTTTGGGTACAAGAAAGTGGGGGTGAAATATGAGTTCAGATGCCCGCAATTGTGTTGGAATATTTTTCTGCACACTCAAAAGCCTCCATTATGAACAAAGTCTGATGTTCGTTCACCCAGTGATGAATGTTGACTTAGCCTGAGAAAAAACTAATTAAAAATGTTGTGGAAAATGCAAACGTGGTTGATTTAAACAGCCAAAAGGAATTATCCTCTTGCAGTGTAAACTACCTATGGAGTGTTAAAGTTCCTGGAATCAATTAGTTTCTAGAAACCAAACAAATGATGATCTTACTCTTGTCCCCAAATGATAAAACAAAGGTTTGGTAAAAGAATACTATACATTACAGTGTTAACATTGGCTTTTAAAATTTTCTGTTTGTTTTTATTTTCTAATTTTTAGATAACTAAAGCCTAAAACTACAGCTAAATATGATGTTTTAATTCATGCTAATTACCACAAAATTCATGAGGTAGGATTTTTTTCTTAACCTTTCTTATTCACCTACTCCTTGCTCCAGAATTTCATTTTGGAGTTTATCAGAACAAAATTCTTTCGCTGCGCTCTCCAGTCCTGTTTGCTGAGTTCCACAGGGTTTGCTGACAAGTTCTACTTGAGTAAATTGTATTTAGACAACCGTATATTTCATTTAGGCCTTTTGCAATGACTGGGCCAAGGTCAGTTTTATATTCTCCTGAAATCATAAAGTGACACTTGAGATAAACAGAATGTTTACTCTCTCCATGTGAGCTGAGGCTGATATGTAAATTTATCCTTATTCTTTCATTAAATTTGCATTTGCCCTCTTAGCCAAACACTACAGACTTCCAAATCAAACAGTTTTAATGATGGTCAACTCCTTATGACCGATGGCCGTATCAGAGAAAAAGAAACAGCCATTTAGATTAAAATGAAAAGCACAGTGCAACATAACTCTCCTCTCTAGGTTAGTGGTAATTGGATGAACTTTCATACAAGAGGTGTTTTGATGCTTCGCTGCTTACCAGTAATTACCATGGTCTTCCGGCTTTGTGTGTGCCTGTGATGCACCCTTTATCTGTGACGAACACACCATACTCACCTATCATCATTTTTTTTTCCGGTCAAATAAACCAAGTACCTCTAAATAGATTCTTTATATTAAAGAAGGAGAAAAGAAAGGAAGGCATAACAGAAAGACTTGATCCTCTCCTCAAATGAATAACTTCTTGGCTAACTCTAGCAAGAATAAGACACAACAAATAATGACAATACACAAGGTAGAAGATGAAAATCAAAACTCTAGGTTTTGTAGACTGTTGTCTTCCTATGAGGTTATTCTGTTTTCCAGTGTGTGCGCTCTACAGAGGTGATTTGTCGCCCAGGGCAAGGAGGTGTGTCACTCGCTTACTCCAAGGAGAGCTGGAATCTGTTAGGTAAAAAGCTCCCAGTGCCCAAACAGCCTCGGGCCTGGTGAAAAAAGCCACTCCCAGCAGCTTAAATCTCTCCGATGCAGTTAAACAAGAGGGAGCCTCTGAGAACGTGAGGGATAAAATTAGTACCTGTGTTTGCTTTCCATTCTTTTTGAACAAAAGGAACTATTTCTGTGTTATGAGTTTGCAGAACACAGAGGGGATTAAGCAATGGGACCACACAACTCATTCCTTTCAGGTTGGGGGCTGGGTTAAACACTCAGCATAGCTCCCCGGGAGCGGTAGCGCCCGCTAGGTTTTATTCCCTTCTGAAAGTTATGCTATCGGGGTCTTGCTCAGGGGAAATAGAGCTCCACAGCCCTGCTTGTGTTTTGTTTCGGCACCAAATGCAATGCTAGCAAGTTCAAAGCAAACGGTCTGCGAGACAGGCTGCACAAAGAAGAAAAAAGTGGCATTCTTTCAGGAGCTCCTGGATTCTGCTTCCTGTAAGGAATAAAAAATGAAGACTGTTGGCGCTGAGCCTTGCTAGGTTACTGAAGATCTCCCACTTGGAATGTCAGACACATCAGTAAACGACTTGATCCAGCAACAGAACTAACGTAATTCACGCCATTGATACAACAGGACGAGTGTCTCTACCCAACTTCAGGGCTTGTCTTATGAAGAAGAAGACCAAGAAAAAGAAAGAAAGGAAAAGAGAAAGCAAAGAGGCAAGGGAGTGTGGGGGAAGGCAGAGGACACAGTTTCCTTTTCAGTGTGGCTGTCAAATGGCGATCTAACTGTGGCCGGGCTGCAGGAGAGCAGATAGCTTTTCTGAAGCCCGCAAGTATTTCTGCCATTCACCAGGCCGAAGGATGCCACACACAGTCTGTTTGTTCAACATAAGCAAACAGATTGTAAACTGGCTGATAATTTTTGTACTGACAATGTCATTTACAGCTGTCAGCCTTTCGTCTGCCTTGTTTGCTTTATTCAAATATGAACCAAGTGGACCTCCCTTCCAGCGCTTTCTTCTGCATTAAAATCACATCCATTCCCTTCCAAGCTGTCTTATCTAAAATTCATTGGAGGCCAATCAGTTGGCTGAATGCTTTGTTGTTTCCATGGAGGCAAGAAGTCTAGTGTGGACTTTCGGGGATTAGGAAGTTTCAGATTTACAGCCTTGAAGTGCGTGTTTCTTTCAGTTAGCTTCTTTTGATTGCAAAGAGGCAGGACATTTAAATATAATTTTATGTCTGAACCAGGAAGCAGTGCTTTAAAAATGTAATCATTCTGTTTTGTGCCTCCCTCTTGCCAGCACTTGGCCTTACTTCTTCTGGTTTAGTCCTTGGAATGTGCCACCCTCGCAGCATGGATTGGCAGTCTTTCTTTGCCCCTAGGTCATGACGGCTCCTTGGCCAGCGGGCACTGCTCAACTGCACCTCTTCTTTAAAATCCTGGCTTTGATCCTGCAGCCTGTCAGGGTGTCACCCACAAATCTTGAAGCCTCCTCTATTGTGAGTGGAAGTTGCAATACCTTCTGTTAAATAATTCACATCGGACTGGCTGTCTGGTGGCAGGCAGGCAGCTGCAGATATCGCCACTTTGCTCAGAGAGTACAGGCACAGTCTCCTTAAAAAAATAAGCCAGTGGCAAAGTTGCCTACTTCCCTGCACCTGGTGCTGGTGAGAGTTCCTAATTCCAGGATGTGCTTAACTCTGAACTTCAGCCTCATATTTTAAGGGCAACATCAAGAAAAAAGTGATGTTTGTTCCTGGGGATGGGGAGCCTTGCTGCATTCTTGGGAAAAGAGTGTTCTTTTGGCAAACGTGATTTCTGGTCTCTTACAAGGAATATCTTAAAATCATCCATGATGTATTGGGCAATTCATTACTTACACTGAAGCCTTTAAAACATAACATCACTGGTACTCTGATTTGACTTTTGACTGTGGCAATTTGTTTAAGTTTGTTTCCCAATGCTTAAAACGGCATAAAGTTAATCAACCTCAGTAAGTGAATATTGAGAATATATTATATGTAAAAATAAATTCATCACAAAAACTTTTATATATTTAGGATAATTTTAAGTTGCATCCCAACTGAAATTTGCTGTTTTTTTCTTTAGATTTATTGCAACCAATCTCAAATATTTGTTTAGTATCAACTCTTAGCTTAGAATACATAAATCCTACTACAGGTACCAAATGAATATTACTCATGAAGTCATTTGAGAAAAGTTTGAGGTAGTGTCCAATCTCATGCTAGGTGGAATTTGGTAGAAAGTATGTATTTTTTAAAAGTTTCAGAGAAAAGAAGACTCAATAGAGGTTGCTACATGGAGGAACATTCATTCTATCTATTTAGTCAACATAAGAAGCATACAATACAATGAGGAAGCGGGTAATTTTATGTGATAACAAGCTGTGCTATTATAGAATAGAATGTATTATTTGCAGTTATGTGAACTAATGTGTTGTATGGACTGTGATCTGGTACATAGACCTGCCTATTCTTTTTTTTGTTTTGTTTTGTTTTGTTTGAGACAGTCTCCCTCTGTTACCCAGGCTGGAGGGCAGTGACACGATCTTGGCTCACTGCAACCTCTGCCTCCTGGGTTCAAGCGATTCTCCTGCCTCAGCCTCCTGAGTACCTGGGATTACAGGTGCCCATCACCACACCTGGCTAATTTTTGTATTTTAGCAGAGACAGGGTTTCATCATGTTGGCCAGGCTGGTCTCGAACTCCTGAGCTCAGGTGATCTGCCAGCCTTGGCCTTCCAAAGTGCTGGGACTACAGACTATCTGTTCTTTAATATAGAATGTTATTAACAGTCTGGAGTCCCCATGGTTACAATGTGTCCTGCTCTCTTGGAAGGCCACGCCATTTGCTACAGCTGAGACCTTGTTTCCCTATGACTTCAAAGAAGACCTTCTTGTTGTAAAACAAAGCATTAGTCTTTGCTTTTTATCTTTAAGACTTTAATCCTACTCTGGTGTATGTAGGGATATTTAGCTGTCAATATCCTGCTTTTTATGTTCTATTGAAATTATAATAATTTTAATATGTTAATTAAAATAAAATTGATCTACTTACTAAATTTTTATGCAATTTAGATGCTATATAGTTGATCGGTCACTAAAGTATTTATCTGAACCTATCCCCTACCATATAAAAAATTACAGCACCCTTTGTGTGCAATTCCAAAAAGCAAGAAGCTCTGAATACTGAAATTTTAACATGACATGAACTGTACTGAGAATATGTAAAATCTTTTATTCTGCATGCATTTGCTGCAGAAATATTTGTGTTTAATTATGAGATTGCTCCCCTAGACCCCACTGGGTATATTATTAAACACATGGAATATTGTTCATCTTATCTTTAAAAATCTTTAAGTTGCTGGATTCTGAACACTTTCAGACCCAAGGGTTTTGGACAGCATAGCACATACCTGTCTAAGGTGTGTTTCATGGTGACTCTATGAGAAGCAGATTAACACTCACGCAAACTATTAAGACTTGTGGCTGAAAGGACTCTGCTGTGAACAGACAGGAAGAAAATTGTAATTAGAAAAGGCAACTATAACTTTGATCATATATGAGAATATAGAGGAGAGGAATTGGAGAAACAAGTTGTTGGTACAGCAGTCTGTAAAGCCAGGACAGCTGACAGCATCAATTTGATGTTTGGCGAACAATAGGTGGAGAGAAGACAAAGAGTTCTAAAGAAAGATAAAGCACATGAGAGAAAATGGAAATAAATGTGTCATCTGAATGAGGTATATTTTCTCCTTCTTTGCACAGATATTGCAACTCTTCTACAAGTTTGAAGCTACATCAAAACAATTTTTTAAAAAGTCAATAAAACCCCAAAGGAAGCACCAAAGAAAGTGAAGCACTCACAGAAAAACAAAGAACCTTCTTTGACGTTTTCTCCCTTTTCCTTTCAAGTGGCTAAAGTGGAAATGAGCAATCAGAAATGCAGCGAAATAAGAGAGAATGTAAGAATAAAGAAAAATGAGTGGAGAAAAAAAAAGAGAAGAGAGAAGGGGAGTATATCTGAAAACCATGTTTTGATGTTATCTAACTCTTCAATAGTAGCTTACCGAACATCCCCAATTGTGGGGCTCTGGACACGTACCTTAATTTTTGTGTGCCTCAGTTTCTTCATCTGTAAAATGGGAGTGATATGGAATCCATCTCACTGGATTGCCATGAAAAGTAAATAAATAGAGATTCCGAAGGAAGTCTCACAAGCACTCAGCAGATATTTGCCACATTTGCTATTGTGATGTTTATTGGCATTATTCCTACTGTGTGCCAGGGCGGTGGGCCAAGAGTTTCTCATTCATTACCCTCTTTTTACTTACAACAATGCTCTGAGGTAGATACTAATATTGTTCCCACTTTACAGATGGAGAAACTAAGGCTTAGAGAGCTTAACCAACGCAGGACAAATACGTGAGGACTTGCTTGGAATGAAAACACATCTAGGATTACAGGGATGGAGGAACAAGGTCTGAGGGAAGGCTCAGCCACAATAACCACAGGAGGAGACTGCAGCAGCGAGGAGCTGCTGGGGCATCACATGTACATGGTAGTGCAGGGGGCCTCCGAGGAGCCACATAAGGGGCAGGTGAGCAGGTAAGCTGGGCAGTCCTCCCTCTTCCTCCTGTGCTAAGCAATCCCAGAGGATACTTGCCTCAGCCTGATAGTGGTATGGTAGTGCCCTCTTATGCTTGAGGAATACATTCCAAGACCCCACTGGTTGCCTGCTACTGTAGATAGTACCACACCCTATGTACACTAAATAACTAAGCCGACTACTAAGTGACTGATGGATGGTGGTGTCTACAGTGTGGAGATGCTGGACAAAGGGATGATTTATGTCCTGTGCAAGACAAAGTGGGGCAGTGAGGAATTTCATCATGCTACTCAGAATGGTGCACAAGTTAGCATTTATGAAGTGTTTATTTCTAGAATTTTCCATTTAATATTTTCAGACTGTGGTTGACCACAGGTAATGGAAATGGCAGAAAGTAAAATCATGAATAAGGAGGGACTACTATATTCTGGTAAATGTCTAACAAATGGCTCTCTGGCAAAAAGTGCGTGTGTGTGTTTATTACAGATATCTAGAAGAAAATATGGGAGAAAAGTTCCTTGACATTGGTCTTGGCAATGTTTTTTTTTTTTTTTTTAATATGACACCAAAAGCACAAGCTACAAAAGCAAAAATAAGCAAGCAGGACGACATCAAACTAAAAAGCTTCTACACAGCAAAAGAAACAATCAACAAAACAAAAAGGCAGCCTATGAAATGGGAGGAAATATTTGCAAACCATAAATCTGATAAGGTATTCATATCCAAAATATATAAGGAACTTACACAACTCAATAGCAAAATAACCAAATAACTCAATTAAAAATGAGTAGGTATTTTTCCAAAGAAGACATATAAATGGCCAAGTGCATGAAAAGGTGAGCAACATCATTAATCATCAGGGAAGTGACAATCAAAACCATAATGAGTTATCACTTCACACCTCAGGATGGCTATTATCAAAAAGACAAGAAGTAACAAGTGTTGGCGAGAGTGTGAAGAAAAGAGAGCCTTTGTGGTTGGTTGGAATGTAGACTGGTGCTGCACTATGAAAAACTGTATGGAGATTCCTCAAAAATTTAAAACTAGAATTATCATATGATCCAGCAATTCCTTTTTGGGTAATATATCCAAGGGAAACAAAATCAGAATCTTGAAGAATTATCTGCACCCTCATGTTTATTGCAGCATCATTCACAATAAGCAAGACATGGAAACAATCTAAGTGTCCACTGACAAGAGATCAATGAATAAAGAAAATGTAGAATATAATGGAATACTATTTAGCCCTTAAAAAGACCGAATTCTTGCCTTTTGTGACAAAATGGATGAACCTGGAGGACATTATGCCTAGTGAAATAAGCCAGACACAGAAAGGCAAATACTGCATAATCTCACTAATACATGGCATCTAAAAAAGTCTGACTCATAGAAACAGAGTAGTGGTGATTAAAGGCTGGAAAGTGGGAGACATAGGGAGACTTTGGTCAAAGGGCACAAGGTTTCAGTCATAAGATGAAGAAGTTCTACAGATCTAATGCATAATTGGAGAATGTATTGATAACTTGGAATTTTACGAGAGCAGATTTTAAGGATTAACACACATACACACACACACACACACACACACAAATAGTAACGAGTAGTAGTGGACGTGCTAGTTAATTTGACTGTGGCAATCATTATGCAATGTATATGTATATCACGTCATCTCATAGTATACTTTGAATATACATTTTTGTCAATTAAATATTTTTTTAAAATATTATTAATTATAAATTTCATATAGCTAATTGATTTTAACAGAATTCTTTTGTTGATTTTGCTGAACTTTTGCACTCATAGCCAACTACAAATCAATTCTTCTTCTTTTTTTTTTTTGAGATGGAGTCTCGCTCTGTTGCCCAGGCTGGATTGCAGTGGTGCAATCTCAGCTCACTGCAACCTCTGCCTCCACCTCACTGCAACCTTAAGTGATCCTCTCACCTCAGCCTCCCCAGTAGCTGAGACTATGGGTGGGCACCACCACACCCGGCTGATTTTTGTATTTTTAGTAGAGATGGGGTTTTACTATGTTGGCCAGGCTGGTCTCGAATTCCTGACCTCAAGTGATGCGCCTGCCTTGGCCTCCCAAAGTGCCGGGATTACAGGTGTGAGCCATTATGCCCAGCCTACAAATCAATTCTTGATCACTCTCAGATTCTGCAAAGAAGCTCCTCACCTCAATGATGAGCAAATGCAACTCCAGCATGAATGTTAGTTGATGCTTCTGTTGATGTTAAGTAGTAAAATGAAAGTGAAACAATGAGGACATATATTGGGACTTTATTTGTTCATCAGTGGAATGAATGGCTTCTTTGTTGAATTGGAGAACAGTTTTCAAATACTCAAAAAATATTTCCTGAAGTATGCTTTATGTGTTTTCATAATATAATGGCTATAAACGCAGCACATTTTTAAGTTTAACCTGCTATATTAACATTTTCTCCACCACTTTCTTAAGTCTAGACAAACAACGAAACAATAAGTCAAGCTCTGATTTTCAGCGTTTGCCAGTTTCCACGGTGTGGATACTCTCATCACGGTTGAATTCAAACTATCAACATGAACATGGATTTGGCAAGAGGTACCAACAGGATACCAGTATCTACAGGTCTCATGAAGGAGGAAGCATTTGAATTTGGCTTGTAAAACATGGGGAACTTTGTATAGACAGAAATGGAGAGAGAGGACGTTCCTGGCAAAAGACACACTTAAATAAAGGCAAAATAGGGAAACTGTTTTGACATAGCGAGGCATCAAAGGGCCTACAGAAGACACCAAGAAAGACATGCAGGACCTTGGGAAAAAGATCTGGAATGAGATTTCAAAGGACTCTGAATTCCTTTCTTATCCTATGAACTTTCCTTTTATCCCATTAAAGGTTTTGTTTCCTTTTGCTTTTGTTTGGTGGGGAATAATTTGCATGTTTGTATTGTTTTGTTATATGGAATGGAAGACAGAAAGGAAGCAAGAAGGATGGTGTGAAATGGTCAGATGTGATCTGTAAGGATAGTACCCTAATAACCAGTTGTGGAAGGGATGGAAGCTGACAGACTAGAGGTGGGGAAAGTTGGGAGGAATTTACAAAAGTCAGCACCAGAGGGAATGAGACTGCACCAGGCCACAGCAACAAGAATGTCAGGTCCAGTGGGCTTGGATGAGGCCTAACTTACTGCCCTCTATGTCCCCAATAATCTAAACAGGGCCTGGCACACGGAAGGTGCTCAGAGACATTTGCTGAAGGAATGAACGACGGAAATGTAAAGTAGGGAGGAAGGGGGAGAGATCTCAAGTTTGTTCATATCAGGAAAATAGTTCTGAATAATACTGAATTCTATATAAAAAATGTAATGCATTCTGTATCAGAGTTTCCAAAAAATAGTTTTAAAAACTATGTTGCTGCTTAAACCAGCTCTGACGGGAAGTTGAAAGTATTGCTTATAAGCCACAATTTTATAGGAATCTTATATGTACCATTGAAGTAATGTGGATAATGTAAGGAGATTTTTCTGAATGTAGATCACATTATTTTTCTGGGTACTTGCCTTATTCTAACACTACCTTCATTCTTTGTTCCTTCTTCCTTTTCAAGGGGTTAATAGTCTGCAAAGAATCTATTAAATGCATTTATGGAAACTTCTCATTATGAAATGCTTCTTAGGAATCCACCTAGGGAATAATTTGGGACTTTTTTTTAAATTCAATTACTTCTTTTTCCTCTAGGTAGGAAGCAGTTGGGAAGGGTTATACTGAACTACAGGAATTAACTCTGAATCCAAATTTTGAAGTGTGTTAGTGGCGGCAAACTTCCTTCTCCGGACATTGGTATGACTCAGTATTAAAGTGCTGGGCTCCTGGATGATAAGAAGTCTGTGTGTGTGGGTGACCATTGTATGTACATGCCCGGTTAATCATTACAGGCTTCTCTGCTTATCACCACAGTGGCGCTGACCACAGGCCAGGCAAGAGGAATGATGGATTTCTCCCGAGTTCTTGGCAGGAACTGAGCTCCACTGGTTTTATTCTGAAGCTGCTAACAGAGAGCCTCCCACCCTTGCCCTTATCACTTTTTATTCTTCTACATCCTTGAAATTAATGAGACAATGAGTTGGTTGTGGTGACCGTTTCCAGGCCTGTGGCTGCTAACTAAGCTAGCATCCAAGTCTGGCTGAGAGGTGGGAGGACTACGGCCAGGAGATGTTGGGTTTCACTACATGATGCAATGCTCTAATTTGCTGAATCATAGTTCCTAATTTCCTGGAATCCAAGAAACATGGCCTTGTTTACCCCCGTTTGTATTTAGATTCAAGGGCTGGACATTTAAAGATCACCTGTCAGTCAATCCGCCTCCTTAAACTAAGATCTCCAAAGCAAGATGTGCCATTTTGTAAAAACTTCTATCCAAGTTTAACAGGCAGAAAGAAAAGTGAACATATCATAAATGTATCACCCAGTGATTTTTCACAAGCCAAGCACATCCTGTAACCAGCACCCAAATCGAGAGACGAACACCACCAGCCCCTTGGAAACCACCGGCTATTTCCCTTCCAGCCAACGACTTTACCCTCCCCAAGATCCCAACCATCTAGCCAGCAGCATGATTCGTTTTTGGACTCTAAATAATTGGAATCACATCATATTGACTCTTCTGTGACTGGCTTCTTTTTCTCAACTTTTATCTTTGCAAGATTCAACCATATTTTTGTGCTTATAGCTCACTCTTTTTTCATTGCGGTATACTATCACTTTGTGCGACTATACTATTATTTATTCATTCTAAAGGTATTGTTTTTACGCTCTAAATTTCTCGGAGAGGAGTTTTTGCCACACCTCAATACATTCAGACTTTGAGTCATAATTGTAAATCCTCTTTTATTATTATTATTATCTTTGCTGTCTCCTACATCCAATTATTCTAATGAACTTCTAATGATTTCATGGCTTCATCTCCCTTCTCATCAGATTCATTTACAAACATCACCCAAGAGCACGGATCTGACCACATCCCTTTCCACTGAAACTTCTCCTGCTGCAGTCTCCTCACCCAGGCACTCCTCGTCCTCCCTGGCTTGGTCCTTTCCTGTATCTTGCCTAATCCGCTTTGAAAGCACAGGATCTACTTTTTCTTTCTGGGACTGCATCATTATTTCCCCAGCCCTAGGCATATGTTGAAGGGTTTCTTCAGTCTAGAAGTTTCTTTTCCCTCCATATACAAGTGTCAGAAACTGCTAACCCATCCTTGAAGACCCAGTTCATTTATCCAGTCCCAGCTCTGGTCTCCAGTTTGCCTGTTTCAAAGTCGGCTCTGTAGGGCTCTGCCCCTTCCGCTTCCCCGTGAGCTAGCAGGCGTCTGAGGGCCTCGGGTTTGCTCCCAGCCTCTCTCACCTTTGCCCCCAGATATCTGCTCCGTGAGAATAGCCTGGATGTTCTCTAACCCATCGTTTCTTCTTTTATTTTCACATTTCCTGATTACGTTCTGTCTCTTTTTCCAGGAAAAATGTCTGTGGGATGGCATGCCTTTCGAGGGCTGTGTGTCACGGAGAGATGAGTGAGGAGGAGAAACCTATTCTGATGCCCAGTTCGAGAGGATTCTCATCCAGACTTGTTCTCCTCTGAAAGCTCTCACTGACTGTACCTTCTTAGTGTTGTTCTCCAGGTAGAATGAGGAGAAGAGCGCTGTTCACATGAGTAGCTGAAATGCCTTTAAATCCCATCACAATCCTGCAAGCTTAATGTGCTCAGAGGTGGCCAAAGGGAAGAGGAGGAAGCACAGCCGCTGGAGAGGAGAGACAGCGCGAGGCAAGGCAGGCTGGCTTCGCATCTTCCTTCTATTCATGCACAGTTGTCATGGTCTGACAATTGCATCATCACATACACCGAAATGTCACAATGTCCTTATTTTCTAAAATTCTTAGTGCATAGTGTGACACGAAAAAATTCTTCTGATTATGAATTTATATGAAAAGCCTTCTAATGGTAGAACATTTAATTTACATCTAGTTATACATTCAGTGATTCACATTTTCTGAAATTAATATAATCAAGAAAAATCAGGACTGCCCTAAAAAATCTGCTCTTTGTCTCTGTTACTGATTGTAGAGCCGACCTCTCAGATCTGTTGATGAGATTTCTGCATGCTTTCTTTCTACATGACCCTGAAAAAATTTTTTAATGGGAACTCCTAAGGAGAAATCAGAGTTTCAGAAGACATCAGAGTTCAGAAGAAATTAGAGTGAATGTGCTTGAAATCTAGAAATTTGCTGAGAACAATTTCATGCAGAGGAGAGAAAGAAAAGACTGAATCCAGGCTAGAAAGTTAAAAACTGGCCAGTTATATCAATAATATGTCAGTTCTCAGCCCATCCCTTCTCTTGGCATGTGACCTCAAGATTGTCACCTTAAAAAAATAAGTTCTACGAAAGTAAAAGTACTCAAGAGTTGGCTGGGATTTCCGCTGCATTTTAAACAGCTCATTTGTATTCTCCTTGTACCCTAAAAGACCAGCTCGAAAGCAGTGAAGAGCATAAAGCAAGAGGCAGCTGGAAAAAAACAGGTCTTGAAATGATAAATGTAATGTTTCATGTCAGCAACTGGAATTTTTTTTGTAGTGTTACTGTCTTGGCCTGCTGACAGCATGATTTAATGGCCTGGTTGCTCCATGAGTTGACATGGCAACCATAGAAAATGCCATAAATATCTGAGTGTGGACGTGAATGGTATGTTTACATTGTGTGTGGTGCATTGTGTGACATGTGGTGGCTGTTGTCTCTTCCAGTTGGAAACGTCTGGAATTGACAGCCATGTTTTAGAGCCATTTGGGTCTAAAACAACTCTCATGACAGACACTTTACTGCAAGCCCAGAGCTGTGCATTTTTGTGTATATTTGAGAAATTAAACTCAGTGTTCAACGGGCCAGAGGGCCTTAACACAGTTTGCCATGTACCATAAGCCACTTTCTACCTCAGAGTCAAGACAATGTTGAATTTCTTCTGTATTCAACACGGTAGAGAACAATTATGTTCATTCAAAATTGAATTTAGTGAGCACTTCCCTAGATTTACTGAAACCCAAATTTTAGAATTGGAAATATTTTTGAAATAACTTCTAGTCCAATAATTTTATTCCTTAGGCAAAGTAACAAAAAAGAAAATGGTTTATTTGTTTCATGCTCCAAGACCTTGTAGGAAAGCAATGACATCCATAGTTCCCTGTGCTTAGATTTTTGCACATTCAAAGAAATGTGAAATCATGTTTTAAAAAGAAGAAAAAGGGAACTGAAAACTGATTATATTGTACTGACCATCAGTTCCCCTGAAGACCACCAGAAAAATCTACCTATCAAGCAAAACTATAACAACCACCATAGTAAGATAGAACACCACCTTGAAATGAAAATTAGGCTGGAAATGAAAATTAAGATACGGTATAAATAACACCCTAGGACCTAGGCTGAGTGATTTTTAAGATGTTCTTTTCATGTAGGCAACTGGTTTGAACTGCATGGAGTTTATGGTATTATAGCTTTCAATTAGCTGGGCACAGCAAGGCCAGGCTAAGAAGTCAGTCTTTCTGAGGAGATAGTTTGCCTTAATAAATGAATTGTTTAGCTCATTTATGGTCTTATTTTTCAGAAACCGGTATCCCTGGAACATGCAACTCAGCTACTTTTGCTTGATCTTGGTATTATTTAACATACGGACAGGAAAGAATGAGTAGTTTCAGTACTGTTTAACACAGGGTCAAGACATTATGTTGACCTCTTTTATCAGTAGCCTCAGGTAAGTAATTTACTCTCTCTGGCTCTTGTTAGCTCACTCATTTATTCACTTTCCCTTTCACTAATCATATTCACTATTGAGTACAGATGATTCTTAACTTACCATGGCTTGACTTAAAATTTTTTACCTAACAGTGAGAAAGCAATGCACATTCAGTAGAAACCCTAGTTCAGTGAATTCAGAACTGATCAGAAGATCAGTGAATTCTGATCTTTTCCCAGGTTAGTAATATACCATACAATACTCCCTCATGAAGCTGTGCAGTAGCGGTGAGCCATAGCTCCCAGTCAGCCATGATCACAAGGGTAAAAAATTGGGACTGTACAGTATACTGTGCTTCCAGGTGATTTTGCCCAACTGTGGGCTGATGTAAGCGTTATGAACAAATTTAAGGTAGGCTAGGCTAAGCTATGATGCTCACTAGATTAGGTATATTAAATGCATTTTCAACTTATAATGGGTTTATTGGAAAGTAACCCCATTATAAGTCTGGGAGTGTCTGTACTTGCTAAATGTGCCCACTTAGGATACAAAGATAAGACTTGATAGCTGTCCTCAAGAAACCTACAATATATACTCTTGGTCATTTAATGTGTTACCATTATGTTAGATTCTTAAGTTTCAAGGAGCCAAGATGTGTGTGGGTAACCACAGGAGATAACTTTTATTATAAGTGCTTTCCAGGATGTTAGAAAGCACAAAAAGTTATCTCAGCAGCCAAAAGCCAGGAATTATGGAGACCAGAAACATTTTTGACCACAATTCAGGGTATTATAGGAGCTCTGGTGATCCTAAAACCACTCTGGGGGGCCCATCTCCTCTCCAGAGAGAGGAGTTGATTAGCTGATTAATCACAATCCAGTGTGGTGTACCACAACCTACCCAGGTTTTCACACGAGGCCAACTCATCGAGCAGCTAACAGACAATGCTGTCCCTGGATCAGTGGCAGGATCCAGTTGTGTGTCATTGGATGTATTGCTCAGTCCTGCTACACTCAGCTATGGTTCATGAAACAGGTCCCATGGCAATGTATATGAGAAAGACCTGGGGCATCTTGCTCTGAAAGCCTCTTGGGAAAGATGGACCCCCAAAGACCCATGAATTGCCCAGGGTGAATATATGCTAGGCGATAGAATTATAAAATATTTTAACATTTCAATTACATGAAGTTTTTCTTTTTATAAATTGTCTCATTAAGCCTTACTTCCTTTACTGAAGCCCAGATCTTCACTAGAATCAAACACAACTCTCTGCACCAAAATTATTGTATTTCTTTTTTTAAAAAGTTTTTGTGGTATGAGATTTTACTGTATTCAAACAATTAGGGAGAATATCTAAGTGAACAAACAAGCAACCAGAGAACTGAAATGGAAAATTTTTAAAATCTTAGTCTTTCTTTTACTTTTCTGTTTTTTTTTCTTTAATCTTGGTTTTGCAGAAGAAGCAAAATATTGTCAGTGAAGAAGAGACAAATTTGTCACATCTTAATTTGATGGTAAAGAATTGCCTTTAATCATTGACCTTTCTTTCTTTGTCTTGGGATCAAATTGTAACTATGGAGCCTGTTTTAACACGAAGTCTGAGAGAAAAGGGTTTAACCTCGCTGAAGGTAACAAACGTTGTCCTTCCCACGCCCAGTAGGTATTGATGTGTTTGGTTTAGAGACCCATTCATCACAGCACTGTGAGCAGTCATCAGTCACACTAAGATGGGGACTTCGCCTCCCAAACTTCTAATTTGCCTTGTTCAAAACTATGAATTTGCATTGAAAAATTGAAAATTTCTCTGTTGTTTTTGGTATGTAACAAATGGAGACTGTAGCAGTCCGTTCTTTCACTGCTACAAAGAAATATCTGAGACTGGGTACTTTGTAAAGAAAAGAGGTTTAATTGGCTCACAGTTCCACAGGCTATACAGGAAGAATGATGCTGGCATTTGGGGAGGCCTCAGGAAACTTATAATCATGGCGGAAGGAAAAGGGGAAGCCAACACTTCACTTGGGTGGAGCAGGAGGAAGAGAGAGAGAGGGGAGGTGCTACACATTTTTAAACAACCAGATCAGCCAGGCACGGTGGCTCAGGCCTGTAATCCCAGAACTTTGGAAGGCTGAGGTAGGTGGATTACCTGAGGTCAGAGGTTCAAGACCAGCCTGGTCAACATGGTGAAACCCCGTCTCTAATGAAAATACAAAAAATTAGCCAGGCATGGTGGCAGACACCTGTAATTCCAGCTACTCAGGAGGCTGAGGCAGGAGAATTGCTTGAACCTGGGAGGCAGAGGTTGCAGTGGGCCAAGATCTCACCCATGCACTCCAGCCTGGGCAACAAGAGCAAAACTCCCTGTCAAACAAACAAACAAACAAACAAACCAAAAAAACCCCAGATCTCCTGAGAACTCATTATCGTGACTACAGCTCCAAGCGGGATGCTGTCATACCATGAGAAACTGCCCCCATGATCAAATCACCTCCTACCAGGCCCCCGCTCCAACACTGGGGATTACAATTAGACATGAGATTTGGGTGAGGACAAAGCTCTAAACCATCTGAGAGATCATGTTTAACTTTTTGGAGCTACAGTGCATGGAAGACTCTTCTGCAGTTTAAATTGTTTTGGTACTGTGGGATATCTCCATTGTGAGAGACCAAGTTTTCAGGTCACTCTGTGGCTGACTTCTGTGGCTTCTCAAGTGACATTGTTATTGAAAGAATAAAAGTAGATTCACAAATGAAGGGGTCACAAATATAGTACGCAAGTGGAAAAAAGAAATGCCGCTAGAAACAATGTCACCCCAGTAGCAATGAGTAAACCTAGCACCCAGATCTTCATTTCTATACCATTCTCCAATAAAAGGAACCAGGGCTTTTTGGAGACATGGCTGATTCTCAGGCTGCATCACAAAATATGCACAATGAACATGGTACATCTTGCAGTTCCAGGAAGCAAGGAAGTGATTGGGAAAAAAAAAAAAAAAAGGACACAATGATGGAGAAATGTCAGATGGACAAAGGAAGCAATGGAAAGAGCTCCCAATGGCCAAAGCTGGAATAATTAGACCAACAAAATAAATAAAACAATATGGGACTATAACCCAGAGTATAAAATAAATATTCATGATTCCATATTGATATAAAAATAATAAAATAAATGAATAAATGGGGTAGGAGACAAAGGTCTCTGCAGAAATTCCCAAATCATTTATGCACAAATTCTGCCCTCCAGGAGGTAAAGTATAACTCCCCGTTCCTGAAGACTAGACTGCATGTAGTAACTTTCTTCCAAAAAGCACAGTATGAAAAGAGGGGAAAAGGAAACTTACAGTGGAGAAGCTGGACAAACACCACCTCAGCCAGGTGATCAAGGTCAATGCCAACAGTCATGAGTCATGCTGATACAAGCTAAACATTCTCTAATCCAAATGCTCCAACATCTGAAATATTTTGAGTGCCAACATGGTGCCACAAGCAGAAAATTCTACACCTGACCTCATGTGACATATTGAAGTCAAAACACAGTCAAAACTTTGTTTCGTGCCCAAAATTATTTAAAAATTTTATAAAATTACCTTTAAACTATGGGTATATAGTGTATATGAAACATAAATACATTTCCTGTTGAGACGGGTCTCACTCCCAAGATTATGTATATGCAAATATTTCTATATCTGAACAAATTCAAAATTTGAAACACTTCTGGTCTTCAGCATTTCAGATAAGGGAGAATCAACCTGTAGAATGTGCCTTTGATATGATGTGTAAGAATGGCTCTTTACCTCTGTGGTCTTCCTTTCAAAAACCCATCAGCTCAGGATAATTATGAGTAAAACATTAGACAAATTCCAAGTGAGGGACATTCTACAAAATGCTCCATCAGCACTCCTCAGACTGTCAACGTCATCAGAAACAAAGTCAGAAACTGTCACAGCCACGAGGAACCTAGGGAGACTTGAGGACTAAACATGCGTGGTAGCCTGGATGGGATCCTGAGACAGGAAAATGACATTAGGTGAAAACTAAGAACATTGGAATGAAATATGAACTTTAGTTAGTAATAATGTATTAATCCTGGTTCATTAATTGTGATAAGTGTACCACATTACGATGTTAATGATAGGGGAAACTGGATGTGGGGGATATATGGGAACTCTCTGTACTACCTTTGAAATTTTTCTGAAATTTAAAACTATGTTAAAAGGAAACATTTTAAAAATATGTGCTAAGACAGACCCCCAAAATGCCACTTTTTAAAACAAATTTATATGATTCTTCTCACAGTTCTCCACCCCTTGATAACTGAAGTCAGCATAGTTCCCAGTGTCTTAAAACAACACTGGGGCCAGTCATTTTTTTGTTCCTTATTAAACAATGTTGGAACCAAGCAAAAATCACTTACCTGCTTGCTTCAGGAAGACTTGCTTACCAAAAATGAGGCAGTAAATCCACTAAAATAGCTAGCTTATAAAATCCAGTATCTTTCTTATCTAGATTTGTTTCAGGATCCTTGGCCTTGCGGGGCTTACCAATTGAGAATTCTTAGGGTAGAAACCCTGCCCAGTCCCAAGCTACTCCCCACCTTGCAGAAGCTACCTTAGAATTCCCCCAGTGCAGACCCTGACTTTGTCAACCTGAGGCACTATCAACACTCTACCAAGGTGGTTTTCTCTTATACTACAGTAAATCTAATAAACTTAGTTTTGTTCCATTAACATGTTTTTCTGGGGTCTTTTGGGAAGTTGACAGTCAATAGTAATAGGGGTTGAAACATGAGAACTTCATCTTCTCTTTTAAGAGTATCTTGGTATCTTCCAACTAGCACAATCTCATGTCAGCTTAAGAGCCAGTTGAAGAAAAGTTCAACTCCTATCAGGGTGGTGTGGTTTCTAATCCTTCTACTGCTGCCCATCATGGTGCTGTGAGTGACTTGGTGCAGGAGAGGAAGGGGCTTCCATACTCTGGGTTCCTACTCCTCTCTGCTGTGTGGTGGCTCCAGGCTTGCATCTGCTGACAAAGTCCCACACCTGTGTCTTTCATTAAGCCAGCTGAGTGGTTCTCCCTCTCTAGCCCAACGGAATGTCCTGAGTACCGGCTTTAACTGCCAATTTGGTCTGTGGCTCAGATATTAACCTTGGCTACAGGGTGTCTACCCTGACCACAGTTGATGTGGCCCACCAGGCCCAGCAGCTGGCACCCATAGCTGCCCGTCGTGTTTGCTGTGAGCAGGCAGGCCCTCCTGCAGGCCTTCCACTCCATCCAACAGCCAAAGTAGCTCTGGAGGCTGATGGAGGCCTTATTTCAGCCTAATCAGGCCATCACGCCATTATCAATCAACTGTAGCATCCCTTGTAAACTCAGGGCCACCCTCTGAGTGCTCTCCAATCAGCATTTCCAGTTTCTGGTTTTCTCAATACCTCCGCTTGCTCAAGATTTCCATCCTGATGAAGGAGGTCAAGTCACAGGTCCCTGAACCCCTGCTTCCACTTGCCTTACTCTTTTCCCTCCACAGGGGCCTTTCTCCAGAGACATGAGACAGTTTCCCTTTCATGCCCGCTCAGGATTTCCTCTGTCTCATGGTGTGCTCCTTCTGGGGTGAAAGTCATGGTATCTGTGGCAGACATGGAGATGCAACCTCAGATCTCCAAGAAAAGATCGGTTACCCAGCTTCGAGGAGGAACCTCCCCTAGGTCTGGCACTGCTTTTGAGCCATGGTACTCTTCTTGGGTGGCCCTCAAACAATGAGCAAAATACTGGTACAAGGCAGGGCCATCTCCTCCCAACAGGGAACCACTCTATGGGCGGTCTTTGTGGCAGAGCTCCTGGTTGGTCTCTGGGGGCTTTCTCGGAGCAATGCTGTGCTCTAAGAGTCCACCTTTTTAATCCTCCCTTCTCCCCATCTTGTCCTGCTAGTCTCAGCCTTGCAGCATGGTCTGAAGGCTCTCCCTGTCAACTCCTGCTTTTTTCCACTTTGCCATTTGCAGTTGCTCACAATAAATCTCTTGCTCTTTTACCTTCTTCTTGGCATCTGCTTCCTGGAGGACTCAAACAACTCATTTCCTGGTCAGCAGAGCTGTGATGGTATATGGCCAAATGTGAATGTAATTTATCAAAGAACAGGTAAAAAATCCACCAGGCTCATATTTTCACATTATATTTACACTCAAGTACATGTAGTTAGCCCTCTTGAAAAAAAAAAAAAAAAAAGAATCTATGCTGGCTACCTTCCTTGTACAGGAAAATCTGTTTGTGTGTTATTTATATTTTTCTTCTTAGTAATTTGAGATATGTTAGAATCGTTAATGATTTAGAATTTTATTGACAAAATTAATGACCTTGTGCTAAGTGAATCTGGATCACTTACCTCTGAATGCAGCACTCACCTTTCTCCATCTACTCAGGCCTTTTAAACTGCATCATCGGCTTCCTTTCTGGCTTCCAGTTAGGCTCAGCCAATGGAAATTACCAGCAGAAGATGTGAGGTGAGAGAGACTGAAGTTGGGGAGGTGCTCTTTCTTGCTGTCTCCCCGCTGAGCCACCACGGTGTCTACTGAAGCCCGCAGCGCCTATCAGTGGGTGCTACTTGCTCTGGGTTCTGGTGGCTCCTTCCTTCCCTGGCCCATCAGGCTCAGGTTCCCAAACAGCTCCCCACTGCAACTGGCCCTGGGGGACTGCACCATCACTCCCAGCACTTCCCAGACCCTGTACAGAGTTGAGTGTGCCTGCCAGCGCCCTGAGAGACTGAAACAGAAGCCAAACACAATTTTTTTTCACTTATCCAAATTGACGTAGTACAAGGTCATTAATTTTGTCACTCAAATTCTAGATCATTAGGTTTAAAGATTCTAACATGTTTCAAATACTAAAAAATAAAAATATAAATACTGTACAAGAAGATTCTATCTCTAGAAATGTGTTGAGATAACTACTGAAATAAAAATCTGCTTGAGCTTTATTATGGAATTATTTCCACCAATTTGCCATGAGAAGCAATGTAGAATCTGTCAAAAGCAATAATCAGTCATAGCTGAGTTTGTTACAATTCAACATACTCCATGAAAGAAAAGGTCCCATCTGGATCAAAAGTCTTTTGGGATTAACGAATGAGATTCTTCCGGTTAATATAATTGTTTTTTGTCCTTGAACAAGTATCTCCACCCCCCAATGGGATTCCAATTTCTCCCATACATTGAATGGTGAAATGAACAAAATGATTCCAGACAGTGTTTCTGAAACTTTTTTTTAATGGTTCCTTTAAGAAAGCTGTGATCTTCCTCCTCAGACACAATATGAATCTGTTCCTATTCATAAAATAGGGATGTAATTTCAGAGTTTTGGAAAAGCTTGTGTCCTGTAGTCCTTGAGCCTTAAATTATAAACCCTACATGTAAGCACACACCCACAGAGACACACATACACAGATACACACACACATAGGTGCACATACAAATATACACAATTCAACATAGGAAGGGAGAACTGCTAAATCTGAAGGTTAGTCAGGGAAAGCAAGGGACAGAATATATACAAATATATCTGTGTACGTGTGCACACATACACAAATGTCATTTTTAAGTGAATTTGGGTTTCAGAAAGTCTGTTCTTACTCCACAGGTTTACGGTTGGTTAAATTCAATCCCAGGTTTTCAAATGATTCTTAAATTGTTCAAATGCTTACCCAATTCATAGAGATAATATCAGGAAATTTGGGGGTTTCTACCAGAATGTATAAAGTGTTTCTAAGTCAAATATTTTGAACTAAATTCATGAGCTGAATTCACTTCGTTGTCCAATGTCCATACTGTCTCGTCCACGTGCTATTGTTTTCACTTGTTGCACCACCATTGACAAATTGCCCAAGTCAGAAATGTGAGTGGCTTTGATGATTTCTCTTTCTTGTCGACAATTCCTAACAATTATGTCTCGAATGCATCTCAGGTGTTCTTCCTCCCCCTCTTTTCCTGGTCATTGTCCAGTCCTTCACCGCACTGTGGAGTGATTCCACTACTCACTTCCTACTCCACTTCATCCTCACACCACCACTACTTATCCTTCCAAAATGCGCAGCTGATCTCATCATAGTCTACTCAGTTCTTGGTACTTTAGCTGGCTCTTTCTTGATCTCTTCCAGGAAGAAAGCAACAACCCTTTACCACGGGCCTGAGGAAGCCCTTCATGGCTGGGCTTCTGATCACCTCTTCCATACTCACCAGTGGCACTAAATCACTGCTATTTCTCAACGCTGCATGACTTCCTCAAGCCCCCATGTCTTTGCATTTCTTCTACCTTCTGTCTTGACTTTCCTCCACTTAGACAGAGCCTTCTTATCCCTGATTCTCAGCCTGAATACCACGTCTTCAGAAGCCCTCACTGACTATAGCAGGACAAACTAATCACTCTCTCTTTTCTGCTACTGCTGCACATTTTGCTGCTATAATAGGTCGTATTACAGGATAGGGGAGATGTTTATCTACACCTCTCTGTTTCCCCAGGAAAGGTGTGCTCCCTGAGGTGGGACCAGATATTTAACCTATTCTACTGATTCAACTTTTTTCCTGGTGCCTAGCATATCGTGGGCATCCCAAATATCCTGATTGAATAAATAAATAAATGAATTTCCACATCCCTTTCTTTAAAAAGTACCAACTCCTTAATTACTCTTAAATGCACTGTAAAAAAAAAAAAAGACCAAGTAATCTTATTGCATTATCCTTTGAGCATTTTTAACATCTCTATGAATTAAGTTATGAATCTCCTGATGACAGGGCCAACCAGGGAAAAATTAAGAAGCGATGAAATTCTGTTCTGTTCAGTCTCTAAGCCTCTCCTCAAGCTCACATTCCTTTCAGCTGCAGTGATCGCTACGTATAACCAGACATGCACACATTCACACACATACACACACATGAAGACAGATATACTCAGGTACACACATACATGCATCTATCTGTGTACTTACGATACATGCAATTATACGTGCATGCACACTTACACCCAGACTACCCACAGGCAGACATGCAGACACATATGTGAAAGAGGCTCAGGAGGTGCTACATATGTACACACCAATGGAATGCTTAGTTTCCTCTACATGCTAAGCTAACTATTTCACATAAAATATTAAATTAAATATCACAGTGGCCTTGGAGATAGGCATTATTTCAGATACAGATGAGTCATATAGGTAAACTGAGTCTTAAAACTATTGGAAATCTTGCCCAGAGTCAAACAGCCATCACAGGCTGGCACTGGGTTTCTTTGTTATATTTCAACCTTGAACCCATGGTCCCTCCAGTCTACCATTTTCTATTTCTGCACGCCTGCCCCTTCACAGCCTCTCTCTCCTGCACTCTGTGTAGCTGACACAAGCCAAAGACCATAGGTTCACTTTTCGGTGAGAAATAACTAGAAAAAATGATGACGAGCCAGTCAAACAGAACACTGGCCTTCAGAGCAGGGCCAGTAGCACCTCCTGAGCCTCTTTCACATATGTGTCTGCATGCCTGCCTGTGGGTAGTCTGGGTGTAAGTGTGCATGCACGTATAATTGCATGTATCGTAAGTACACAGATAGATGCATGTATGTGTGTACCTGAGTATATGTGTCTTCATGTGTGTGTGTGTGTGTATGTGTGTGTATGTTACTTTAAAGCGAGAATGTAAGTCTGGACCACTACCAGAGTTATGGCAAGCTGGTATCAGTGTATTACTATAAAAAATGCTAGGCTGATGGTTCAGCATTAGGAATGGAGAGTGCTAACATTTAATAGGTCTGAAGTTTACTTGCAAATAAGTTCCAGAATAATTGGAAAAATCAATGTATATATATATATATATTTATATTTCACACACACATATATATATTTTGCACATCTTCAAAAAGTAAAAATACTTTGATCTACATATGTGTGTACACATGCACATGAGCACAAACACAGACACAAATATTTCCACTTATAAGTACTCCCATATTCATCCCCAAATTAGGTTTTACAGAAAAGATTGGCCTAGTTTTCTAATAAACTAAAGAAAAACCTTTTCTGCTTTTAAAGATCAAATGCGAGTTACTTTTCTGAAGACCACAAACTGTTTTCAACTAAGGCAAATTAGAAGCACGAAGCAACTAGATTGTTTTACTAACCCACTCTAATGATGTTAAAGGATGTCCACATTTTGTTGACATTACAAATTTGTCCATAAATCTAATGCAGGACAGAGTAACCTTCCTGCAGCAACAAGAGAGACAAATTCTAGAATGTATTTTTCTACTTCTAAAGTAAATAAATAATGCTAAGCAAAAAGCAAAGCAAAACCAAAAACAAAACTAGGACCCTGGAAGTAAATGCAAAGTCAACTTCGTGATTTAGGAAGGTCAAGCTGTTTGAAGAATTTAGGAAATGTATTTAAGCTGACTGTAAGTCTGGAATGCTTGGTCAGGAGTTAATAACTGACAGAGCTTGAGATACTCACAATGGCTCTGTAAGTTTCCTCTAGAGCCCTCCCTCCACAACAGGGCAGCCCAACTTCTCTTGCACACCTTCCAATGTCCATCACCAGGGATGAAAGAGTGGGCTGGGGAACATGTGAGTTACTGAGGTAGAAAATGGGGAGATAGCATAAGGCAGATAATAATAAGAAAAGATCTAATGCATTCCCTTTATTCCCAGAATTTCAGAGTTTTGCCCTTAGCCTGACCTGTCATAAGTATGCAGAGAATACATTCATTTCTATGACTGCAGTTTTAGTGAGACTCACAAAATAGAAAAAGCCCTGGACTGGGAGTCAGGAGGCCACTGTTCCAGCTCTGCCTTGGCAGGGATTAGGCCTGTAGCAGCTCTGGTTACACAATCCACACATGTTGCAGTTTCTCTCTAAGTTGTGAATGAAATGATTAAAACACCCCTAATTGGCTTTAAAAGTTTTGCTCTCTGATCTTCCTCTCACCCCTTCCCTTGGTGGTACCATGAGGAAAGAACTAAAACTCATGTTTCCCTTAATTGTGGATTTCTTCCCATGTTGTGCCTAGGAGCAGCATCACCAAAAAAAAATCAAGTGTCTGTTGGGGTGACAATAAACTCAGCAGCAAGGATGATGGTAAGCCTTTTACAATTACAGTGTCTGGAGATAGCAGCATGGAGCGCTAACGTCAAGACAATTGAAAAGTCATCCCCTTTCAAGCAGTAAGACTTTCAAAATCTTTAGTGATTATGGGTGGCTATCATTCCAAAGGCTTAAGCACAATTCTGTTATTTTAAACACAATACCTCAAATCTGAGTTATTTAAAAATAAAACTTCAGGACCATTTTAATAAAAGTTTAATAATTATGCTTTTGGTGTGTGTTATGGACTGCACATTTGTGCTCCCCCAAATTCATATATTGAAGCCCTAACCCCCAAAGTAACGGTATTAGGAGGCAGGGCCTTTGGGAGTTCATTAGGTTTAGATTAAGTCACGAGGAGGGGTCCCATGATGACATTAATGGTCTTATTAGAAGAGGAAGAGATGCTGGAGCTCCATCTCTCTTCACCTGGTGGGGACACAGCAAAAAGGTGGCTGCCTGCAAGCTCAGATAAGGACCCTCAGCAGGAACTAAAGGGGCCAGCACTTTGTTCTTGGACTTCCCAGCCCCTAGAACTGTGAGAAATAAATGTCTATTGTTTAGGCCTCCCAGTCTGTGGTATTTTTTATATAGCAGCTTAACAAAAGCAGTGTGTTAGTAAACATTTTTCAGTGCTTACGGGAAGCAGCCTCTGCCCATGCTGAAAATTACCATTTCAAATGCAACCTAAATTAGAACAACTATGTCTTTTTTTTTTTTTTTTTTTGATGGAATTTCACTCTTGTGGTGTGATCTTGGCTCACTGCAACATCTGCCTCCCGGGTTCAAGCAATTCTCCTGCCTCAGCTTCCTGAGTAGCTGGGATTACAGGTGCCTGCCACCATCCCAGATAATTTGTTGTATTTTTAGTAGAGACAGGGTTTGGTCATGTTGGCAAGACTGGTCTCAAACTCCAGACCTCAGGTGATCCACGGGCCTCGGCCTCCCAAAGTGCTGGGATTACAGGTGTGAGCCACTGTGCCTGGCCTAGAACAACTATGTCAAATGGAGAAAACAGGCTCCAGTGAGCATCACTGGCATCCCTGTGGAGATGAGTGCATATGCTGAGCATGTAGATGTGACATCTGCTTGGTTATTACAGCTCTTAAATATCTTTAGACAGACGAGGTAGGCCAGTCATTGGCATGTGGACAAAGGCCCAGTCTCTGCCTCATCAGTGCTTGGCCTGTCCTCACTGAGGCCTGTGAGAAAAATCTCATGACTACAACTTGAGTTTGTTTTGTTTGAGTAGTTTTAGAACCAGGTTTACCTTCTTCCAAATTTTATATATATATACATATATATGCATACACACACATAAATATGTAGGTATGTATATTTGTCAAGTTATTCTCAATGTTATGAATAAATATGGATCTCTGCTTTAAGATCTCTTATTCACCCCAGCTCAACTCTTGCTATGTAATAACCACCCCAAGTTTACTGTAAAACCACACAAACCGTTTATTATTATTATTGATCATGATTCTGCAAGTTGACTAAGTTTAGCCGGGCAGTTCTCACTCAGGGTCTCTCATGTAGGAACAGTTGGACAGTGACTGGGGCTGGTGTTAGCTCACAGAAGACTCAAACAGCTGGCATCCTTGGGCCTCCCTGTCTCTATGTGGTCTCCCCATATGGTCTCTTACCTGGGGGCTCAAATCTTTTGAAGTGTGTGTCCTAAGAGAGAGCACCAGGTGGAAACTGTATTGCCTTTTACAATCTAGCCTTGGAAGTCATGCAGCTCCACTTCTGCCCCATCCTACTCATTAGAAGTGAGTCACTAAACCCAGCCCTGTTCCATGGGAGGGAAGTTGGTGCCACCTCTTGATGAGAGGGGCAGGTCTTCAGCACATCGCTTCCTTCCGGTCCTCCCTCCCTTTCTTCTTTCCATGGGTCACCCATGGTAGAACAGGAAAAAGTCTAGGAGGTAATTGTTTTTTCATTCTGTCTCCAAAATCCCTCACCATTTCTGTATTTCTACAGAGGAAAAACTGAGGCCAAGTAATTTGAATCATTCAACCCATCTCTAATAGTGGAGCCAGCAGTAGAACTCCAGGGCTTTTCAGTTTTCTATGGAAAGCAAGAGAATTAAGGGGCCCAACTTATTCCTCCCAGTGTTGTCCAGAGGGACTGGATCAGAAGCTGATGGATTCTTTCCTCTGGCTTGCCAGGCTGGGGCTAGGTGCCCAGCTGTTTGTGATATTATGGAGAGAATTTATGGATGGGTTGAGTGTTGGACAAGAACAGTGTTTTCTAGATCATCATTCTCCAAGCCTGGCAATAAGGTTCTCCCTCTGAGATGGAGTTTAACTTGCAGGATATTTATTCAGGAGAGGCTCTGGGACCAATATCTGTGGAAGGGAGCCACAGTGGATACTACTGGGCATTCTGAAGTGGATTGTTCCTTCAGAGTAGTCCTGAGTGGGGCCAAGCTACAGAGCCTATGTGCACATCCATTTATCAGCCACTGGATGACCTGCCCAAAGGGGCCTGAGCACGGGCTCCAGGTGGCTCTCCACAGCCGACCCATTTCTGAAGGGGCTGATAGTGAAAACTGTCTGCCAGTGAAACTCTTAGCAGCTGAGATTTATTCCTTAAAGTCTTTCTTTAAAGGGGGGTCTGGGCAGCCTCCCATAGTGATTTGTTGTGAATCACAAATGACAAGGCCCTGGCCTCCGGAGATTCTGGTTCAGTGGTCTGGGGTCAGGCCTGAGAATTCACGTTTCTTAAAGGCTCTAGGTGACTCTGCACAAGGGGTTTCCGTCATATCAGCTGGACTCTCTGAGGCTCTCCGGAGCAGAATGAGGTGCTAAGGTGCTGTGTCTAAACGCATGGCTTGGTCAAGCGTCCCAGTGCAGTGATCCTCAGAGGGTCAGATGCAGCGAAAGTGAAAATGAGCATGTGGGTTATCCAGACACCCCAAGTTTATCACCCTGTCTGGGCCAGGGTGCATGACGCTCACTCCTGCAAAACAGAGTGAGCAGACAGGGCCGTTTCTTCCCCCTGCAGCTGGGAAGCCCCAGCCAGCCTGCTCCATTGAACTTTCAGCTCCCGGAATTGGCTCATTCCCTCCCAGAGAAAACAGCCCTATTATAAACATACAAACTTGAGTTGGGGCGGGGGTCACAGGCTCTTGCCTAAGTCCATCCTGCAAAATTGACTTTTCTGTCAATGAGAACACAGCTCTGCTTTTACCTCTCCTGTGTGCTTTGGCAGTTTCTGCTTGGCTGTAAAATTTATCCAAGGAAAACTGGCATTTATCTTGGGTTCACCTGTACTCAGCAAAACTGATAAACAGATGGGGGCTGGCCAGGCCACGGGCAATTTGGTTAGCACTTTACAAAATACAAATGTCATCCTTTATTTTTACAGGGATTATTTATTGTGAATTAGGAAGTTATTGGTCAGTTATATTCTAACAGGATCATTCACTCCAGTTAAGGGATCCATGTCCCTATTATAAAGTGGTGGGGGGTGTCCTGGGTGGAAGAGACTTTCTGGCATTGTTGGCAATAAAGGAATAAAACGGCCCTGCTGGGTTTGCGTCTGCACACACAGGGCACTTATCTGTGAAGACTGTGAAAAAAGAAAGAAAGAAGCAAAGAAAGAAATCAACAAGATTTGATGGGGAAGCTTGCAAAGGAGATCAGAATTCAGATCAAATGTCCCACCCCAGTGTCTCTGGAGTTTTTTTTCTTTTGTGTCCCAGCTAAAGGCACTGGGAGGATCAGAGACCTCATCCCAGCTCTGTTTACTTTGGGAACAATCGGCGGTGTATGAATAATAATGCCTCCCTCTGACCATGACTAATTGAATTGCAGCCTGCGGGCAGTGGGGAGGGGCTTTGCCGGGCCAGTCCATCACTGCGTTTCTCAAGTAGCCACCGACAGTGATGGATGCAGCGGCGCTTCCCAGAGTGCATCCTCGAACACCTAAGAGCAGGGGTATGAACCTGCATTCCGAGTTTCTATTAGCCGGGGCCTGGCAGAGAGGAGGGGAATGGCGGCAGTTAAAGATAAGTTGGTTGATTAAAAGGAAGAGGAGAGGCAGCCCTTTTCCTAACCTCCTCTTCCCACACCTGATTTTAAGCAAGTTTTGTTCATGGGGACAAATGAGAAAATATTCATCGTGTGACCATGCAGGCCTCAGTGGGGCCACCTCTGCTGAGGCCGTGCCTGTTAAAAGTACTGGGCTTGTTTGGGGTGCAGTGGGAACCCTGGCTTGGAAAACAAAAAAAGGCAAAACAGCCAAAGATTTGTCCTGTTAGAGGATGTTTAGAAGCCAACAAATGAGGTAGAAGAGGAGACAGAAAGACAAGAGAGAAGTAGGGACAGTTGGAAACGGAGTCTATGGCCATGTCTATAATCCAACAATGGATCACACAGGGACCCTAACATTTGGTCGTCCTGTTGTCTGCGCTGTGTTTACACAGCAGAACCATGCAGCTGGGGCCCTGGGCTCAGTCGGACTTTGTTCTCACAGCATGAAGGTGACCCCTGGTGAACTGCGATCCGGGAAGCTTGTGCTGCCCAGCAGTCTCTATGGTGGTCTGGACACAGGGGAAGTCGTCCAATTACAGGGTCACTGCTTTCTATCTCAGTCGGATTTAGTCCGGGCCAAACCCCAGACTGGCACCTTTTTATGAGAGCTGTGCACGCCACCCTGGCTCCTTTTGGTGGCAGAGGCTGGCTGAAACTCCAGGCGGATTTTGGAGGCAGATGCTGGCTTTAAGGGAGCTTTGGTTGGCCTGCTCCTCTTGGAAAGCCCTGATAAAGGCATTCGGGGCAGGGGCTATACTTCTCTTGTATCTAAAATCCCGAAATTTTAAATCCCTCCAAACAGTTTCTTATAAGTTTTTTGTTAGCTTACTATGCTTTAAAAATTATCCATAGGTCTTAGTACCAACAGTCATTTTACTGCACAGAAGTTTCCCAGCTCCCTTCTCTTATTTAAGAATGAGATACTCTCTGCCCATTCTGAACTTTACAGGAATAACTCAGGGTGTCTTGTTCTTATAAATAAAAATTTTTTTTAAAATCTTCTAATATGTTTCTATTTTATCTATCAATCCATTGATCTATATGTTTATTTATCCATCTGATTATTTATCTATCTATCTATCTATCTATCTATCTATCTATCTATCTATCTATCTATCTATCTATCTATCTATCTGCTTTCCTACTTATCTTGGTGAATAAAATAAAGCCAGGAAAGAAAGGCAGGTGTGTTAAGGGAGCCGTCTATTCCTCTGGCATGAGTAGGGTGCAGGATGTGGTATCATGCAGCTGGTATTATGAGCTGTTGGAGGCAATTTCAAATCTATGCATAAAAATTATCTCCCCAGTATGTCCTGATTCCTAACCCCACTTGACCAAATGAACAATAAGACATTCAAGCAAAATAAGTAGTTTCCTGGTGCCTGTACCAAATGTGAAATATTTTCAACCCCTCAAATCCAGGCCGTTATAGCATTTTAGTCCCTGGTTTTCAACCCCCAGCCCAACCTACTAAACAAACATTGTGACCACCCTGGCGTGGGCCACACTCCTGGGGTTAAGATATTCCACCTAAAATCCCTTCAGTCTCTTTGAGCTGATATTCATGGACACTATTCTTGTGCTTTGAATACAAAACAAAGGGAGATGGAGCTGGCTTAGCTGCTGCAAAAGTGAGGGGAAGGAATGGTAAGAAGATGCATTTATGCCTGCAATTTGTCTTTAGAAAACAAATATTTCAAACATTTACTCAGAAACCAGGTTTTACTGTTTGTTATGAAGCAGCAGGATTTATTAAGAGAAAGCAGAAATCAGTGTAATTTATGGAAAGATGGCTGAAGAAAGCCTATGTGGGCCCTGAAGCTGACCAAATTCTAAGAGTCACCCTCCTTGGGTTCAGATGCATGGAGGAAAGTTGTGTTTTGAAATTGAGGGGGCTTTGAGTAGGACCACCACACAGTATCTTCACCACCCCAATAACCCTATTATAACTTGGTGCTTGAATCTAGATGGCATCTGTACATCCCCACTCCTGCATCGCATTGAAATAAGGCTCGAAGGAGTATTTAAGAAGAAATTGATCAGGATACAGGGTGGGGAGTGCTAGGGAGGAAGGTAGGGTGTTCCGAGAAGAGGGCAGAGAGTAACTCAAAGAGAGAACAAGAATCAAAGGTGTATTCCTATTCCTGCACAGTTGTCACTGGGGCCAGCCTGCAAAGCTGCGAGCAAGACTGATATCCTTCTACCAACTCTTAGTGGTCTAGCAGATGAAACCAAGTTAGAAATAGAAGAATATTTTTCTGTAAAAGTGAATTCTTGTTAGTTACTTGAGATAACGGTGAAAGAATGACACTTTAATCTCTATGCTTCCTGTGGGCTATGCACTAAGCACTTCCAATCTTCCACGTTCATGTTAATCCTCCCAACAATCTTGGAAGTGGATGTTATCATTTCCACTTTAGGCAATCGAGGCACAGAGATGTCAAGTATATGCCAGGTGGTCTGTCCTCTAACAACCCAGGGGGCTGTCCTCAGGACTCTGGATGCAACCCTAATAGGGACACATTGCCCTCTGACCACTGGGATGGGTGCATGAAGTTTCTGAAAATATTCCTCAAACTTGAAATACACTCAAACTAGAGAGTATTCAGTGGCTAGCAGAATTTGAATACAGCAAAATGGATAAAACCTTTTTTTTTAAAACTAACTAGTAATATTCAAATGGTCATATCCTTTTCACTTAGTAATTCTACTTCTGTGTGTTCCTTCTATTGAAAAACACGCAATTTTGCAAAGATCTGTTCAACCACAGTCATTGCAGTTTTATATGAGAGAGCAATGTTCCAGACTTTCTTGAAACACCACAAATGCCCTTCCAAAGAGGATCGTTGAGATAAACTATTTCATATGCTAGATATCTGCTAAAAGTACCAAGATTCATGCACTTAGCCTAAAATAGAAAATTCTCCATGATATTTTAAGTGGATAAAGAACCATAGAGAAACATCCCCATTTTATAAAATAATAATCACATAGGGCTATCCATGGAAAACATTCTGAAAGCAAATTCTCCAGTCAGTCAGTTATGGTCACCTCTGGGGTTGGGATCAGGGAAATATCCACTGTCTATGCTATACTTTATTCTGTAAATCTTTATTTCTTAATGAATATGTACTGTTAACAGAAAAAAAAAGGAATTCAAAAGTTGTTGCTTAGCTCAGAAAATACCCAGTGATCACTGCTGTCACCTAGCAATCGTATTTTTAAAAAACCATGTGCTGTGAGGTTATATAAGTTAGGTTCTTAATAGAATTTTTCTTATTATTCAAGAGGGTAATCATACCGGTTACCATGTATTCTGACAGCTGTTTCTGAGCCCTCTTCCCTGCTGCTCTAATGTCTGTAATTATTTTAGTAAAGTCTATTTTCATTATGAATTCCATATTTTTGACCTATTCTCTAAAATTTGTTTGGAACCCCCATATCTTCATTCATGGCTTTTTGCACCCATTCACAGACATGCATAGTGTGGCAAAAATTTGAGTCATCCAAAGTACCTATTCTCAGATGATTTGGAACAAGCTCCCATTCTGCCTTCCTGTTTTAGCTCTCGGACTATATATGAGTGTTCTTTTGTAGTCCATTCAGTGACATGATTTTTTTTTTTTACATTTTTGTGCTTTTTAATGGTAATTTTGCTATTGAAAATGGCCCTTCAAACATGGTGCTGAAGTACTGGCTATTGTCCCTAAGCCTGGGAAAGCTGGGATGCACCTTACAGAGAAAACAAGATGTGTTAGACAAGCTTTCTTCAAACTGCTGTTTGCTATGACTACATGGTAAATGAATCAACCCTATATAGGAAATAAGGTGTCGTCTTATTTAAGTAAGTGGAAACACTCATAATACAAGGCTAGGTATGGATCCATTGAGGAAATGTTGTGACCAGAGGCTTGCAGGAACTTAACTCTATATTTCCTTTAGGAGCAGTGGGTTGCTAATACAGTGTTTGCAGCAACTTCATAGAACATAACTACAGTGAATGAGGGAAACGGACTGTACTTTAGTCTGGGCGGCATGATCACAAGCAGGGAGTTTGGAGCTTAAGTCCTACCCCAGTGCTTTTGTGGCCCTGACCGTCACACTCCAGGGGTGCTAAGCCAGAATCTAAACAGCCACAGGCTGGCCAGTGGGAGCTGCTGAGAGTGCTCCTGCTATCTACACCTCCGCCAATGCCAGAAGCTTTGCCAAACAGCACACTGGTAGTCAGAGGTGGGATTCTCTTGATGACATCAGTGGTACTCAAGATACAAGAAAATGTAGAGATGGTCGATCTCCCTGGAGGGTCTGTTAGCCTAGCAAAGCCCATTTCCATGCTCTTAGGAGTGGTTCCCAAATTAAGCTGGTGTCAGGCATTCACAGGAGGATTTCTGGGTGCCTGGGCAGGCTCTCGGGATGACAGAAACCCCCTGGAACACTGTCATGCCTGCCTTGAGGGCTGCACCCTGTGGCACAGAGGAACGAGCACCTATAAAGGCAGTGAGCTGTGACCTCAAGGAGAGCCCACAGCAGAGGGAGCAGGAATTGTCTTGTGGCTGCTCACTAATTACAGGGGAAAAAATGCTAATGAGAGTCTGCATGAGAGAGTCTGCTCTGAGATTTGTTTTTACTAGAACTTTGCAGCTAACCTTCACCACAACAAACTTTTCAGGAGGCCATGAGGGTTAAGGGGAAATAAACCAGTTTTCCTCACTTGGCAGCCTCCACTTAGAGAACTGAGGCATTTCTGGCCGCACCACAGCCTTGGCAATCTGTCTTCCCATCCCCCATGCAACAGATCTGAAGTTAGTGAAATAAAATTAAAAAGGCAAAAAGTGTCTTTCCAAAAGCCCTAAGACCTATGTAACTAGTTAACCAGAAAAAGTCTGGGATTACTGTTAAGAAGTAAAGATGAGTTTGCTGGGATATATACAGTACTTTTCACCCACTACCCACATCCTAATGTAACATCAATTTACTTTTCTCTCCCACAATAGAAGCATATGTATTCATTTAGATACAAATTATATAAATGTATATAAAATTGCTATCATTCATATATTTAAAATCAAATAACCCAATCTTAACTAATTGCCTAAAAAGAAAAAGAAAACTTGTTGCTAAATGAAAATTCAAATTATAATTCTCATTACTGATGAAGACTTGAGTTGGCATCTAAATTCAGAAACTTGCATGGATTTCCAACGACTCTCAATGGCTTCATTTGTCTTTCCTCTCTAGTCTCTGCTACCACTAATGAAAATCGAGCCTCTTTTCATAAAAATCCCATCTGTCCACTCCCACTCCGGCTCCTGTTTTAGGCTCAGTCAGATCAACTTGGGGTATGGTGGCAGCCTGTGGGGGAAGCTGTGATGTGCTCTCTCATCCGCTTTCAAGGTAGGACATGTTGCTGTGGCTGCTGGAGGGCCCTTCAGGGAAGCCTCAGCTGCCTGGAGCCCCTGGCCTCAGGCCATAGCTTCCCACATCCAACAACTGGTGGCTGTGAATGACCTCAAGCCTGGACATCTTGGCCAACTCAGAATGACCTTCAAGGACCCTCCCACCTCCGAGACTAGCGCTAGTTTGTGCCAATCTTTGCCCCATTAATATTTTTACTTATTTTTCTTCCACCATTATTTGCAAAATAAGCAAAAGAAATATTGAATTTTGAGGATGATAAAGAACCTAAGTGGCAGTGATTTTCCCCTACCTCTTAGAACGAGTCACATGCACTGAATTCCTGGCAGTGTCTTTCCTGCTCTGTCTTTGGAAAGCCAGCAAGTCTCCCTGAGGAAGACTATTTCCAATAAGGGCCGAATCTCCTTTTGTTGAATATTTGGATCACTGGGCCACTACCTGATATGACAGAGAGTATATTTGAATGAATGAATTCTTTCGGTCTCTTTCTTCTAATTTTTTTAGAAATCCATCCACTTTACTGACATGGGAATAGACAGCAAATGCATACCCTGCTCTGTAAGTAAAGGGCCTCGGCTGGAATTTGCCCAGTGACTCTGGTGCCTGTTCCTCTTTTCTGACATTTTGTCTGTTTTCTCCAATACTTGATTGAACAATTAGCTTTCTTTTTTTTCCCCTCGGATAGTTTTCATTTTCTATTTTGGACTAAAATATTTTTATATTATCTTTTTTATATTGGGCTAAACTTTATGACAGCTTAACATTTTATCTTAGAATTTTTTCACACTTTGAAATAATTTCTGCATTTATATTTCACTTAAATTCTACATTTAAATTTTGGTATCAATTATTTTCTACTGGATTAATTTTCCATAACAACGTATAAAATGTTTATAACACATTTAAATAAAACTTTATGGATTATTTATGATAAACAGTTAATGGTTATTACATAATGATTTGTGTTTTAATAAAAGTAATTGTCAATGTAAACTGGAGACCCAGCAATTTCATTCTGGTACCTTAAAAACAATAGACTATATGAACATCAAGCAGAACATTAAATATTGCCACTATAGCATTACTGATAAGGTTTCTTTTTTAAATTTTACACTTAAAAGTCCTCATCTCTGAGTTCATTACTCACAGAATCTATTTAGAAGTACGGGTTATTTTAGATGTTATTAGATTAACAAGATTGATTGTGCTAATTCTTTAAGTTCAAAAGTAAAGTTATTTTACATCCATTGTCAGAACTGTTGTAATATACTGATTTCACGAGACCATGATATCTTATGGCTACCTGCTAGAAAAATGTCATAACAAATATATAATTCATCTGTCCTGGGAGTCAAGAATGTTAGAATAAAAATACGTAAAAAATCAACATGCAAAGTTGTTAGTGACGTAAAGTGTTGAGGCTTGGATGGGACATCTTTGCTTGGGTCACAGTTTCAGCAACTACACAATGCCCGGCACCTGACAACCCCTCAGTATCACTCACAGTGTCACTGATCAAATTATGAAAGAGTATTCTTTTCTTTTTTTTCCCTCTTTTATTTTTAGTTGGCTTGTAATAATCATACATACTTATGGGATAGAGAGGTATGTTTCAATAGATGTATGCAATGAGTAATGACCAAATCAAAGTAATTAGTACATACATCACCTCAAATATTTCTTATGTTTTTGTGTTAGGAATATCCAAAATCTTCTCTTTTTAAAAATATATAACAAATTACTGTTAATCACATTCAGCCTACAGTGCTACATAACACTAGAACCCATTCCTCCTAGTTAGTTGTAATTTTGTATCCTTTAACCAACCTTTCCCTATTCTCCCCTCCCCCTGAACCTTCTCAGGCTATAATAACCTCACTTCTATGGAGTGTTCTTTACTCACTTGCAAAATATGACATGTTTGCAAGACTGTGTGGCACAGAGTAAACACTCAATAAAGGTTAGTTTCTTTTTTGACTTTTCACTGGAGAAGAAATTCTCCCTCCTAAATTTTCAAAACTAACAAAATTTTAAAAAGAGGGTTTTATATACATAGAACAATACTTGTTTGACATATCCTAATAGGTGGGTTAAAAGCCAACCATTAATGGGCAAGATTTGATTCTCAATCATTTTTTTCATTCATAGAAAACACAAGCTTTTGCAATCTAAATGTCCATCAATAGATGAATGAGTAAAGAAAATGTGGTATATATTTACAGTGAAATATTATTTAGCCTTAAAAAGAAAAAAAATTCTGATAAATATGTTGATGATAATTCCTAATGTTATGTATTTTTACTACAATTAAAAATTAAAATAAAAAATTGACCAGAAAGTGATAGAATCTACCCAAAATGTTAATAAGAAAACACGAGGGTCAATAAGAGAGAGAACAGTTGAAGCATAGATTAAAGGTTAAATAGAACACTTTTCGTGTCTCTAAAACTAAAAAAAAAAAAAAAACTCAAGTATTTTCTACATACCCACGAAGTACTAGACCCCAAGGGTATAGCCCACTGGTAAGCAAACAATATTGCCATGTGAACGGAGCATTGAATACGGAAGGACAATGATAACCTCCCCAACAAGTGCATGGAGAGGGAGTTTTAAAAATAAGGAATGTTACTCAGAGGCTATCCTTGGCTACTATGATTGATATAATCAATAAGCCCTGCTCCACTCTGCCTTAATCTAACCTAAGTAACCCCCTCTTTTCCAATGCCATTTAGTATAGAATTTACAGGAGGTCAAAGCTGGAAGAAAGCTAAGAAAGTGTCAAAATATCTAGCACAGGCCCTTCGATCTGTGGATAAGGGGGCTGAGCCCCGGGGCAGGGAGGCATTTACCAACAGCAACCCAGGCAGAAGCAAGGCAGAAACAAAAGGCAAAGCCTGTGACTTCCTGTCCCGTCTAATTCCTGCTACTTTCCTTCCTTTCCTTTCTCAGTTCCTCGAGCTTCTCCAAGATCACACATCCTGGTCTTTCTCTCTGCCTGGAGAAGTTTATTTTAAAATGAGAACTTTCTCAACAGTCATAAAGTTTATTGAATGAGTGGATGGATGATTTAAATCGAACAGCTGTAACAGGTGACTGTTTCTTAGAGGTTAGGCATAAAAATTTCCAGATAAATTAATAAACATGAATTATCTATAAATTTTTTGTAATGATAAAATTTTTTGTAAATGATAAAAATTAGTCTGAATGGAAAAAAAAAAATGTGTTGTTACTGCAATTTCTCCCAGTTTTTTATGCTGGTCTGAATTCACAGACAGGCCCTATGAAGCCTCAGGTCTTTCCTTGGGTCCTGGGGCCCACTCTGTCTGTTGGGCAACGCAGACCAGAGTTTCTGGGATTTAACACCCAATTGGAGCAGCCCTTTGCCAATGTCAGACAGGAGTTGGTGGATAAATGCCCCCACTCCTTCACTCCTCAAGTGGGATAGCTTCGAAGTATATGTTCCGTGCTGCCCCTACAGGCCCTGGGTGGAATGAGGCTCCCAGGACCCACAGTGGTAATTTTCATGGTAACACTCCCTGTACTAGCCGTTTCCCTTCCTCATGCACCTCCCAGTGCTTCTTGAAGCCACCTCCCAAATGAACAACTGGACTTGAATTCTGATCTCAGGAAAGCCTGGATGTGATATGTAACATTCTCTCCTCAACCAGATCCAGATACCATTAGCAATCATTTTCACAGTGGCTTGTAAATTTCTCTTGCTAAAAGCAAAAGCAACCAGAAATAGTGGATGCATATGGACAGATAAAGGGAGAACATCTCAACTCTAAGTTTCCAGCTGCTTTTATTCAAACATCTAGTCCCAGGGTTTCCTTATTTGAACTGGTTTACTCAACCCACGTATAGACACTGAAATCCCTGCCAACCCAGTTTGCATGACAATTTCAGGTCTGTGTACACTCCATAACTTAACTCCCCTGTAAAATTTCCACAGGGAAATCAACATCTGCCTGTATATTTATTTGTTTGTTTTTTGAAGTCAGGTGGGCTGTCTGTGTTTATCAACTTGGTCTGGCTTGCATATATATTGCAGATAAGGACAAATCAGGATAGTACTCAGAATGCTTTCTTTTTGGATGCTTTCTCGCTTAATATTTCCACAATTTGAAGAGAAGCAGAGAAGAGAGACAAAGAGAGAGAATCAGTGTTATGGTGGTGGTGGTGGTGGAATATGTTATTGAAATTTTCAGCAGATATTTTTACCTTTAAAAGGAAGCTCATTATCATATAAGGGGAAGAATATGGTTTCTTTTCTTAAAAGAGAATGAAACATCCATGCCCTTCATTTCAAATAATATGAAAGGAATGAAATAGTAGAGAAGCTATAGGTTGGATTGCACAATTAAAATAGAGTGACCAATTCCCATGGCATCAGACTATGAAGCGGTCTCCAGGATGGGGTCCCTCATGCCACAAGGCAGATGCCTGCTGCTCCCCTGTGCCACAGTGGTGGAAAGGAACCAAAAGTGTCAGATACTCCGGAGTTTTCAAACGTATGATTGACACATAATAAGTGTACGTATTTATGAGGCATACTGCAAATACTCCAGCTCATCCCCCAATCTGAGCTAGATAATGTGCCCACATAAAGAAAATGAAATGATTTTGTCGTCATATGCTTATTCAGTAAATATACTTTCTAGTAAAGAAAAAAAATCTGTGCAAATGAATGTGTTAAAATAGGATAGGATGAACTAAAACAATAAAGAAATTAAAAATAGCAGTTAAAAATATGTATGTTATATTCAGGTAGCACAGAGACGAGAGGTTAAATCCACCTAGAGAAACTGAGAAAGGTTTTTGGCAAGAGCCTGTCCTGTGATGGGTTTTGAAGGATGAACAGGAGTTGGCAATGTGGAGAAGGTGGAGAATGGCATCCAATTCCTGCCCTTCAACCTAAAAATGACAGAATAGACGGTGGTTTTTTTTGTTTTTAAACATATAATAGTATTAGAAAATAAGAGTGGAAACCTCAGTGCATCTGAAGTTTTAAGATAAACTCATATGAAAGTGGGGAGTGCTACCCAAAGCAAAGGCAGGGGGCTTTGTTGCAAGACAGAAACCAAGCTCCTTTTTAGGGTCCCAAGCTCTGAGGGACCGACAGAGGGGTGACAAAGATTTGCCTGTGGTCTTATCTTGAGCACCTGCTCCTGAACAAGCTGGAGATTGGTGATCTGAGTGTCTGTGTTGTGGAACATGACTTGCCACAGTTTATTCATTTTGGGAGTGATGGTGGCTTTGGTCTCATTTGTCACTAGAAAGACACCAAACTCTGGGCCACCCGTGGCGGCTCACGCCTGTAATCCCAGCACTTTGGGAGGCCGAGACGGGTGGATCACGAGGTCAGGAGATCGAGACCATCCTGGCTAACACGGTGAAACCCCATCTCTACTAAAAAAATAACAAAATAAAAAATAGCCGGGCGTGGTGGTGGGCGCCTGTAGTCCCAGCTACTTGGGAGGCTGAGGCAGGAGAACGGCGTGAACCCGGGAGGTGGAGCTTGCAGTGAGCCGAGACCGCGCCACTGCACTCCAGCCTGGGCGACAGAGCGAGACTCCATCAACAAAAAAAAAAAAAAAAAAAAAGAAAGAAAGAAAGAGAGAGAGACGAAAGAAAGAAAGAAGGAAAGAAAGAAAGACACCAAACTCTGCAGACAGAATCTGTAACTGAAAGCTGGCTCATTTATGAGGGTAAAATTAACATATTCAGCAGGACAAGTGAAGAGATCACTTCTGTGACACAAGAGTGGGCTGTTACGGAAAAGAACCAAACGCAGACTTTAAAATGAGAATCCAGATCTTCTATACGGCAGACGGGCTAAATAGAAGAACAAATGGAATAAACGCAGGAATGAGTGAGCTGGGAGCATGAGTCAGAGGAAAGATGAACATAGAGAAGGCATAAAGGAAAGTTTAAATGCAGCAATGGATCCAAAAGATGCAATTTCCTTTAAAAGGAGACACAAAGGAAAGAATGGAAAAAACAGATCTCGTGGAAGGCAAAAGACGGACAAAAAGATAGTGCAAGAAGTTTTTCCAGAGTTTAACAAAAAAGACAAGAAGTTTCGAAGTTTTATGAGAGTAAAACGGTAGGGATGAAAATGGAGGAACACTCCATTTTGAGGGAAACTGAAGGACGCTAAGAGTCAAGAGTAATTCCTAAAATCTTCTAGAAAGAAAAACAGATTGCCTACAGAGAAAGCAAGAAACTGAAAATGAAGTAGCAATTGCATCAGAGTTCCAGAATTTTCTACCTACTTGACAGTATAATTCAAGGGCTAAACAGTGAACCAAAAAAGCAGAGACAAAGAGGGGAAACAAAATGGAACACAAGAAATGGTAAAAGGAGGAAGGTCTGTTTATTGTTTCCAAAAGAACTAATACCAAGGCAGAACTAAAATCCTACAGCAGCTCTGACCCATAGAAAAATAACGTGGGCCAAATTTGTAATTTCAAATTTTCAACAACAACTTTAACAAAGGGAAATGAGGCGGGGCGCGGTGGCTCATGCCTGTAATCCCAGCACTTTGGGAGGCTGAGGAGGACGGATAGCCTGAACTCAGGAGTTTGAGACCAGCCTGGCCAGCATGGTGAAACCCCGTCTCTACTAAAATACAAAAACTTAGCTGGGCGTGGTGGCACGTGCCTGTAGTCCCAGGTACTCGGGAGGCTAAGACACGAGAATCGCTTGAGCTCCTGGGACGGAGGTTGCAGTGAGCCAAGATCTCGCCACTGCACTTCAGTTTGGGCTACAGAGTGAGATCCCGTCAATAAAATAAAATGAAATAATAATAAAATAAAATAAAATATAAAATAAAATAAAATAAAAATTTAATATATTTTATTTAAACCAATGTATCTAAAATACTATTTCAAGATATAATCAATATTTAAACAATGCAATTTGGCATGTATTTTACACTTAGAGCACCTCTCCATTCAGACTAGGCATATTTGGGATATTCAGTAGCCTTCTGTACTGGTCAGCAGTTCTAGATGACCTCAACAAGTAGTAGGCATGGGAAGCAGGGAGGAAAATTAAGTTCTACTGAGGTTTCCTTGTTTGTTTCTTTTGTTTTGTTTTGTTTTTGCACAATCATAACTCACTGCAGCCTCAACCTCCTGGGTTCAAGCCATCCTCCCACCACAGCCTCCTGCATAGCCAGGACTATAGGTGTTCGCCACGACCATACCCAGCTAATTTTTAAATTTTTTTAAAGATAGGGTCTCACTCTGTTGCCTAGGCTAGTCTCAAACTCTTGGGCTCAAGTGATCTCCCACCTTGGCCTAACAGAGTGCTGGGATTACAGGCCTGAGTCACCATACCTGGCCTGCTGAGGTCTTACTTGGGAGAGAAAACTAATTCCAGACATTGATAAAAATAACATTATAGTACGTTTAAACACAATATAAATTATTATAAGAGTAATCACTAAAGAGGCAAGAGGAAAAAAAGAATAATCACTAAATAATAGAAATTATATGTGTAATTTCCACAACACTGCAAAAAATATATAAAACATAAGAAAACTTGATAAATCCAATAAAAGCCTGCATGTTTCCATTGAGCACTGTAAAAAGAAAACTGAAAAATGAGATGATATGAATATGTCCAAATAAATTAGTAATCACACCCAATATGAAGGGATAAAATTGACCTATCGGAAGTCAAAAATAGGATTTTTAAAAAAAGAAAAAAAGAATCTGGGCACATCTTGTTACATAGACACACACACACGCGCATATACACACACGGACGAGACAAAATAAAGAGAAATGTTGAAAATAAATAGAAAAAAATCTGTGAAACATACACTAACAAAAAAAGCAGGTTTTACTGATGCCAGATAAATAAATAGCATTTAAACAAAAAGCCTTTAAAAAGCAAATAATAGTTCATATTGATAAAAGGAACACTGTATCAAGAAGATGTATTACTCATGGAACTTTTTAGGTTCAAATAATATAAAACAAAACTATCAAGAATAATAAGAAATTTCTAATTCTAAAATTACAGGTAAGAAATTTTAACACTTTTTTGGAATTCAACATCAAAATACGATATTTTAAAGAAAACTCTATATATTCTCATTCCTGAATATTTAATATGTATCTAAAAAAGGATGTCCTCACAATGCCATATGACTAAATAAAATTTTAAAATTCCTTGATATTATCTGCTGTCTAATGATTTTCAGTTTTCTCTAATTGTTCATATATGCCATTTTACAGTTTGTTTGAATGAAGATTTTTAAGAGGCTACTAATTGTCTATATTTGTTTTATCTTTTAAGTCTCTTTTTACCTGAAATTGTCCCCTTCTCCCCGCCTCTTTCCTTTCTCTCATGCGATTGTCTTGTTGAAGTCACTGGGCCTATAGAATGTCACAGTCTGGGTTTACCTGCCTGTGCCCCATGGTGTCATTTTACCTGTTCCCACATCCTTGATACATCCGAAAGGCTGGAGATTGGATGTAATGACCTCATTAAATATACATTTCTTTATTTTTTTTAATTTTTGCAGGAATGCGTCATAACTGTGCTGTGTATTTCATATTACATCACACCAGAACTTACCTAATATGCAGTTGTGACACTTTTATGAATCCGAATACTGACTAATGTGTTCAAGTGGGAGTTTATGTTTCGAGGAATATGAGGTCTTTGCTGCTTTTGTGTTTTATGTATTTTTAAGAAAGAAAATGGGTATATTTTATCACATCTACATATGAAGTTTTGTAATGACACATACCCACCCGCAAATAAAGTTAAAACAAAGGACACACTAGGAGAAAATGTTTTCAAAATGTAGGACAAACAATCTAAGACATAAGTAACTGCAAATTAGTAAAAGAAAGAAAAACAACTAATAAAAAAGTAAGCAAAGGATGTAAATAGGATATTAACAGACAACTGGAAAATAATTGTCAATAAGAGTACGAAAAAGGCTCAGTTTCAAGAATAATCACAGAGCAAATCAAAATACTAAGATACTGTTTTTATCCTGCCATATTGGTAAATTTGCATTGTTTGATAATATTCATTCATTTTTTCACAAATATTTTTGTGCCCTAAGCTTATACCAGCCCTAGTTCTAAGCATAGCTGAGAACAAAGTAGATTCCCTGTCCTTAAGAAACTTGCATTACTGAGTAGGAAATAGTCAATACATAAATAAACAAACATGAGAATAACTTAATTTCAGATAATGACATTTCTATAAATAAATAAATAGCATCTTTCAATAGACTAGGGTGGGAGTCAGATGAACTGTACAGAGAAGGTGTCCCAGAGAGGAAAGGTGGTGGCTAAGGTGTTGCTAGCTATGTACATTTTGGGAGGTGGGAATGAGATGGAGGTAGGTTTGGTTGGGCAGAACTTTTTTAAGAGTGCAGAGCTGGGCAAAGATCCAAAGACAGGAAGAATCTGCCATTCTGGAGGCATAAGAGGCCAGTGTTTCCAGAGCATTGAGAACAGTGCAGTGTACTTTGTATTACATTATGTCAGGATTTGCCTAATGCAACATTTTGAAAGGTAGAAGTGAAGTTCCAAAAGTGGAACAGGACAAGATCAGGTAAGGACCAAGATGGACATTTTAAGATTGTATTTGACACAAAAAGCAGTGAGAATCCCTGAGAACTCTGAAATGGAGGAGAGGCATATCAAGGTCTTAAGTTTATTCTGGGACTGCATGGAGGAAGGACTGTGGGTGGAAGAAGAATGGAAACACGGAGCCCAGTTAGGAGTTGAAGAGGGGCAAATGGGCTCTGAATGTATTTTGGAGGTAGAGCCTCAGGTTTTGCTGATAGACTGGGTGAATAGGGTGAAGGAAAAGGAGGAATCAAAGATGGCTCTCATGGGTTTGTCCAGATACCCTGGATGGATGGTGGCAAGATTAACCACGATAAGGGAAAAGGATGGAGGGGGAACAGAGTTCCTTGGAGGGGTCTGGCCGTGACTGCTCACTGGTGGGGCCACTGAAGACATTGGCAGGGGAGGAAAATAATCAAATAGGCATTTTTGAAGGACGGATTGGAGAAAGGCAATCCTAGGGTGTGCTTGGATGTAAGGGTATAGGCTCCTGCCACAGTCCAAGCAGAAATAGTGAGGCTCAGAACCGAGGCAGAGAGAATGGCAGAGAAGGGAGAACAGCTTCCAGAGATGGGAATAAAGGCACGCTTAGAACACAATGTTGACTTGGTGGTGCGGCCAGGGAGGAAAGTGGGTGCCTGTCCCAAGGGCTCCCAAATTTGTCACCTGAGTAAAGATGTGAAAAGGGTATCATCCAACAAAACAAAACAAAACAAAGTTAAGGAGGATGGAGAAGAAATGTCTTTCTCTCGACAAGGCTGTAGGTCCTCAAGTATTGGGCCCAGGCCCTTCTCTTGTCTTGTATGTGATCTGTGGATAGTCTCACATAAAGTGAGTGGAATTATCAGATTAAAACAACAACAGTGGTCACAACAATAACAACACTGGAATTACTGGATGATTTTCCGGTCATATTTTCATTAACTTGCTACAATATTCCAACTTGCTATTTGAGAAACAAGAAAAAAGAAATTTGATTTATTGGGTGTGAGGTGGAGGATGGGAGAGTGAGTAGGGTAGGCCAATTGCTTTATTATTTTGTTCACAAACAGTGATTATGAAAATAAGGGCAAAATTGTAAAGAACTGTTGGGGGCTGTAGGATTATGAGCATAGGGTTAGGTGAGCTGCTGAATTGGAAGATAGAGGAGATCCCTTTACTGAGAGCCCATTCTCAACACTGGCTTGAAGACACTTAGGTGAGTTTCAGTCAGATTAAGACCAGACATTTGTTAATAAATTAAAATACCAACATTACAAAGAATATGTATTGGATATTTGTGAGTACACATGAATACAACCAATATTAACAAGTTGAATACAAGCTTATATTTATTTCCAGGATCTGTGTCTAATTTTCAATATTAATATATTACTAAAAGAATATTTTAATAGACAGATCTATTTTGTTCTCTACAATTCTTATCCAAAACGTTCTGCTTGGGGAACTACCTAATTTCTTTTTATTCTAATAAGTAGATGAATGAGACTTCACTTAACTGTAATTTCCCTCTATTAGCTGTTCATGACATGTTGCTTAGTAATATTTCCAAAAGTCATGCTTACACAATGTTGAGTACCAACTTTAGAAATTATTAATTTAACAAATCCAAATAAATAAACTTCCAGTCAAGAAGAACTGAAGTGATTTCATAATATGCCTAAATATTGACCATTGTTCTTCAACTTTGAGGTGTTTTAATAGCAAGATAAGGAAATACCAGCCAGGGATAAAAATCCCAGCATTCTGACCATCACATGTTGTGACTTGTGTAACAGCACAGATGGACATGAAGATGGTGAGCCTTGTAAGGCCCCTCCTCTCCCTCACATCTTAGCTGGAGGAATTTTAGTTTCATTATCCAGCACCAATGAGTATCCTTTCCCTCTTCGTATGCTAAGAACATTTATTCCATGATTGTCTGTTTCCACTCTAATTTGTATTCTGTCTACACAAAAAATTGGATGTTATAATGCTTAGCGACGTACCACATAACTCAGAGTGAATTCTTTCACACAGTCCCAGAGAGAGAGAGGGTCGGCCAGATGCCAAAACACTGCTGTGGTGGCTTTCCTTCCGACCCGAGGAGATGTTTAAATGGTGTTGTACCATTTCTTGAACTTACATTTTTGCCTCTGTGCCTCCTGGGTATGAGATGATTTATAGACTAATGTTTTTCCATGTTTTCTTCACATGGATTGCTTTTTTTTTTTTTTTCTGTAGGACTCTCCAGCTCCTTAAATAGGCTGCTGTACTTTGGATTCACTACTTGCAGTTAGAGGTTATAGCATTTCCCAAACCTGTTTTACTTGCTTTAACCCAGGATTTCCTGTGAGCAGTACATATTTTTTTTCTGTAATACCTGACATATCTAGTGAAGCACACTTTTGCCAACATGAAATGAATAGCCATTTAATAAGTCTTTAATAAGCATGGCTAACTCAAAGAGAAGGTCATAGTTTTTACACATTTTGCCTTCTAAAATGTAAGACTGATTCACTAATCAATTGATTCGTCAATAGAGAAACACAAACAATCTCTTACAAAGTTATCACTGCAGGTTCGCTGATGCTCATGACTGAATCTATCTCCAGAAACAAAGGGAGAATAGAAAGCAGAATCATTTTCCAAATGGAGGAAATAGGTGAACAGAGCGCTCCAATATAGTCAAACCCACCTTCTTGTCACAATAATGAAGGCTGTGTTAGAAAAGGCAAGTTAATAAGAGCACATATTAAAAAGAAATTATCCAGAATAACGCACTTTTGGAACAATCTCATCTAACTCCAACTTCAAAGAGGAGGGAACTGGAGATAAAAGCAAACAAAACTAGCAGATGGCACTCCTGTGACTAGCAACAAAGCACCTTAATTTCGAACTCAATGTTCTTCCAAGGAGAAAAATGCAAAGATTATCCTCCTTGGTAGTTTAAGTAAAGCTGACATTGGTTTAAAAATCAAAAAAAGGCTTTGGTTTCAAGATAAAGCAGTGAATCTGGCTTTAAAGGCAGCCTAAAGGGTAAAGGAGGGGAATGAATGACTGTAAGGCTCATAAGATCCAGTCAGCAGTAAATGAAAGGGAGGGTGAGGCTACTTTAGTGGAAGCAAGAAGACTTAGGGGGACTGAATTGCACACAAGGCGGTGAATATCCCGAATGATGGCTAAGTCTCCATGATGCCACCAGACTTACAGATCATCCAGTAAGTCATTTTACTAACAACAATTTCGTAACTACTAAACTATTTAACCATGTGCCCTGTTTCTCATTTCTTCTCCAGTATGTGAGTGAGTATATATTTAGTTTGGCAAAAGATTTATTTCCCAGCTGGAAGTAAATCAGGTCCATATTACACTCCAAAACCCAATGTCATGTTGATTGTTTATGCCAATTTTGATCCAGGTGTTTCTCACTTGTTGATGTGGAGACAGTGGGAAAGTGCATGCTCCTTGTCACCATACAGAGCTGTAGCTGTAATTTTAGGGCTGCTTGCAATACTAGTGGTGAAAGTCAATAATTTTTGGATAAATATGATGACTGAGTCCAAGAAAGCTTAACTATGTATGATGGGAGATATGGTAAGATGTTTACACCTCCCAGACCATGTGTGTGAACCACCATAAATAGTAAAAGGAGAAGTCACAAAGAAATAAGGATTTGATTTAACTGTGGTGGATGTTTGCTTTGTTTTGAGTCAGAGTCACTGTTGCTCTGAGATCTGTAACAGTTCAGTGAGTGTCCCTCTCTTCCAACCTGCATCCCTTTACTTGAGTACTTTGTCTGGTGCTGACATCTGTTCTGTCCACAGGTGCTACAGGCTGAATGTCCTGAGGAATTAATGCTTCTGGGAGCAGCCTTTGACCAGTCCCTGAGAGAATTAGCAGATAGGCACATGAGCTCGTTTGCCCCTTGGTTGAGATAAATCTGAGGCACATGCTTGATGCTGGCTCCTAGAGGTCCCCAGCAGGTTTAAGCTCTGCATGCCCCTGGTGGAAACTGGCCTCATGGCATAACCTTCCCAGACTGCCTTCCTCTCTCACTTCCCCAACCCCTGACTGCTGTTTCCTGGAATCGCTCCCAAAATAAACAGCTTGTGCTTGAATCCTTGATTTGGGTCTGCTTTTAGGGAACCCACACAAGACAATATGACCTGACTCACATTTCTCTCCAGCTTGGCCCTGAGTAGGATTAGTAACGACAGGCAGGGATACATCATGGACACCAGGCCATTGTCTAGTGCTTGCTCTCTATGAGTCTTTCGAGTTCCAGTTGGGTGAGCGTGACCCACTTCTGCAGCCCTTCCAACTCAGCACACACGCTGCCAGGAGCAGAGAGCATTGGGGTAAACACGACATTTTCCTCATGCTCAGCAAGACAGGAAGTTTATTAAATCTGGTATAAATCTTTGTCTTTAAAGTGCCGGTTGGTGATTTATTTTCTCCTTCTGTTTAGATTTTTTAGAGCGTAGGTGCCAACCCCTGGAATCCAATCCAAAACCCCAAGCGAAGTCCTGTTGATAAATCAACAAAAGCCCTGTTTGCACAACGCACGCCAAATGCAAATCCCTCATCCTTGAGAGTGAGTCTAATGATCATTTTTCAATGTTATAAAAGGTGCCATATCAATGCATCTTACTAATTCTCACCTTGGCTTCTAAGAAACCTCCTCTGGCTGCCTTCCTTCAAAGAAAATCCACAGATAAATAAAACCTCTCAAGGAACACCATAGGTGGTAAACACATCTGAGGGGAAAGAAAATTGCTTCAGGATGCAGTTAACGGGCATATTCCCCACTATCTGTCCCTTGTATTTGGGCAGCCAGTTCATCCGTGTGTGCTTCTTCATCTGCAAAAGGGTTTTAACATGGATCTGATGCAGGCTCTGAGAGCAATTTAAATAGCATGGCTAAGACCTTGTTAATCTCTCCTTGTTATGAGCTGGGACTCAGGCATGTGGCCGAATCCATACAACCCTCTATTTCCTTACCCTAGGATGGTTGAAAGGATTAAATGCATTCACTTATTTGTTCCTTCACCCAAGAAATATATATTTGGCACCTACTCTATGCCAGAAACAGACTGGGATTGGGATACCCAGGTGAACCAAACAGTTGTGGCCAAAGGAAAGAAGGTTAGTGGCAGTGAGGCAGTGAAAACAAAGAGACGAAGATAAAAAACTGAGGCTGACAACGTCGGCATGAGCCAAACCATACCAGGTCTCAAAGGAGCTTGGTCTTTGTGCTAAGAACTGTTGGAAACCATTAAAGGGCATGAAGCAAGAGAATGAGTGGCATGAGAAGAAATTAGGAGGCAAGAGGAGAATGGATGAGCTAAGTGCTAATAACAAGGTCACCAGACCAGTGTCTGGCACAGCACAAATGTTCAACAAATAGAAGTTCTTGCCGCTCCCTTTGCACCCATCACCTCAGAAGCCAGAGTTATTATCCTGCCCTTAACCACCTCCTCTAAGGTAATATTACCTAGTAACTGTTAAGCTATTACCTGCCTCCATGATCCAATTATCCACTTGGGGGCAAAGATCATTTCTTCTTTGGGAGGAGGAAATTGGAAATTAAGTTTTATGATCTAAGGTAGAAAAGGCTTCTGTTTGACAAGAATCATTGTAAAATTATTGCACATTTCATATCAATGTGTGTAGCTAACTACTATACAAAAGAGGTTATGGGATTCTAGAAATGATATTTATGATCAAAGGCAGCTCAAATGGTTGGGCAAACGTGAAAGAGATATACATAGATATAATATAATCATGTGCCCTTAAAAACAAGTTGACAGGTTGGCTCAGTCCATTTTTGGTAAATAGAGTAAGTATTTAAAATAACAAGGGCAGCTAATTAGGTATATATCCTATTCATGAAAATTTGCTGTTATGTAAGACCTATGAGTTGTTGATCATAAGACTTTATTTTGAAAAACGCTGGAATATATATGTTTGTAAAGATAAATGCATCTAAACGATTGTGTCTGGACAATGAGATTTCTTTTGTGCTGTTTAAAATATACAAAAGATGGACAGAGACAGACACAGAACTATGTCGCCATCAAAGAGTTTCAAAGAAACCAATGACTAGGTGTTAGTTAGATGCTTTCAAAAAACTAAAATCTAAGAACCACCAGATGGGTTTATTTTGCTACATTTAGATAAAGACAAACAAAGAAGTGAAAAAACCCATTACTGGATATAGATTTAATAATCTATCAAGAAGAGTGATTTTTAAATTGGAAATTTGAAGGAGAGATTCAAAAATCCAGAATTGGTGAAGGGCTAAGAAATTGTCCAACTTTACAATGGAAACGGAAAGATCTGGCAGATGAAATCTTAGGGTTTTACTTGATAAGTAAAAAGAGAAACCAATCATGAGAATTGTCAGAAGGCTAGGGAGAAGCAAATGTTGCCATATTGTTCAAAGAATTATTAGGCTACATTCTGGAAATGATGAGAAAATTTGTAGTTGATCCCTAAGAAAATTCAAGAATAAAATTTCAATCATATGACTTCTGAGCTCTTAGAAAGGAATGAGCATCAGGAGTCAAAATAAGTTCACAACAAACAAACCCTTCCACATAGTTGTTGATGTTGGTTTTCATTGTGTTACCAAAGAGGGGGGATCAGGATCAGGCAATAGATCCACTGGGTATATTTCTGGGAAACATGGACAACAACCAGGAAAAAGAGAATTGTTCCAGTTACCTCTAAATCAGAAACGTTTATTGCCAAAGTAAAACGAAGATGAATTCCTCGCTGTGTTCAGTCATGTTTGGGAATCCATCTGCTTTATATTCAGGTTTTTATTCTGGGTTTTCTTTGAGCATGGGTGGACAAATCTATGTATAAAGCATTTCCTGCAAATTAGGCCATGCACAGTAAAAAGTTAACTTGTGACTTTCCAGACAAATGCCATTCATATCATTACTCCTATTGATATTTATGCTATCCTTTCTAGCATGTGAACAATAAGTTACTATCATTTTCCAGACAAATTAAAGCTTTAGTGACTTGTAGAAAAGCGATTGTGTTTGGAATTCGCTAAGCGATAATCATTCCATCGCCCTAGACTAGTAATACTGGGCGAATGAAGTTAAAACTCCATGATGAACATGGAGAAAAGCACCCATCCTTTTGGAAGAGTTTTAGCTTGGCAAGGAAACTGGCAAGTTTTGCTTTAATGTAGATAGTGGTACCTGCATTCTCAACCAGAACTCCATTCCAACATGGCCCCGGAGAAGCTCTGTACAGCAGAGCCCTCACATCATCTGCACTATATGTACACTTGGTCAGGCTGTGTAAACTTTGACATGTGGGTGTCAATCTTTCTCATATTTGCAGATGGCTTTATCAGAGCGTGATTAGTTTCCAGAACAAATTTGAGCAAAAGAAAACATTACCTACAGTATGTAAGCCAACAGACCAGCTAGTTTTCAGATTTGTCTATTTACATGGGCACTAGATGTTTTGCTAAGGCTCTCTAACACTGATGGTAATTGAACAGTGCCAGTGTGTTAGTGGAAGCTGATGAGTTGTAAAGGTTTTATAAACAACTAGGGTGGATTTGGCCACAGCCTTTCTAGTAATGTTTGTTAATCTCCCTGAGCAAGTGTGCACCGAACACAATGTAAATACTCCAGAATTTGGAGGTGTCAATAGTGTAACTTTTACTGTTTGTAAAATCATTCTTTGATATCATCAGTAAGTTTACTGAATGTCCCATGGCCAAATATAATAAAACCTTAAGTAAGCGCTTACAGAGAAATAAGGGAAAACATGTGTTTTATTTTTACCCCGCTGCATGTTTGTTAAAGGAGCACCGTAGACTGATAAATAGAGTCATGACTGTGCCTGTGTGTAGATTTCCATCTGGATTTCAGTTAAGGCTAGTTTTACTCTATGCTGAGGAGGAAAAGTGTCTTTACAATTATTAGATGGCTTAGTTTACCTATTTCACTGAGAAAGACTTACCTTAGAACTTTCAGGGAAAATCTTTACTGATCTCAAATTATCAGCAAATTCAAAATTTCTTTAAGATTAATTTCAAGTAGAATTGAGGGTGTGGGTGCAGCTGGTAAAATCTGTGTTCAGAAATTCTTGTGCACACACCTGTTTTTGGGTGTGGCTGTGCTTTCCAATGATGTCAAATCCCATTATTCCTCAGCTCCCTTGTTAACCGCTAGAGGGCGGATCCATTTCCAAGGGTTTCCTGGGCAAGAGGGAAAATCCTTCTGAACATCAAAAGAAAAATAGTTAAAAGTTTTCTGGTTTTTTTCTCTTTTTCCTTTTTTTTTTTTCTGTGAAGAGTCTCATCCCCACCCACCCCCTGCATTGTTGATGTCTGTGAAAACCTTGGGAATATGCAGTGTCCTGGTGCATCTGACGAGACTACAGCCCCGGAGGTTAACAAGCAGCCCCTCTGGCTGCAGTATTGATGCAGAGGAAATGAAATGGCGGTGACATTTTAAAGAGGAATTTGTGAACCACAGATATGAGCATGGCTAGCGCAGCATAGTGGCACATAAAATCAATACAAATAACCTGAACCTTAATACCTTGATCCAGGGAAGAGACTAGCTTTATCAGACGCCAGGCGGGGAGCGGCCGGTAGGCCACCTGCGCTGGGTGTGCTATTGACCTACTCTGGAGAGGCGTTAAGCCAACCACAATTAGGAGGATTTCTTTTTTAGAGATGCCTTTTGCTAGAGAGAATTTTCTGGGGAAATGTGTGTCATAATAAAAATAATCTTTGAAACACCTCCTTGCAGCAAACTTGATCATACCACATTGTCATTGCCAAAACTAAGACACTATATTTTTTCTCCAAATTTTACAAATTGTCTCTGCTTTATATACACACACACACACACACACATATGTATCTGTGAAAATCGTCTGAAGATGTATTGCCTTCCCCTTCTATAGTTTCTAAAGGCCGAGAATAAAACTTCTATTTTGTGAGATTATAATTACTGCTCTTACTGTTCACTGCAAGAGGAAAAAGTCATTTTCTCTTCTTTGTAGCATGAAATTCTTATTGTGCATAACTAAGTTTATGCAGCTAGCTAAAAAATCAATGGGAGCTAAGACCTGGCATTATAAAAGGGTGGGACTCTATTGATTGCAATATTAAATTTTCCCTCTTTGCATAATTTCATTTAAAAAACAGGCTGAAAAAAACCTGTGATCAATTTAATTTGGAAAATGTATTTTTGAAGAATATCCTTTCTGTTTTTTGTTTTACTTCTTGAGATGTTATGACAAAGAGCGACTTCATTTTTCAAAACTGTGAAAACCCTTAAGCACAGGTAACACTGTTTTAGATCTTATAAGGTATGTGGTGTAAACTCAGGAAATAGAGGTTGGGGGGAGGCACAATCTTTCCCATGCACATCTTTTTGGCAATTTTCCTTGTGTGTAGCTCTTGTCAGGTTTTATTTGCAAAGAATTAGAAGGCCATGCAAACATAAGACCTATCAGAGTGTAGATTACTCCTGATGTTGGAGTGGAAAACCAAGTATCCTCTGAAATCAATCTCCTGTTTCCAGATAGATGTATGAGTAACCAAGTGTCCCCCTTGAATAAGAAGCACAGATTTGGCTGAATAGAAATAGGGCAATCTTTCAATAGTGGGAGACTAACTCTCACAAAACAGAAAAAGTAGAAAGAATTTATTTTCTTTGTCATATTCAATGCTTGAATGGAAAGCACGTACCTGCCTTCTCTAGGTCTGCGTGAAGAAGAGGACAAGATGGTGGATTTCTTTCCATTATTAATGATTGACTTTTCAAAAGAATTATTTCTGTCTTTTAATTCTGTAGGATGCGGGTGTCTGGGCACAAGAGGTGTTTGTTGTGTAGCACTTTGTCTCGATGTACTGTGATGTCATGGAAAACCCAACAGCCTCTCCTGGTCCACACACAGGAGTGTGGCTTGGTCTTAGGGCCAAACACATCCCAGTCTTGGCCTGAATTTCGGTTTCTCCCTGCCCTCGCCTGCCTTGGACAAGCCAGGTGCCTGAGTCCTAATGCTGAAAGCTCTCAGGAGACAAAACCCCTCCGTTCCGAAAACTTCCAAGTCCTGTGCAAATGCACGTATGAACCCAGGGCTTGAGAAGGTGAAAGCCACAGCGGCGTGGAATTGCGTGTGTGAGTGTGTGTACAGAGTAACTCTGTTTGTTTGTAGGTCCTTAGTAGAAGGGTGTCTAATGTTGACTTTTTGAGGCTAATATTGTTTGAATTTTCTATCCTGACTCTAAGCCACCTTACAGAGGGCTCTTTTTTCCATGCTGTTTGTACACTCATTATCTTTTAAAATGTCTTGAAGTAGTAAACAGTTCAACACTTCTCCCTTCCATCCACCCATTGTCAAGAATAATGGGGGCCAGACTGCCAAGTGCAGCGTTAGATGTTGTCGCCTGCTGCTGGCCCTGGCCATAAATATTTGGAGCTTTGGGGCAATCATTCGTACATACTATGCAGTTCAACAAATCCTTCATGAAAACCCAGTCAGTTACCCTGAGAAAAATGTGTGGCCCAAGACATATTTATCGGGGTGGATTTCTAGTAATATGATTGACACAAGGCTCTTGTTTTTTTTGGTTGATAATTTGTTGTAAAGGAAGTAAGAGATGGTGTAACAGATAGGCCTTCTCTGCATGTGTGTGAATGTGTATTTGCATGGGTGTTTCCTTTCACTTGAATTGAACTCCTAAAGACCACACTGTATTTTTCCTTAGTTTGAGCAACAGAGAGAGGGTTGTGACTTTCTTCTCAGGGGAGAAAGAAAATCATTTAATTTTAACCACTTTATTCCTGGTCTTTGTGTATTAAGAAATGAATCCACATCTCTATTCCTTTGGCTTAGGACAGGGCACGGGGAGGTGGGGTATGCTTGGAAAAGGCCAGGGAACAGGGGGCGTATCCATCTGACTCCTTGACATTCTTCCAGGGAGAATCCTCCTTTGTTCCTTCAGGCAAGTGAGTTAGAGAAGGCTTGTAATTACTACATTGTCACGTTAAATTAAAAGCAATGCCCTCCTGGTGGCCTGTCAGCTTAAGAGGCATCCCTCTCTTTCAGGGCTGTGGCTGCGGCTCCTGCCAGGCCCCTATTGTGCTGGTGAAAAGGCCAAGTGAGTCTCAGCCTATTCCCATCCAGAGACATTCTGGAATAGGATCCTGGTACATTTCTGCCTTAGGGTTGTGTGTGAGTCTGTGTGTGTATTTTAAGTTTGAAAGCAGACTGGCTTGGCTCTTATACAATCTCTACTCTGAAGTACGTCTGGCAAAGACACCGCGGCTCTTTGGAGGCTGTTGATTCCACGGGGAATAGAACAGGGCCAGCATGCCCCGGGATGAGGCATGTCAAAGGAGCATCCAACCGCAGTCTCCAGGAGGAAGGTAGGAGCCAATGCCATCACTAGGGACCCAACGCCTTCTTCGAAAATTACCTTCCTTGTGGACTAACGTGTTTTCAGGAGAAAACCATTGCATTATAACTAAAGGCTGCATAGAGACCTTGTCAGCCTCAGCCTGAGATGACAGTATTCAGAGCATATCCTTATCTGGACAAGGACTTTGGGGTTCAGAACCTAGTTTTGAAAGAACTAGCCTCAAATTCCCATCTTCAAATGTCTCTGAGCAAGAACTTGGACAAGTCGCTTGGGCCCCGTGAATCTCCTTGCAACCTACCAGAGACTATTTTCTACCTTATCAGTTGCAGCGACTGTCAATGAGCTTATATGAGTGAAGCGAATTCTAAATTGCCAAGTACATAAAGATTTGGTATTTAGGAAAGAGAACAGGCTATCTAGTGTGTTACCTGTGTTTGGAAGGAGTTAAAAGGAAAATGCTCGATCAAGGCAAGAAACAAGGTTAAAAGTACTCAAGCCCTTTTTCCCAGAAGTTTTATCGAGTCTCATTAGGGAGTCTAACATAGAAGGGTCTCCCTCTAAGCAGACTAAACTGCTGGCATTTACTGCAGGTTATAAATAGAGAAGCAAATATCTAAAACTAGTTTAGGGTCATGGAAAGGACTACTTTCAATCAATTCCTCATAAATAATATTAGGAACATAATTTCTAATAAGTTATTCTTGCGCATTGGTTTCTGTGAGAAACAGACACTGAGATAGAATTGGGAGTGCAGAGTTTATTGGGGGATAACAGTGTTAAAGCAAAAGCGAGGAAGGAAAAAATTGGAAGGGTCATTGGACCACAGTGCAGACCTGGCAAAGTCTGTGTCCACCCCAATGGGAGCTCAGAGAAAAGGCGACCCCTTGGAAGAACCCCTCACTGGGCAGAAGTTGCGAGGATCTTGTACCTCTGCTGTGCTCTGGCACTGGCCAAGGGCTGCCCTGGAAGAGCTCACAAGCTGAGATGTGTCTGGAGGCTGTGGGCTCATCTGAATCCTTGCAGCTGAACAGGGAGCCCTCCCTTGAAGAGGAATTTGTCATACTGACAAACACTCCCCTCCTCATCCTCATCCCTTCCACCAATATTCAGAATGTTACCAGCAGAGACTCACCGAGATCAACACTCTCTGTTGATCAATCCTGCTTAGGACTTGATCCACTATTACATTTTCACTGTAGGACGTGTAAAATGTACACAATAAAATATTTGTTAATAATCAGATCAGATGAATCTGGTAAACTCTTAAAAATTGTCATGATTCTTTCTTATGACATGAAAATTGTATAGTTGTAGAATGCAGAGTTTCCCTTTGTGCACTGGCTGCCAGAAGTCTGAAAACTATGGGGAATTTTAGCTTGGGCTTTTGATAAGTATGATCCATGATGTCCTTTCTCTGCATGATTCTCAAACTCTTATTTAAACCTTTTATTCTCTGCATGATTCTCAAACTCTTATTTAAACCTTTTATTTCTTATACTTTATGTTTAGTCTCCATAAATGATTTTTGGAAATATAGAGAGATAAAATATAGACATGGATATGGATCTCTATTATTCCAGGAATCAGCCAGGGAATTTTGTTTCCACCTGAGCACCCATTCCAGCTCAGTCAGTTCTGCCTTTTGTTTTGCTTTTTCTGGTCCCCCCACTCCCTTACATAGCCTTTGTCAGGTGGTGTCTGCCTCCACATCCTCATCTTTATACCAACTCACTCTATGAAGCTTAATTCAAGTTGTGGGTCTATCAAAACACACAGAAAAAAATGGCCAGGCCCAGTGGTTCACACCCGTAATCCCAGCACTTTGGAGGCAAAGGATGGCAGATCACTTGAGCCCAGGAGTTGTTCGAGACCAGCCCGGGCCACATGGCAAGATCTCATCTCTACAACAAATACAAAAATTAGCAGGCATAGGAGCAAGCACCTTTAGTCCCAGCTACTTGACAGGCTTCGGTGGGAGGACGGCTTGAGCCCGGGAGGTGGGGGTTGCAGTGAGCCAAGATTGTGCCACTGTACTCCAGCCTTGGGGACAGAGCCAGATCCTGTCTCAAAAAACAAAAATAAAAACAAACAAATACACAAAGAAAAACAAACCCCTCTTGGCATCCCCTGTCTGCAGTCTGTGACTTGCCATTGTGGCTCTCCTGCAGAGATGTTGCATCCTACTCCAGCCATGCCACATCGCCACGCCCAAGCAATCCCGCAGGTAAGTCACAGAACTGCTCTGAATGCGAGTTTCTCATCTGTGGATTCGAGCTGAGCTTCCCTTCCTCTCGGTGTGGCTCTGAATGAAGCAGGAGCATGTGCAGAGCACTGTGTACCTGGGTGACCCTTCATGCCTCATGTCCCATCTTGAGACATCCACAGTAACTGTGGGCCACATGACAGTATAAAGCACCTATCCAAAGTCTCCTGGGTGTTTCTAGAGGTCAGGCACAGGTATGTGTTGTTTTCTATCTATGAGCTTCTTGTAAGATGACCAATGATGTTTTCCCCCACATTTCCTGCATCTCCATTAGTCCTGGCAGTGCTATTAAGCGTCTAATAAGTTACTGCTTTTAATGATGACTAAACTCCAAAGGGGTTGTCATTTTATCACAATCTTTGGGTGGAGTAGAGGGGAAGGCATGCTGCTCCTAGTCCTCATGAGTCCATCCCACTTAGCTGTTTTAAAGAAAACAAAAGGCCAGGCACAGTGGTTCTCATCTGTAATCCTGGCACTTTGGTAGGCTGAGACGGGAGGATTACTTGCTGACAGGAGTTTGAGAGCAGCCTGCACAGTGGAGCGAGACCCTGTCTCTACAAAAGATAAAAGTAAAAAAAATTAGCCAGGTATGGTGGTGCACACCTGTGATTCCAGCTATTCAGGAGGCTGAGGCAAGAGGATCCCTTGAGCCCATGAGCTCAAGGCTGCAGTGATCTCACCACTGCACTCCAGCGTGGGCAACAGCATGAGACTGTCTTAAAAAACAAATAAATAAATAAATAATAAAGAAAAAAACAGAATTAGCAGATGTCAATGTTATCTCTTGCTTTTTTTTTTTTAATTTGCTTAATCTGCAGACCAATACTTTGGCAGTCTCAGTGTTTCTCAGGATGGCACAAAACCCCACATAAAATACACAGAGCAGCCACTTGCTGAGCCCACAGCCTGAGGCAAGCAGGATTGCCCTGACCTGCACTGCCAGCTTTAGGCCACTTCTGAGGTTCTGTTGGGGTGGGCAGGACAGACATGCAGGTGGAGGGAAGGAGCCATGGTAAGGTAGATCCCAGGGCTTGGATAATGTGGGCTTCTCAGCAAATCAACCATGTCACATGACACAGGTAGTAATGATATTTGATTAAGCATAGGAAGTACGGTGAGTGTAGCTCATTTTTGATATTCTGATGTCATTATTTCAAGTATTAGTTGTGATTTTATGGGTCCTAAGAATTTAACAACAACAAAAAGCAAGCTTTGGCAAAAGTGTTGTGCCATATTTTACACTAAATTTTCAACAAATAACACATACTATATTGCTCTTCACCTCTTAAAAGCAAAATTAAAACCAGTATAGGTTGGCTGTTTGAGGACCCTTCTTTTCCATGCAACTTAATGTCCCTGGAGCTAGGTGACTGGGCAGCATTCCCCGTCCTCTTTTCATGGCAGAGATGATAGAGGAGTGCAAGATAGTGTACTGGCTCCCTACCCACCAGAGAAAGACTCAGCCATCTGTACGACTAGCTTCGCTGAGTGGCAAACACCTGAACTGGAGGACTTGCTTCTAAAGAGGAAATGCTCACCTTTATATTCAGCAAATAGGTATGCATACCTCAAGAGGCCTTGCTGGAAGATTTCATCACAATTTGTGGATGGTAACAAAGAGAAATCCCCAACTCACTGGCCTTCACTTTTCCCTCTACCCTCCCTGCATCCTTCTGACCCAGCCAAAATATTTCCTCTGAAAAGTTACATGCCTGTTCCAAAGACAGACCCTGTTGCTCCTTGAAGTATTCCAAGCCAGGCTTGCACCCCAGGGAGTGACAAACAGACCCAATGGGGCATGGGAAGAAAATATTAAATCCTAAATGTATAAGTATTTTTATCTCACTATGTAAAAAATAACGTTTGTGTGTTTCATAATATTCATGATATAATAATATACTTGTATGTATAAAATAAATACATGTACCTATGTTACGGTACATGCTCCTCTTGAAACTTATATAGAGTACTTAACAAAAAACCACTGGAGATAACCACCTTGCAGAAGACCTCCTCCAGATACAAATTTCCATTTCTCACTCACACACAAACTCAAGTATTCTGAAATTTGAACTTTGGAAAGAGGCAAATAGTACTGCTGCTCTGCAAAGTACAAGGTGATCTGAAATTGCCAGCTTGATGTAATCAAGGCTGACTTTCACTTGGCTTTGTGTGCATTTGAGTTTCTCCCTACTTCTGCTTTACCTGCACAAATAACACCAGTCTGGATGCAATAGGGATATTGGCTTCACTATCAAGGAATGTGTCTCACTTTTAATTGAATATCTTATTCTGGAATGTACACCATATGCTCTGTTGCCTACCAGCTCAACTGAAGAAATCACAACAAAATCTAATGTCAATTGTCTTATAGCCTCCTGAGCACAGGTCAAATCACATTACAATTGGTCCTCCACATTTAGGGGTTCTGCAACCACGGATTCAACTAACCTCCAATCAAAAGTATTCACCATCCCCCATAAAAGTTAATTGCAGCTCTACTGAATATGTACGGACTTCTTTCTTATCATTACTGCCTGAACAATACAACTATTTAAATACCATTTACATTGTATTAGATATAAATAAGCTAGAAATAATTTAAAGTATACAGGAGGATGGACATAGGTTATATGCAAATACTATGTCATTTTCTATCAGGGGCTTGAGCATCTATGAATTTTTGTGTCCAAGGTGGGTCCTAGAACCAATGCCCCGTGGATACCAAGGGATGAATGTAAATCTTCATCTCATACTCCAGGGAAATTCAAAATCCTCCTGACATTTTCATTGATTACTAAAGGGCTTATATTCTCAAAGGAAACTATGTCTCCAGGCTCCAACTGCTATTTGTTTCCAAATTTCATCCCAATATTGTGGCACGTCTCCTTTGTCTGTGCCCATATTTTGTAACCCACTGACACAAAGCACTTGGTAATGAATTAGACTTCAGTAACTATTTGGGCTTCATACAGAGGAGTCACACTGTGCCCAACACCAAGCACTTTCAAAGGTTATGTGAGCTGCTCTTCATCTGGTATCATGATTCCCATGGCTGGGTACCTCATGCAGCCAGCTTTCTGCTATCTTATTAGTTCATTTATTCTCCTCTTGCATATCAACCTGGAAATCTGACTTATCCTGTTACAACAAGAAATCCAATAGCTTCCAGCTCTAAACTTGCATACACCTTCAAGTTTGTCAGACCAGAACTGGCAGAATTTCCATATTATCCAGTGAGTCTAATAGAAGGCAGTTGTGGAATACATGACGATTTTTCCTCTGATGTGGGCAGAGGACAGAGGCAATCACAGTACTTGACTTAAAAACTCTTCATGCTTTCAGACCCACCTCAGATACCAAAAATTCGTAGATAAAATATACCCCATTCTATACCACCACCAAGCTGAGTTAGACAACATACAAATTCAGGAGTGGAGGAGAGTTGTTTTAAAAAACAATTTGATATTTGATATTTGATAGTGTTTAAAGACACCATGGATGCTTCCTGGTCCTGTGGAGTGGAGCTGGACACCTGGGTCTTATTATACAAGGGACTCTGGATTTGGAAAACCCCACTCCTGCACTGCCAGGGCCAATGGAAGCCCAGTGGAGTGTACGACCACATTATGCATGTGAGCAGCAGAGCAGGGGATGAAGTAGTCTCTGCTGATGTGCATGCAATCCACCCCACCCTTCTGCTCTCCCCACACAGGTCTCCTTCCCACGCCACTTTCTCTTTACCTCTGAAGCTGGCCTGTCCTTCCACGCCCTCCTCCAGTTTCCCATCCACCTTTAACACACAGCTTAGGGCAGTCTCTTCTGCAAATCCACCATACTGATGGCTGTTTGTAGCCCCCAGTAGACATTCTCTACAGGAGTCAAACAAGAATTCACAAGAAAGGATGTAAAGCTATGCTTTGAAATGAGAGTGAAGCACCATTCTCTGACACACTTACAGCAGGTTTCTTCTCAATGGCAGATTTATGGGGGATTTTATTGATTCTATTTTCACCCATCTATATTTTCTACAAGAAAAGATTTTTGCAAGAACAATATTTTTCTTAACAGAAAAGAAAATGAAACAGTAAGTTATCTTAAAAGTGAGGGCATGCTCTGTGCAGGATCTAGATTTTATGCAAAAAAAAAAAAACCCTAAAAAATAAAAAATAAAAATAAAGCGAGAGTGCTTGCAGAGGTTCCAGGACAGGCTTCCCGCGTGCACAAGCTGGAGGCATGCTGACCTGCTTTTCAGCCTGCATAGGGTGTTTAAAAATTGAATGAGTCATCAGCATTTAGAAATCAAGATACTTGGCACATATATCGGGCACCTCCTGTGAAATCTGTCCACACAGCCCACACCAATTCAACTCCCAAGTCCCAGGCCTGGGTCCACCTCAACGAGCTTGGGGTGCTCTGTCCACAGGACACGGTCTCCACTACTCCCCACTGTGCTGTCTATACTGTCACCTGGAGTTGGAAGCATTTTGTTATCTAACTGTGGGTGTCAGGCACCAACTTCCTCCTTTGCCTCCTTAGGACAAGGACCACATGGACCCTGTGAGATGTTCTCCGTGTGAAGCATGAAGTTCACAGTGCACCTGCTAGGTTTGGTGGTCTGCAAGCGGCCAGAAGCTGTTTGCTGGGAGGAGCTCACTCATGCCAGTGAGAGATGAACTGAGGGAAATGAGTTTTACCAGATCCTGGAAGAGAAAGGAGCAGGGCCCGGTGGGTGGGCCCACTCATTTCAATAAGAATTCAACGTCTCAGTGCTTATCAAAAGCAAACCAAGCCTGCAGGCCCTTTTCAGGTTTATGGATCTCCAGTCCACATCCAGGACCTTTCCTCAGGATTAAATGAAACTTAAACCTGCTAAATAAACACAGGCACAAAATAATCATTGAGAGTCGTTCACCGAGCATCAATCATCGTAGCCAGAGTGTTTCTCGTCTTGACAGCTTACTGTAGGGAGGGATCCCTGAGTGCTCAGGAACAAAGGTGAGGGGAGGGAGAAGAATATAGCAACAGAGAAGAAGATCTTTATACAGCAAGCTCAGGAAGAAAATTAAATGAAGAAATACAGTTATCAACAGAAAGAGAAATCCAAAATTGGGTGAGATGTTTTTGTGGTAGAGGTTACAATGGGCTCTTCTTTCTCCTTTTAATCCAAAGTAATAAAATGCTCCATTATACTGGGTTATCTCTGTGGCAAATATTGTGCTGAACACTTCATTCATTTATTTATTATTCATTCATCTACTTATTCACTTACTCCTGTGTCCATTCATTCATTCATTCAGCAACGTATCTCAGGTGCTGGCAATGCAATGAACAAGGCAAGGGCCCTGCTAAATGAAGGAGACACATGAATATATGATTTTAGAGAGTAATGCATGATACAGAGGAAATAAAACCCAGGAAGGGGAGGCAGGCTGGGAGTAAGAGGTTCTCCTAAGTCAGCAGCTCAGAGGAGGCCACCCCAAGGAGCAGGCTCTGGAACTGAGACCTAAAAGCAGATGCCATTATCAAAGGCCCCTGGGCAGGATGCTGCAGAGAAAAGAAGGGCAAGTGCAAAGGCCCTGCTGTGGACCTGGTTTGGCAGAGCTGAAGGCAGGCAGGAGGACCATATGCTGACCTGCACGTGGAGTTCTGCCTACGTGAATCCAGCAAGCAGGAGCATCTGGTGGTCAGGGATGCCAAACTGGGCTGACCCAATCTGAACCCAGGGTACTGCTGCATTCCAGGCCCAAAGAAGCTGCTTTTCTTAAGCCAAGTCCCTGTGGCTCCTAGAAATCCTATCAGTTTTTCCATGGATTTGACAGACATACATATTCACACACACATGCAAACACGCACACACACACATGCACAGACGCACACACACACACATATATGGAGACAGATTCAAATGTACTGAAGGGGAGATGCTGAAGAACCTGAGTTCTCACCTGAACTCAGTCACAGATTCTTCCCCAGGAGCCTAAGCAAACTTGGAATGGAGAAACCACCTCCCAGGAGTCAACAGAACAGCGCCCAGCTCTGCAAGGCAGGTTTTGTTCCACTCTCCGCTTTTGCCCTCCTGACTCAGTGTCCGAGCTCTCTAAGCCCATGGTCTCCAGGATGCCTCTTCTACCAGCAGGGGCTGTGGTACTTGTCCCCTAACTCCCTGCAGGAGATGCTGTGAGTGTCCTGGGAGAGCAAGTGGCCATTCCTGTGTGTGCTTATGTGACACTGTCCAATTCTAAGCACCTTTAAGACTCGCATCTTCAGAGCTCAGAGCTATTCTTGAGGCAGGGCTGAGAATAATCTCCATTAGCCACTGATAGGAGCTGATGGATAAACACCCCATCTTCTTCTCCTCTGGCAGATGTCTTGGAGGCATGCCATGCCTACTGGGGACTCTCCGAGAGGTCCCCATTAGCACTGAGCCTGGTTTTCCTCAGTGGCAGCCCAATGATGACAAACCCTTCATGGCTGCCTCCTCTTCCCTTTCCTGTGTCACTTCCCGACCCTCCCTGGGACTACCTCCCACATAAACTTCTGGTCCTTGTTTCAGAGTTTCCTTTCAGGGACACTAAACCCAAAGCGCTGCCTAAGGTGCTAACTGACAATCAATCTTCAGGACTCAGCTTAGAAGTCACCTCTTCCTGCACACTTTCTTTGATCTCCTTTCACCAACACCAATGTTTGGATCAGGAGTCTTTTCTGCAGCCTCTCTTACCACACAGAAGGTGACCAGTGTTGTTCATTAACAAATGACGTGTCCCTCGGTAACAATCAAACGCAGGGAGTGAGATGTGAAGCCACCATGCAGTCCCCACACAGCTTTCTACAGAAGCATCTCTCCAGATCCAATCTGCCCTGGCCTCACCTCTGATTAGGACTGGGTCCCCTTTGGAGGTCACACTGATTGATTAGTGCTCTCTGGGGACAGTTCTATTGACAATGTGGCTCTTCTCAGAAAAGCACAGCAAAAACAACCTTTCAGATTGAGGCCAGCTTCCATTGCTCAATGTTAGTTATTTTTCCTGGAAATATCTGTTGGAGAAGGGATATTAACTACCAATAAAAGTCATTTCTCAAACCACAGTGGACACATGGACCCAAGCACACAATGGACTGTGAACTCCAACCTTTGAAAGTCAAGCCTCTGCTTCAGCATTTGGCCCTGTCCATGATGAAATTATTTCCTTTCCCCTAGGAACTTGAACTGGTAAAGTGACCTCCGTGTTTAACGTATCCAGGCAAAAAAGGCACTAAGTCTCTATAATTCAAAGATCAAAAGTACCTAAAATAGATCTTCATTGGTTTGAACTTGAAGGAATTTTACCTCCAAACTCAGATTAATTTCTTGGCCTGAACCCAAAGTAAATGGACTTGTCTTCTTTGCATTTTAAGGTAAATGTCTCTTGCATATCTGCAATAGTTCAGGGTAGCAAATAGCTGATAAGCCACGGAGAGGTTCATTAGTCATTTTCAGAAGGCGGCTCCAGCAGGAGGTCCATGGGCTGAGCAGTGCAGGCAAGCACACCGGAACTGAAGCTACCTGAACAGAGAGTGTGTTTCCCAGAAACAAACTGGAACAAGAAAAAAATACTCCACAGTGAAAGTTGAAGCATGGTTTCTGGGATCTTTGGAAAAAGAAAGATTCCTTGAAAGCCATATGGCTCAGGACCATTGGAAAAAGCGCTTTGAGGGCTTGGCTAAAGGTGGAAGGGGCTGAGATTCTAGGTGGACAGCAAACTGGAAAAGCCATTGGCCAAACCCCTCGATGAGCAGTGACTCCCTGAGCTTCTCATGCAGATGCAGAGGTGAAATCAAGCCAAGAGGGCCCTGATGGTGCCATGCTTCACTTGTTTTCTCTGGCACATAGATGCATGAAATGGGGGCACCAGTGCTGGGTTCGGGATGGCTGGGCTGCTTATGAATATTTTTTCCTTTAGCTTCTTTGTGCTGCTTCACACAAACCTCAATAGTGGGGCTGGTAGTTGAGCGCAAAGCCCCGGTGGACACACACATCTACACACAGCCACAAAGGTTACGAAACAATAGTCCACAGACAGGAAGGAGAGGAACTGTAAATAAAGGGAATGGGAATATGGTACATTTCCCCATTGTGTGAAGCAGGATCGGGGCAAAAGCTGGAGACTGTTGTAAAAAAGAGTCCTGGGCAGGTGCTCAGAGGACAGCTGTCTCGCACAAAGAAACCTCTTATTAAAGCCACTGTGTTCATTCACTATATAATTGTATTTACCTGTAGTGTCTTCTGGGCATTACTCATATGCTTCATTATTGCCCAGCTGAACATTTTATTTTCCATGATGGGGAGTTGATTCTTCCCTCTGTCCCTGCTGAGCATCGATATGTTCTTTCAGAATTGGGAGGTATCAGGCCAAAGGTGCAGTTACCAGGTTGGGTTCTAGAAGACTTTGCCCTGACATTGTATAAATTATTCGGTAAATGAGGCGACAAGGCCAATGAAGCTTGGGCTCTTTCCTGTCTGACTCCCCATCTCATTCTAGTCAATAGCACACCTAGCAGAATTCAAGTTTGGAATGGCCTTTGCTTCTGACAGGGAGAGAGCCAGCAAAACTGTTGGTAGAGGGGATCTTCGGGTTTCATGGCACCCACCCCTTAAAAACATTTAGGGGAATGTGTAGGGGAGAGAGATCTAGATCTGGGAGGCTTCTGGAAATGTCGGGTGGGAGTTCTGGAAGGGCTGTGCTGTGCCCGCTGAGGCCCATGTTCGGCACTCTGATACAGAAAAGATGATTCTCTTTTAAATAATCACAATGGAATAAACCCTTTATTTAATAAGAGCATTTTATAAGCATAGAAATATGACATGTTTTCTGGAAGTCCCATTGCAATTCACCTCCAAGAAACTATCACTTGGCTGGTTGCAGTGGCTCATGCCTGTAAGTAATCCCAGAACTTTGGGAGGCCAAGGCAGGCGGATCACTTGAGGCCAAGAGTTCAAGACCAGCTTGATCAACACGATGAAACCCCATCTCTACTAAAAAATACAAAAATTAGCTGAGCGTGGGGTTGCATACCTGTAATCCCAGCTACTTGGAAGGCTGAGGCAGGAGAATCGCTTGAACCCGGGAGGTGGATCTGAGATCGTGCCATTGCACTCCAGCCTGGGTGACAGAGTGAGATTCTATCTCAAAAAAAAAAAAAAAAAAAAAAAGGAAAAAAAAAAAAAAAGAAATTATCACTTACCGGGGTTTGGTATGGCATCAGAAAAGAATATCCACAGCTGATTTGAAAACACTATTTAAAAACTTCCTTTTTCAACAACAATCGGTATAGTTTTCTTCCTATACTTCAACCACAATAATATAATACAAACAGATGAACTCGGAAGCAGGTACGAAAATCTGGTTGTCTTTTTAAGCGTGACATTAAAGAGATCTGCAAAAATGTAAAAAACATCACTCTTCTCCAGAATTGTTTTTGTTTTGAAAAATAGTTATTTTTATTTAAAAACATGTTATTCATGTTAGCATTTAACTGGTTGATTATTATTTCAAGATTAATAAATGCATATTTTTATATGTCCTCAATTTTGATTTCTAATATGGTAAATATAAATAGATTTTGCCCACATACGTAAAAGCTCTCTGGGGACTTCAGTAATTTTTTAAGAACGTAAAAAGCCTCAAGACCAAAGAATTTGAGGACTCCGAAATTCAAATACTCACCCAACTTAGCTTTAGAGTGAAGGGTGGAACCTTTGGCCTACCAAGATCTATTTGTCAGTTCCAATCACAGAAATGTCAAAATCTCGAAGGATATATTTAAAGAGTCCAGAAAGGTTTTCCATACCAGCCTATCAGTAAAGCTCAGAGCTTAGTTCCTTCCTGAAATCTTGTCCACCGGCTCAGCCAAGTCTGCAGAGTGGGGTGAAAGCTTAGTCTTAATAAACATTCATCTAAGCAGCCCCTTCTCTTTTTAAGCAAGGGGCTTCTGAGATTAGGTATTCGCATCAGAAAGGGGCGGGCACATGTGACACCCTGAGGACATCTGTCTCCTCATACAAGGTTTCTCTAATACTCACATGCAAATGAGAGCTGCCCAAAGGAGCAGACAGAAAGCAAGTCAAACAGCCCCCAGCCCTGCTCTGCAGGAATAGTGCAGAACTGATCCATGGCAGGATCTGCAGCTTGGATGCTATCTTTCAATTTCCCCCAGGGTGGGTCAGTTGGAGCTGGAGGATGTGCTGGCGAGATGCCCCACCCAGGCCCTACGAGGAGGAGCACTCCATCTGTTTGCTCATTGAGGAAGACTAGGGTGAGATGTATTACAACCACCACTCCTACTGATTCTCAAATTGGAAGACCAGAGCTTGCAACACATCTATTATCTCCAAGACCTGTTGCTGTTGCTTCCTAGAGTAAGAGAAAGTTTCCTAGATACAGTTTTCTATGTCTAATTCAGACAAAGGGCAGAGGCCCTGAGAGGCCTCCAACTGCAGAAGACATGCTTAAACTTGGAAATTCCAGGCCGTTAATAATCACAACCTGAAAACACAGCATTGTCAGTGGTGGCTGTTGGAGTTGGTCAACTTCGCTAAGAGGCATTCAGTTTCTCAACTCGGTAATGCTAAGAAGCTACTTCCCTTAGGCAATCTTGCTGATTTTGGTGAATCTTACAACACTCATTTGGAAAATTGCTAAAAATGACTATGTTGAATAGAAGATGACACTCGCCTTCCCTTGTGATTTCTACAGAATATCCTGAAATTGCTTTTGCGTCAGATAATACACATCTTTATAGTGCTGTGCTGCTTTAAATCTCAACCAAAGCCTGCATAATACTTACCTACATAATATTTTATTACATTTTAGGTTTGCATGTTTAGAAAGCATTTAAATTTTATGAAAAACAATACAGATAGTTTCCTGATTGTAAGGAAAATAGAAAAATGATAAAAAGCCATCTTTATCTTTCATGAGAAGACACCAAGCCTGGGTATGTGTTCAGTTATATCTCCTAGAGTTACCATGATGCTTCAGCATCACACCTTTTAAAAAAACTTAGTCATGCATTTATTTATTTGTTCAACAAAATTCAAAGTATCTTCTAAGCAATGGAGTTGAAGAACTTGAAAGAATATTGTAAAATGTAAATCATGAAAAATATGACAGAAGAAAATCAGTCACTTTATAAATACAAGTTGTCATTATGTAACTATTTTTATTTAATGTGTTTAACTTTTACAGATGATGTTTTTTAGAAAAAGATTTAGTAATTTGCTCAAAGTCACACTTAATTTTTTCAAGCATCAGAAACAAAACAAAACAAAAAGAAAGAAACATGCCTCCCTCAGTTTTGGTCCAAAAATAGATATTTCATAAATATTTGTTCCTTTTTTTCTCTGAATTCAGATCCTGGTCGTCTTTCCCTAAATTTCCTTTTTTCTTTTGTCGTGGTTATATAGAATTGAATATTTATAATGAAATAGACCTGCTGACTGGGTCACAGTGATAAAAGATGCTGAATGCTTCTGGTTCCAAGTAGTTGCAGTTGATGAATGAATCCCAGGTCCTAGCAACTGTGCTTAAAGGGATACACCTGCTTACAGGTGGTTAAGGGGAGATCTATTTGTATACATGGGACTGCCATAAATCAGAAGGAGATCAAAACATTTAAAGCCAACCAAGCAGGCAACATTTTTTGAGTAATTGAGGCTTGTTTTAGAAAACAAAAAATGTCTGTGTTAGTCCTTGTCTGTCAAACATTATTCTCTGTTTGATTAAGCTATACAAACAGCAGGACTCTGATGTAAGCAAGATTTTTTCTTTTTGTATGTTGTACATAAATGTCTTTAATCTTTCGAGTTAGGAATTTATTGGTGGAGTCTTCATGAGTAAATCCAGCAAATCTCTGAAATAATTTTCCCTCCAAAAGGAAATAGAGCAGGGAGGAGGCAGAGAAGGGTCAGTGAAACTCAACCCAAAAACAAAACAAAACACATTTTCCTGGAACAACAAAGTAGGTAAGAGTCCAGCTGACTTTTAGCCAGCTTAAGTCTGGGGTCCGGGTGAATGTGCCTTGGGTCAGGTGACGATAAAGGGACTTCAGACCAACTTACCAGCTGCAAATGAAAGTTCTTTCTTGGGATTTCAACAGTAAACCAAACAAACCCACAGCACCATCCCCAAGTCTGCTATTCCAACTCCAGGAAAAGATTCCACACAGAAGGTCTGCAGAAGACAGTTGGACCTGGAATGGTTCTTCTTATTTTAACAAAAAGAGTGAAATGTGGATGCTTAAAATACACAAAAGGTTTGAATCTTGACTCCTGTGAGTCTTGACATTTGCATTTTATTCTGGGAATTGTCAAAGGATAACTGTGAGTCGTAAATCAAAGGACTTTTAGACATTGGGTGCATTTGTTTGCCATGGCTGTGTAACAAATTCTACAAACTGGGTGGGTTAAAGCACGAAAATTTTATGTCTCACAGTTTCGGAGGCTGAAGTCTGAGATGTAGGTGTCGCAGGGTGGGTTCCTTCTAAGAACCCACTCCATGCCTCCCCCCAGCTTCTGGTGTTTTGCTGGCAGTCTCGGACTTTCCTGGGCTTGTAGACCCACCAACCCGGCATCTCGGACTTTCCTGCGCTTGTAGACCCATCAGCCCGGCCTCTGCCCACAGTTGCACATGGCGTCCTCCCTGCATGTTGTCACCTTGGAGTGGGCGTACCCTATTCCATTATGACATCATCTTAAGTAAACACATCTGCAACGACATAAGGTCCTCTTTCCACATAAGGTCATATTCTGAGGTACCAGGGTTATGCCTTCATCATTTAGAAGTGGAGTGGGGCACAGTTCAGCCCACAACCATGGGTGTGGTAGTGTGTTTGTATGTGTGCGCAGCCACCCTCACCCTTTCTCCACCCCGCCTCCTCAGAGATGCCACACCCACTTCTCAGACTCCACTCTTCTCTCCCAGGAAGCCTGCTAGGACCCAGCCCGCCCCACCCCACAGACAAACACACACACCAGATACACACCACACACACACATCTCCACCACAGCACACCTGTGCACACATGCATCACACTACACACACATCACTAATACTACACACACAACCTGCACAACACATGCACACCATATACACACAATCACCATTACCACCAAAACACACCTGTGCACCTATACAGCCAACTACACACACTCCACACCACACTCACACCACAGCACACCCACACAAACCTCTCACCCACGCACACACCACACACAACATGCACAACACATGCACACATACCCAGACTCACATCACACCCACCACCACACACATACACATACCACTACACACATACACATACCACTACACACATACCATACACACCACACCACCACACACACACATACACCCCTACACACATACAAACACACCACTATAGACATACACACACCACCACCACACACACCATACACACCAACACACACACACACGCCACACCACGCACATACCATACACACCACCACACACATACGCACACACCATCACACACATACTATACACACCACCACACACATACACAAACACCACACACCATACACGCCACCACACACACCAAACACACCACCACACACATACACACACACCACTACACACATACACACCTCCACTCATATACCATACACACCACCACACACACACACACCACTACACACATACACACACACCACTACAGACATACACACCACTACACACATACACACACACCACTACATACACACACACCACCACACACATACCATACACACCAACACACACACACGCCACACCACGCACATACCATACACACCACCACACACATACGCACACACCACCACACACATACACGCACACCAGCACACACATATACACACACCACCACACACCATACACACCACCACACACATACACACACACCACTACACACATGAACATACACCACCTCATATACCATACACACCACACACATACACACCACTACACACATACACACACACCACTACACACATACAAACCACTACACACATACACACCACTACAGACATACCACTACACACATACCATACACACCACCACACCACCACATACATACACACACACCACTACACACATACACACACACCACTACAGACATACACACACACCACCACACACCATACACACCACCACACACATACGCACACACCACCACACACATACACACACCAGCACACACATATACACACACAACACATACCATACACACCACCACACATGTACACACACACACCACCACATACATACACACACACCACTGCACACATACACACACACCATCACACACACCATGCACACCACACACACACACCACTACATACATACACACAAACCAACACACACATACCATACACACCAACACACACATACACACACGCCATACCACGCACATACCAAACACACCACCACACACACACAAACACCACCACACACACCATACGCACCACCACACACACGCACACACCACCACACACACTATACACACCACCACACACACCATACACACCATCACACACATATGCACACACACCACCACACACCATACACCACACCACACACATGCACAAACACCACCACACACATACCATACACACCACCACACACATACCATACACACTACCACACACAGCACCACACACCCCACCACACACATACACACACACCACCGCACACATACACACACACCACCACACACATACACAAACAGCACCACACACACCATACACACCACCACACACACCATACACATCACCACACGCATACCATACAAACCACCACACACTCCGCCACACACACACACACAGCCCACCACACACTTACACACTCCACCACACACGTACACAAACACCACCACACACACCATACACACCACCACACACATACACACACAGCACCACACACACATATACACCACCACACACATACCATATACACCACCACACACACCACCACACACATGCAGAAACACATACCAAGCTCCCTCCTATGTGTTTTCGTAGTGTTTTAATTATAGCTCTATTGTAAGTCACCAAATTAAACGTTTATTATAGTTATTTATATTTCCTGCCAACTTTTTCTGATTTGGTCATTTAAGCAGCTGCCATGTCTGGTTAATTTTTGTTTCCCACAAACAAATCGGTGTCACATGCACAGTAGTCTCAATGAACATTAGGTGAATTAAACCGATTACAATGAAATGAGCGTTAATCTAACAGGCAGAGAAAAGCGAATGAGTAACTGCACGGCAGTGGGAGTGTCAAGGCCAGGTTGGGGGTGGTGAGCTGCGCGTTTTCTCCCCAACTCCATGATGACAGTGGCTCGGCACCTCACCCCCTGTGCATAGGGATTGTAGTGTAAGCCTAGCTTCAGAGCCATTGCAGCAGGATGTAAGGTCCCCTCTGATGACAGCATTAAAGGACCCTGACCCGTAGGGGGAGTTCACCCACACTGAGGAGAGGCCGGGGCCACACTGCTAAGGGCCAGGCAAGCCAGACCAAGGACTTGAATTCCACAGGAAGGGCACGGGGAACCACTACACGTCTTCCCGCGAGCTGAGGTACAATATGACTGAAGCTGCACTCTAATAATGGACCATTAGGCAAATTTATGTGCAAAAATCTCCACATTTTGCAAATAAGGCAGGTATGCGTTGTCTGGCTCATCGGAAATTCCACGCACAACTTGATGCGCTCACAAATTCGCAATTCAGAATTAATTGGTTTTTAGGCCATGCATTTAGGTCAGATCACCCAGACACTCCATTTCATGTGGTGAAAAGAAATTAAGTCAATTTTCCCTCCGCCAGACCCTCGGCTCTCATCTCACAGGCCTGGCGTGCGTCCCTCTGCTCGCACGGGGAGGAAGACAACCTTTAAAGGCATTCTCATTATTTCTCAGGGAGATGTCATTAAGTACTGTAAACATGTCCTGAATGAGTCCGTGTCACAAAGACGGCAAAGTGTTTATAGAATAAAAACCTATAAGCGCCAAAATGAGATAAAATGGGGGAGGGGGAGAGAAAGAGGGAAAGAGATTTTTTTTTAAAAAAAAGGAAAAGGAAATGTCTTCGTGACCAAGTTCAGCTAAGGTGTGGACTATGTGGTAAATTTGCCCTAATGAGCTTTAACTACGAAAGAAAGCAGGGATGGAACCTACCTGGTCCATGGGCCCAACTCTCTGTTCCCAGGACCCTGGCAGACATCACTGACTCATCACGCCCATCTCCCTTCTGAATTCACCCCAACTGCCCCTATGAAGTCACACCTGGCAGACATCACTAATCAATCACACTCATCGCCTTCTCTAAAGTCACAGCTGGAAGACATCACTAATCAGTCGTGCCCATCTCTCCTCTGAATTTGCCCCAACTTCCTCTAAAAATTCACACCTGGAAGACATCACTAGTCAATCTCACTCATCTTCTCTAAAGTCACAACTAGCAGACATCATTAATCAATCATGCCCATCTCTCCCTCTGAATTCACACCTGGCCTCAGAATTCTTGCAAGGAAGCAGTCTAATCAGCCATTCTAAGTTGCAGTTCAAACTGATGGATATTTCTGTTGAGGGGAGGCTCTGGGTGTTTCTTTCCTAAGCCTATGCTACTGCACTATAACAAGAAGAATTATTGCCCAAGAATAAATGAACACACTGTCTTACTTGAACATTTTCCTATTTGTTAGTTTACTCTGCATTGTTGTTTACAATCAAGTTCAGGAGAAAGACACTCAGAAGTCTGCATTGATTTTAATCCCCCGGAGCCTGACAATGTGTGAGCACACAGGCCGGAGATGTCTGGAATATATGGTGCATGGAATTAAAGTTCATCAGTGTGTTCCTTTCCAAAGAGGAATGATAGCATTAAGGCTCTCCTTTGGGGCTCTGCCCTCGGCCACCAGAAGCCTTTGCCCTCCTCATGCAGATGGCAGAAGTGCCTGAAAGTTTATACCCCACCTGGGGCAAGCCATAGACAGTGATTGGCAGTGTGGGGTATGAAAGCACAGCCACCTTGCTTGCAGTGGGACAAGTACCTTACATACCAGAGTCCCTGCAGGGTCAGGCTGAAGGTCCCCTCTGCATGACTTTGAGATAACACCTCTCTTGGCTTCCTCCCTTCCTGGCCTGGTTTTTCCCCTTCCTCCTCGACTTCCCCTGGGAATACATTCTTAATACTTGATCACTTGTACGGGCATCCTTGTCTTGAGTACAGAAAGAGCTGTGGGTAATCAGCTCTTATAAGGCAAAGTGTACACCTGACCTGTGTTCTGTCACTCTAAGTTGTGCCAGAGCTGCTCCTGAAACTCCTCTTGCCCTCTTCCCCAGGATATGCCTGGCTGTGTCTGTACCATGGAGAACAAGAGGCTGGAACAGCAGGAGCCCATCTGCTGAGTTCTACAAAGGTCTTCACATGGAGCTAATGCACAGTGTCTGTTGCACAAATAAGTAGCTACCAGGAGACTTCAGGCCGGGAAGTCCTAGAAATAATATTGTCCCCAAATCAACTGAAACAAAACCATTAAAAACTATCAAAATCTACCCAGTAGGAAGTATAAGAAGAAACTAAACGGGACTACAAATGTCTTTTCAGGATTTCTGGAAAAGTCTTACAGGTATACAAATATTAACTGAAGAAGCTGAGAAATCACAGATAAATGAAAAATGATACCACCACTCAGGAATTATGGCTAACACTCAGGAATACTGCTATTTTGGTATTCTACATATAGGAATATATATGTAGACTTCTGTGAATATGTATGCAAATTTAACCACAAAAAAATTACAGTAGACTTTTTTGTAATCTGCTTTCATTTAATCATAAATGCTAACCACAGAGTTAGCATTTGCTATGCTATTAAGCAATTCACAAAGTAGTTTTACTTATTTTATTTATTGTATTTCACAGGTACAATGATTTGTTTTGTTTTTAAATAAACAGGCAGAACTTCTGCACCAAGATGAATATTAATTCCTTCACAGCAATAACCTCAGGGGACTATTCTCTAGTCAAACAGAGTAAGTGTTATCAAAAACAGCCTTTGCTTGTGAAATTTGAAGTCTGTGATGCTTCTAAAAGATACTCAAAATGATGAGGCTCTTCATTTGTTTAAAACAGTTTAAAGTCACTCAAAGCCAACTGTTTGAGAATGCAGATGAGAAAAATGAGTAAAAGTGCCTGCAATCAAAACTAAAATGCGACAAGAGGGCAATTGGGTTGGATAGCAGGGAGGGGATTCACGTTTCATGGATAAACTACACATAGGATAAGTGAATGCAAGTACGTCCACAGGAAGGAATAACACCCACTTAGATTTATATTTACATTGTATTGCCTTTATTTTCTTTTAGATAACAGTCTCATTACTTACAGTACAAAGTCACAGGATATTATTTAGACATTTGGTTCTTTCCTACTGTGGGCCTTTGCTCCAATCGCAGTCTGTACCTGCAATACCCCATGACCCTATTCAAGACTTCTGGAACTCTCAGGTCTGCATCCACCTCCCCCATGTCCACCATGGACAGGGCCTCGATTGCACTGGTCACCACCAGAACTAACCCTGAGGATCACACCATGAAAGACCCTGCCTTTTCCATCTTGCTGGTCCAACAGTGCCCACTACAGTGTTTTTCTGAGAGTTGAAACTTGAAATTCTGAACTGAAAATACTCACTCCATATTTGGACAGAGGGAAACTGGAACTTATACACTGCTATAAAAAAAAGAGAAACTGATCCCCTCCCTCCAAGCCAGTGCTCTCTGATGCTTGACCATGGCATCTCACACACTGTGAGGGTTGCCTGTGGCAGTCAGCCCAGATACTTGCTTTATAAACCTGCATATGTGCCCAGCAGCCAAGCATCTGAAGCCCAGAAATGTGTACGGTTTTTTAAGGAGCACTTCTTGCTTTCCATCCAGAATATGGCTCTCCATGTCAGAGCTGTGACTCTTCACCTGGAGGTCATGGTCTGGGATCTCCCCAAATTTAATGCATTTTATTTTTCCTTTGCAGGAACTTTGTGTAACTTTCAGTGGATCTTGAAAGAGTCTGTATCAGTTTTCTATTGCTATTGTAACAAATTACCACAAACTTCATGGCTTTAAACACACATTTCTTGTCTCACATTTCTGTAAGTCAGAAGGCCAAAATTAGTTTCACTGGGCTAACATTTAGATGTGTGGGCAAGGATGCTTTCTCCTTTAGCGGCTCTAGAGGAGAATCCCTTTCCTTGTCTTTTCCATCTTCTAGAAGCTTCCCATGTTGCTTTGCTTGTGACTCTCTCCTTTCATCTTCAAAGCCAGCGAGAGGGGCAGGGGTTGGGGTCTTCTCTGTGCTGTCTTCTGTAGTCACATCTTCCTCTGAACCCTCCCGTCTCTCTCCTCCACTTATAGTGAACTCTGTGTCTACATTGAATTCACCCAGATAATCCATGATCATCTCCCTGTTGAAAGGTAATACTTAATTCCATCTGCAACCTAATCCCCTTTGCCTTGTAATCTAACATAGACACAGGTACAAGGGATTAGGATGTGGCTATCTGTGGGGAGACCATTATTTTGCCTTCCTCAGGGTCCGTGAATATTTCTCTGAAAAAAAAAGATCAGAAAACATGGTATAAAATATCATGTGTGGCACTTACTCTAAAATTGATAACATAGTTGGAAGTAAAACCATCCTCAGCAAATGCAAAAGAACTGAAATCATAACAAACAGTCTCTCAGACCACAGTACAACCAAATTATAACTCAAGAATAGGAAACTCACTCAAAACCACACAATTATATGGAAATTGAACAATCTGCTCCTGAATGACTCCTGGGTAAATAATGAAATTAAAGCAGAAATTAAGAAGTTCTTTGAAACTAATGAGAACAACAATGTACCAGAATCTCTGGGACGCAACTAAAGCAGTTTTAGGAGGAAAACTTATAGCACTAAAATGCCTACATCAAAAAGCTAGAAAGATCTCAAATTAACAACCTAACATCATAACTAAAAAACTAGAGAACCAAGAGCAAACAAATTCAAAATCTAGCAGAAGACAAGAAATAACCAAGATGAGAGCTGAAGTGAAAGAGATAGAGACATGAAAATTCTTTAAAAAAATCAACAAATCCAGGAGCTGTTTTTTGGAAAAAAAAAAAATAAGATAGATAGACCACTAGCTAGACTAACAAAGAAAAAAAGAGAAGAATCAAATAGACACAATAAGAAATGATAAGGGGGATATCACCATTCATCCCACAGAAATACAAACAACCATCAAATAATAGTATAAACACCTCATATCCACATAAACTAGAAAATATAGAAGAAATGGATAAATTTCTGGACGCATATACCCTCCTAAGACTTAATCAGGAAGAAAATGAATCCCTGAGTAGACCAATAACAAGTTCTGAAATTGAGGAAGTAATAAGTAGACTACCAACCAATAAAAGCCCAGGGTCAGATGGATTTACAGCAGAATTCTACCAGAGGTACAAAGAAGAGCTGGTACCATTTCTACTGAAACTATTCAAAAAAATTGAAAAGGAGGGACTCCTGTCTAACTCATCCAATGAGGCCAGCATCATCCTGATACCAAAACCTGGCAGAGATACAACAAAAAAAGTAAACTTCAGGCCAATATCTCTGATGAATATTGATGTAAAAATCCTCAATAAAATACTGGCAAACCAAATCCAGCACATCAAAAAGCTTATCCACCAGATCATGTGGGCTTCATCCTCAGGCTGCAAAGTTGCTTCAACATACACAAATCAATAACGTAATTCATCACATAAACAGAACTAAAGACAAAATCCACAAGATTATCTCAATAGACACAGAAAAGGCCTTTGATAAAAGTCAATATCCCTTCATGTTAAAAACTCTCCTCTCAATAAAGTGGGTATTGAAGAAACATACGTCAAAATAATAAGAACCATATATGACAAACCCACAGCAAATATCATACTGAATGGGCAAAAGCTGGATGCATTCCCTTTGAAAACTGGCACCAGACAAGGATGCCCTGTGTCATCACTCCTATTCAACATTGTATTGGAAGTTCTGGCCAGGGCAATCAAGCAAGAGAAAGAAATAAAGAGTATTCAAATAGGAAGAGAGAAAGTCAAATTTTCTTTGTTTGCAGGTGACATAATCCTATATCTAGAAAATCCTATCATCTCAGCCCAAAAGCTTCTAAAGCTGATAAGCAACTTCAGCAAAGTCTCAAGATACAAAATCAATGTGCAAAAATCACAAACATTCCTATACACCAGCAACAAACAAGCAGAGAGCCAAGTCATGAATAAACTCCCATTCACAATTGCTACAAAGAGAATAAAATACTTAGGAAAATAGCTAACGAGGGAAGTGAAGGACCTGTTCAATGAGAACTACAAACCACTGCTCAAAGAAATCAGAGAGGACAAACAAATGGAAAAACATTCCATGATCATGGTTAGGAAGAATCAATATCATGAAAATGGCCATACTGCCCAAAGTAATTTATAGATTCAATGCTATTTCCATTAAACTATAATTGACATTCTTCACAGAATAAGAAGAAATGATTTTAAAATTCATATGGAATTTTAAAAAGCCCCAAATAGCCAAGACAATCCTAAGCAAAAAGAACACAGGTGGAGGCATCACACTACTGAACTTCAAACTATACTACAAGGCTACAATAACCAAAACAGCATGGTACTGGTACAAAAACAGACACAAGGATCAATGGAACAGAATAGAGAACTCAGAAATAAGACTGCACACCTACAACCATCTGATCTTCAACAAACCTGACAAAAACAAGCAATGGGGAAATGATTCCCTGTTTAATAAGTTGTGCTGGGAGAACTGGTTAGTCATAAGAAGAAAAGTTTTGCAATCTATCCATCTGATGAAGGCCTAATATCCAGAGTCTACAAAGAACTTAAATGAATTTACAAGAAAGAAAACAAACAACCCACTAAATAGTGGACAAAGGACATGGACAGACACTTCTCAAAAGAAGACATTCATGTAGCCAACAAACATGAAAAAAAGCTCAACATCACTGATCATTAGAGAAATGCAAATCAAAAGCACAACGAGATTCCATCTCATGCCAGTCAGAATGGTTGGATATTAAAAAGTCAATAAACAATAGATGCTGGTGAGGTTGCAGAGAAAAAGGAATGTTTTTACTCTGTTGGTGGGAGTATACATTAATTCAACCATTGTGGAAGACAGTGTGGTGATTCCTCAAAAATCTGGAGGCAGAAATACCATTTGCCCCAGCAATCTCATTACTGGGTATATACTCAAAAGAATATAAATCATTCTATTATAATGATACATGCACACATGTTCATTGCTGCACTATTCACAATAGCAAAGACATGGAATCAACTCAAACTCCCATCAATGATAGACTGGATAAAGAAAATGCGGTACGTATATACCATGAAATACAATGCAGCCATAAAAAGAAATAAGATCACATTCCTTTCAGGGACATGGATGGAGCTGGAGGCTGTTATCCTCAGCAAACCCAGGAACAGAAAATCAAACACTCATGTTCTTACTTATAAGTGGGAGCTGAATGATGAGAACACATGGACACATGGTGGGGAAACAACACATACAGGGGCCTGTCAGAGTGGGGGAATGAGTACATCAGGAAGAATAGCTGATGGATGCTGGGTTTAACACCTAGGTGATGGATGGGTTGATCTGTGCAGCAAACCACCATGACACACATTTATCTATGTAACAAACGTGCACATCCTGCACATGTACCCAGAATTTAAAACAAAAGCTTGAAAAAAAAGTCACATGTATTCATTTATCAAAACTTTATCAAGTATTTTCATCTACTATATGCTGTTGCTGTGCTTAGATGGTAAGATGCAACTATAAATAAGAAATCTGTAGCATGACAACCATCTTGATTTACCCAGGACTTAAGGGGGTAAATCGGGACACAGAATTTTCAGTATCAAAATCAGTTCAGTTTCAGGCAAATTGGGACAGTCGGTCATCTGAGGTACAGTCTCTGCCATGCAGGAATTTACCATTCAGTGAGAGGCATGAACTAAACACAATCAAGCAGATGTTTAAAAAAATTACAAGTTGCAGTATGTGCTTTAAAGGAAAAGAAAAAGGGGCTGAGATATAGATGAACAAAACAAGTGCCATCTCTTTCTCTGCGAGCTCCTTCCGGGTAACATTGATCATACTCTAAACACACGTCAGGCGCTGGCTACACACATTGTCTTGCCTAACTTTCACTGGAACCCCATGAAGTGAAGACACTTATTGCCTGTAGTCTTCAGTTGAGGGGATAGAAGAGAAAAAATGCCTAACATCACAGAGCAACTATCTCACATCCCGTTCCCCAGAAACAGACTCTGATACAAGGATTCATGAGCAAGTAATTTAGGAATTTAGTAAGGAAGTGCTCCCAGAGGAAATTAGAGAGTCGAGTGCAGAATAAGAAAGGGAAGGAAGATAGCAAGGATGAGATGTCAGGAAAAATTCCCTGGAGGGTGGCTTCATCCTGGTCCTCAGGGGAAGTGGGTGTAAATTATCTCTGAGAGTGTCTTCCAACAGGAGGTGGGGTGGCCCCAGGTCCCTCTGAGGCATGTACAATCCCTAGGCATTTCAGCTCTTTCTGCGCTGTAAGAAAAGAATCACAGGTATGGCTGTTGAAAACAAAGGCACACCAAAGCTAGGAGAGGGAAAACAAACCCTAAAGGTAGGCCAGGTGGTCTGAGTAAGGCAGCAGCCGCCCCACTTCAGCCAGTATGTGGAAAGCCAACATTTGAACCCAAACCTGGTGAATCCCACCGCACCGTGGCTAAACCTCTCTTCTATTCCACCTACTTTCACATACTTACACATTTTCTTAAAACCTAAGATTTATGGTTTTTTTTCCAGATTTTTCTTCTACAGGAGTACATCCTATCCACCAGAATTGGTCCAACACAAATATTAAAATAAAAGTGTGCTGCCATTAAAAATTGATAGGGTCAGTGTCACATCCCAGAGTGACCCTCCCCAGGTAATTCAGTGGCTTTCCTCTAACACTTGAATTGCTAATGCAGAGAGCTAATTAGCATGTCACTGATAAGATTATGAAGATTAACTACTACTTCCTGAATCTCAGTGATTTTTCAAATGGCTTTTAGGCACCACAACCCATCTCAGAATTTATACAAACACATACAAACACACACACACACACACACACACACACACAAGCTTTAATTATGTCAGTGCTTTATGCAATTGGGAGACCAGGAGGCAGTATTGTGTCTTTTCAGAATTACTGTAGGTGTGATAGCTCCTAATTTCAAACATCATAAGACCTTCATCTTTATGGCAAATGTGATATTTTAGTATGACCTTGGATCTTTACTATTTCTGAGAATGAATCTTTTATGGATGCCAGATGGAAAGTACAAAATTAATATCCCCTTGTAGACTAACACCCATATGTTTTCCATGTACTGCAGAGATGTACTTTGTTCATAGTGCCATTCATTTAAATGAAATGAACATCTACATGATGATACATTGCTGTTTCTGAATTTTGTACTGGACTTAGCCAATAAAAAGTACTTAATATTGGCATCAAAATGTCTGGAAAAAGTAAGGCTGCCAAATAGTGAATAATAATCACTAATCTCTTATAATTGCGTGTGTGTGTTTGTGGCCTATGTGTGTTTGGAGTAAGCCATTCTCATGCTGAAAAATGAACACACATAAAAATCAATACTCAAAATAGTCAAACATTTGTGCATTTATATTACTTAAGGCTAGATTTGACAGCAACTAACAGAGATCCACAATGGATGAAGTAAACAAGACAAAAGCTTCTTTCTCTCTCACATAGATCCAAGTTGTTCTCCATAAATTCCTTGCAGCTCACTAATCAACTGTCTGTAAGTTATGGCCCTGATCTTCGTGATGCAAGATGGCAACACCATGTCCCCTTTCCAGGTAAGAGGATTCGTCAGTTGTCTTTTAAGAAAGGACCTACAAAGCTGCCATGTGACACTTCTGTTTATAGTTCATTGGCCTGATCTTGGTCACATGTTCATACCCAGCCCCCACAGGAGGCCAGGAAATGTAGTCTTTTACATAAATAACTTGCTAAAAAAAACTGGGGATATATTATTGTAGGGGACTGAGGGTGAAAGGATCTCAGGGAATTAACACAGCCCCTGCCACAAGCACTTATGATTGTAATTTCTAAAGATGTCAATATGGCTAATTTCAGTAAGAGCTATTCATGTTTCTTTTTTGTTTAAGTCAAAGTGAATTTTTTTTACCCTCAGCTTGCTTATTCCAGGGTTGAAATTAAATTTGAGTTCAACTGTAATTTTGAATGAAGGCCTCTGATACATGCAAAATCCATCTGTGCCAATGCTGGATCCCTTGAACTGGACCAGATTCTGTAATACATCATTTAATTTGCCTTAGGGACGGAAAGCTGCCTCACACAAGGTCATGCCTTTGCCTCCCGGGATCCTCACATTCAAAGACATAGCCATGTGGGGCCATAAAGAGCCTGCCCCTCCCGGGGACAGCACTGAAGGCTCATCCCACCTTCAGAGGGCCCAAGGAGTGGGCTGAGGCTTCCTTGAGCCTGAATGGACTCTCAAGGCTTCCTCTGCCCAGTTCTCTTCCTCCCCCTCCCTTGCCTCTATGACTACTGCCCCCCAAGAACACCTCCTAAGCAATCTTCTGCACACTTATCTCCATCTCAGAAGCTGCTTCCCAGGGAACTGAAATCCTTACTTGGTCACTCTTCAAGCACATCTCTTGCACTCAACTGATTTTATAATGAGGTGGTTGGGCCCATTGTGCCAGTCAATAGATGCCATTCTGATTTCTGATAGTGGGCGGCTCTGCTTAGCTCTTCTCTCTCATCCTAGGAATCCCTGGGGATACTTCAGGCCTCCTCTTTTTGGGAGCAGATGTCCACTGGATGATTATAATCTTTAAGGAGAATGTGCTGTAGCCAGGAAGAGTGGGAATCAGCTACCTGAGTTCTATCTTTGATCTGCCATATTCAGGCAATGTGATGTTGGGAGAGTCAGTTCCTTCATCTCTAACATTAGGATAGTAACCCCACTTACAAGGGTTATTGAACTAAATAAGTTAATCTATTGTGAACTCCTGGCTTTGTAATTCTCTTCCTGCCCATTTCTTGCATGGCTCAGCCTAAATTAGAATTTACTTGCCCAAATGGTCAGGTGGCTTTGGCTTTCTTATTGAACTTTGTAACATTAAAGGGATCCTCAACGGGAATATTCACAACAGCTTCCCTGCATTGTGGTCTCTCATCGACCTTGTGATGGCCCATCATTTTCCTTGAGCTAGTGGTCACTCTGCCCGAAGTTTGTATCTGCTACAGCTTCGTTTTTGACCTTGCATGGCTGTTCCAATTGCTGCCAAATGTGGGTTCATTATCCCATCATTTTATCTAGTCCAGGAGATTCCACTCAGCTCAGGAAAACATTGGAGACTTAATGTGCTCATTCTCAGGAACATCAGCTGAACCACTGATGGAAATCTCCATTCAACTAGATAACCCAGGAAGAGCAACCATGCCTTACAGCAGCGGTTCTCAAAGCAGGAATCTTTGACCAAGAGCATCGGCCTCAGCTGGGAACTTATCATAAATGGCCCAAAGTTCTTGTTCCTAACCCAGACTTAACTGAATTAGGAACTCTGGGAACAGGACCCAACAGTTCATGTTTTAACCAGCCCTCCAGGGGAGGAGGAGTCTTGCAAAATTTGAGACTCACTGCTTTAGAGAGAACCCAAAGGGTGCAGACAGGAGAGCTTTCCTAGGCAATATTGCACTACTTTTAAATCAGTTTTTTCCCCTCTCTTTCCCTCTTCCCCACTTCTTTGCCTCTGTTTCTCCCTGTCTCCCCATCTCTCTCTTAATTTAGTGAGTACTTTAGGGCTTACCTTAGCACAATCTTCCAAGGTTGGTCCTATGCCTCTGAAAACACACGCATGCAAACATTCATGAAAATTTTAGAGTAAATACATTCTAAATACTAGGCTTGGTAAATTTTTTTCCCTAGCTGTCCTCAGCACTCCAGCAAAAAAAAAAAAAAAAAAAAATTGGTTGCTAAACTTTTTTGCCGTATGACCTGGAAAAGACTCAGCTGCTGATGGTGGCTCTGGCCACGCTGCAGGCAATAAAGGGCTCGCTAACCTGCCTCTATTTGCTTTCTGTTCAAGATAAACATTTATCACTGGGCGTATTGATTAACACCATATCACTTTCCTTCTTACACTTTCGCAAAGGGAGAAGGCTCCTCTTGGGAGCTCGAACCTTTGTGGGGCTCATGAGACCCCAAGGGCTATGGTGGCTATGAAGAAGCCATGAGCTATGAGAAGGCATGGGGACCCCCTGCTAAGGAGAGGCCAGCTACCATACTCAGAGCTAGTTGGAATATTAAGGGATGCTTATCCTCAGGCAGCCAATCAGGGAGCAAACTGGTTACTGCAGAGTGAGATGTGGAGTTAACAGAAGGATTCATAAGGTCATTAGGAAGTGGCATTGCGGGCCGGGAGCAGTGGTTCACGCCTGTAATCCCACCACTTTGGGAGGCGGAGGTGGGCGGATCTCTTGAGCTCAGAAGTTTGAGACCAGCCTGGTCAACATAGTGAAACCCTGTCTCTACTAAAAATACAAAAATTAGCCAGGCATGGTGGTGCACGCCTGTAGTCTCAGCTACTTGGGAGGCTGAGGCAGGAGAATCGCTTGAACCTGGGATGCGGAGGTTGCAGTGAGCCAAGATCACACCACTGCACTCCCTCCTGGGTGACAGAAGAAGTCTCCATCTCAAACAAATAAAAATAAAAAAGAAAATGGCAGTGTCCAAGTGTAGAATCCCAACTAAAACTAAAAATGTCTACCTAAATAGCCTGGAAAACAAGCTGCAAATGAACCTTCCATTGTTTGAAGGGTTTTTTCCCTTCTTTTTTTTCTCTTTTTTTCAATGATAGGAAGGCAAGACGAGAGAGAAACCAACAATATTGGCTTGATTTGCAATATACAAAAGACGTACGAAAGGAGAACTATGGTCCCTGAGTGTTTTAATATTTGAGACTGCCTCAGTTCCTAACTGGAAGTGGGTATGGTTTAAATTAAAAAGAAACAGATACTTACGTACTGATTCACCACCAACTCTTTCTCTGATGTTTTGCTTTTGTTGATAACCTTTCCTGTAGCATTAATACTGCTGTTTTGATTCTATGCAACTGGTGAGCTAAATTATTCTTATTTAAAAATCATGATTATGCATACTGAGAAGGGCATTTTTATTCATTAAACCTAAAGTGGTTAATTCATGGTTAGTACAGACTGTGACTAACCTGTTGTTTTCAAAACAAATTATCATGACATTAAATTGCACAGTTGCTTATTTCTGTGATCTGCTTTGATTCTGGAGAGAGCCTGGGTTGTCTGTCTGTCCTTTAAGAGAGGTAATGTGGAAGGAATCCTGGGGGCTGCACCTATGAGCCCCCCGAGAGCCAGTTGGTGACATTAGGAACATTGGCTGTAGTTGTTTCTTTACATTTTAGTGCAGATATTTTCTGGCTTAAAAACTTAAAAGCTTGTCTTTTTAAAAACTTGGCAAAGGATTTTTCTAACCTACTTTTTTGAGATAATTGTAGATTCATATGCAGTTTCCAAAAATAATATAAGGAGATTCCATATATTCTGTGTCTGGTTTTCCCCAATGTAACATCTTATAAAATGATTGTACAATATGCTAGCCACAATATTGACATTGATAGAGTCAAGACAGAAAGCATTTCTGTCACTACAAGGGTCTCTCATGCTGTCTGCTCATAGTCAAACCCATTTCTTTTCCACCCTACGCTCTCCTTAACCCCGGGCAACACTAATCTGTCCTCTTTATAACTGTGTTATTTCAAGAATGTTATAGTCATGGAATCACACAGTATAAAATATTGGGAGAAGGAATTTTTTCCCTTCAGCATAATTCTCTGGAATTCTTCTAGGTTGTTTCATGTATCAATATTTTATTCCCTTTTATTTCTGAGTAATATTCTATGGTATGAATGTACCACATTTTACTTAATTTATTAGAAAGACATCTGTGTTGTTTCAGTTTGGAGCTGTTTGTTATGAATAAAACTGCCACAAACATTTTAACTTTTGTATGAATATAAGTCTTCATTCCTCTGCTATAAATGTCTGGGAATGCAATTGGTGGGTCATATGGTAGTAATGTGTTTACTTTCAAAGAAATTGCTAAACTGTTTTCCAGAGCGGCCGTACCATTTAACCTTCACACTAGAAGTCGAAGAGTGATTCTGTTTCTCTGCATCCTCAACAGCATTCGTCATTGTTACTATTCCTAACTGCAGTTTTAATTTGCATCTTTTTATGGCTAATGATTTAGTTAATCCATAATGACCTTTTAATTTTTTTATCCGCAATTTACATATCCTCTTCCATGAAATGTCTTTTCATGCCTAACTTCCAATAGAATTGTTGGGGTTTTTTATTGTTGACTCTCTCTCTCTATTGCCCAGGCTAGAGTGCAATGGTGTGATCCCGACTCACTGCAACCTCCACCTCCTGGGTTCAAGCCATTCTCCTGCCTCAGCCTCCTGAGTAGCAAAAGTTCTTTATATACTGTATATTTTAGTCTCTCTGAATATGTGGTGTGCAATTATTGTTTTTCCAGTCTATAGCTTGCGTTTTCATCTTCTTAACAAGTCTTTCATAAAGGAAAAGTTTTTTCGATAAAGCCAAATTTATGTTTTTCCTTTCTATGTATCATGTTTTTGGTTTGAAGTCTAAGAATTTTTTACCTAGTCTTAAATCCCTAAGATTTAATATTGTTTTATTCTAAAAATGTTATAGTTTTACATTTTACATTTAAGCCCATAGCCCATTTTGATTTAATTTTTGTCCAAGTTTTGAGTCTTAGGTCAAGGTTCATATTTTGTCAATGGATGTCCATTTACTTCAGCACCATTTGTTGGAAAGGCTATCTTTCCTCCACTGAATCTCTTTTGCAACTGTGCAAAAATTTCTGGGACTTCTTGGGTGGGTCTATTTTCAGGTTTCCCATTCTGTTTCATTGATCTCTGTGTCTATTTCTTTGCCAGTTTTACAGAGTCTTGATTACTTTAGCTTCATAGTAAGTCTTAACATCCAATAAACTGATTTCTTTTGCTTTGTTGTTTTTCAAAATTGTTTAATCTATTTTTAGTTCCTTTGCCTTTCAATATAAATTTTAGAATAATCTTGCTCATATCTATGAAAAACATCTTGCTGATATTTCCATAGGAATTGCATTAAAGTTGTATGTGAATCTGGGGAGAACTGGCATCTTTGTTAGGTTGAGTCTTCCAACTCATAAGCACAGGATGTGTCCTTGATTCAATTAGCTCTTCACTGGTTTCTTGGACCAGCATCGTGTAGGCAGCAGCATAAACATCCTTTACATGTTTTTTTACATTTATACCTAAGCAGTTCTCTTTTTTTGAGCAATTGTAAATTATATTATATATTAATTTTGGTGTCCATGTGTTCATTGCTAGTATGGAAAAATACAATTAACTTTTGTATATTTATCTTGTATTCTGCATTGTTGAACTCACTTATTAGTTCTAAGAGATTTCCTACAGATTCCTTCAGATTTTCTATATAGACAAACATGTCATCCACAAATAAACGCAGTTTGCTTTCTTTCTTTCTCATATGTATGTCTTTTATTTACTTTTCTTGGCTTGTTGCATTGGCTAGAAGCTCTGGCAGAATGTTGAATAAGAGTGGTGAAAGTGGACATTCTTTCCTTGTTCCCAATCTTAGGAAAAGTGTTCAGTATTTCTCAATTAAGTAATCCTAGGTGTAGGTTTCTGTAAGTGGTCTTTGTCAAGTTAAGGATGTCATCTTTTCCTATTTTTCTGAGAGCTTTTATCATTAATGGGCACTGACTTCTGTCAAGTAGCTTTTCTCTGTAGATTGATATAATCACGTGATTTTTCTTCTTCAATCTATTAGTATGGTGAACTGCATTGATTAACATTCAATATTAAACCTGCCTTCTATCCTGGGAATAAAACCCATTTGGTAGTGGTGTATAATTCTTTCTATCTATCACTGCATTTTATTTGCTAATATATTGTTAAGGATTTTTTGTTTACATTCATGAAGGTCTATAATTTTATTTTTGAACTGCCCTTGTCTGGTTTTGGTATCAAGGTAATACTAGTTTCGTAAAATAAATTGGAAAGTGTTTTCTCTCTTCTCTATTCTGGAAGACATTGTGTAGAATTGGTGTTAATTCTGCTGTACCCATATGGTAGTATTCTCCATTGAAACCATCTGGGATTGGAGACTTCTCTTTTGGGGAGTTATTAAATTAAAATTTCAATTTCCTTCATTGTTATAAAAGTATTCAAATTTTCTGTTTCCTATTGGGTAAATTACGTTTTTTTTTCAAGAAATTTGTCCATTTCATTTAAGTTGTCAAACTTATGTGTGTAGAGTTGTTTATAGTATTTCCTTTCTATCCTTTGCTGTCTGGAAGGTCTGTAGTGATTTCTCCTGCTTCACTCCTGAGATGGTATTTTGTGTCTTCTCTCCTTTTCTTTGTCAGTCTTGCTAGTGGTGTGTCAGTTTTATTAATCTTTTTAAAGAATCAACTCTTTTTTTCATTGATTTTCTTTATTGCTTTCTGCTTTCACTTTCATTCAGTACTGACTGTATTTTTATTAATTTATCCTTTCTTCTTGCCTTGGACTTATTTGTTCTTCTTTTTCTAGGTTCTTGAGGTAGGAGCTTATATTATTGAGTTCAGAATTGTTTTTCTAATGTGTGCACTTAGTACTATAAATGATAAATGTCTGTCTCTCTTAGCACCACGTTAGCTGTGTACCACAAACATTGATGTATATTTTCATTTTCATTCAGTTCATTTTTTTTTAACTTGGAGCTTCCTCTTTGACCTATGTGTTATCTAGAAGTGTATTGTCTAGTTTTCAAGTATTTGAAGATTTTCCTCTTATCTTTCTGTTATTAATTTCTATTTTTATTACATTGCAGTCAGAGAACACACTCTCTATGATTTCAATTCTTATAATTTTTTGAGATTTGTTTTATTGCCCAGGATATGGCCAAAATTGGTATTGATTGATGGTGTTCACCTCTTCTCTTTTTCTTGGTCAATCTAGTTAAAGGTTTGTCAGTATGTTGATTTTCACAGAACTAACTTATGGTTTTGATAAATAACATAAAGATGTTGGAGAGCGAGGAGGCATTGGAAATAAAGCAAAAGCTGAGTTTTCAGTTTGGCCACATGCTCTTCATAACTGTTTATTTTTGGTTTGAAATAAATAAATAAACAAATAAATAAAGGTTTTTATGATGCTTGTGCTCTAAGTAATTCGGGCAAGACTGACACCACTGCCTGCCTATCAGCACTTGCAAAGAAAAACCAATTACTATCAGCCCCCTTCAAAAAAATGTATCTGCTAAAATTGCTTGATGACATGGAAATCCACACTGAGGTGCTTATACCCAGGGGCAACCAAGGCTTCCCTGCCGCTGGGGCCTATAACCATATTTCCTTCATTTCACAAAAATCAAAAGTTTAGGAACCACGAGGAATGAGCAAGAATAAACACCACTACAAACCTCAAACCAACAGCACTGAGAGATTACAGCAGCCTCATCCTGCCATTTGGAGTTTGAGACTGCTCACATTTATTCTGGGGTCAGCGTCCATTGGAAAGCAACGCAGCACACACCGCGGCTGTGTTTGAGCTGATATTCACTAACTCTGAACTAACTGCATTCCAATCCAAAGACTTCGCAGGTGCCCTCTTTCTTAACTGGGAATCTGGCAGAATGTTATATTTAAATATCAAACATTGTTAATCATGTCAGCGGTACTTTAGTTTGGATAAAATGTCTTTCCTATTGTAGCTAATTGCTTGAATATCTGCAGACTGATATACTCTTTGTAGACATTTATGCTGTCCTCTTTTTATAACTTTATTTCATTTTCTCTTCATTTCTGGTGTTGACTCAAAGGGCCTTTATCACCTCATGCTGATAATCTGTGCTTTATGGCCGCTGGTGTGATTGGGAGCAGTTGAAGCCGCGTGCAATAATACACACATATAAATATTTGAACAGGAAAAAGAAGGTCTGTCTGATGTAGACCAAGGAAGAAATGCATTTAAACAAATAATGCCACTAGAGGGACCTTGACTCTGAACCACGAATAGGCAGGGTCAGACTTGGAAGGGCACCCTATCATTGCCCGGCTTGTACGGGTGGGCGCTAGTGCCACGGCCCATTTTAAAAAGCAGGTTCTTCCAGGCCCCATGGCACAGGGAGCCGAGCTGGGTCCATGCCAGCAGGCTTATGACGTCATTGTTGTGGCTTGCTTATTTGGTCAGGATCACTAAAATAATTCCCTTTGAGAAGAATAAATTTGCTCTTGCAGAAAGTTAAAGACCTGAGAGGTTTTAATTAGTTTACCCTGCCCTCGCCTTTGGTTGCCAAACGTTATTGCAGAGTTCAAAGAACATGATGTTGTGTGTCTCCCTTTCCCATTTTTGCGTGGGGGCCTTTTCCCCCTTTTTAGCACCTCCTGTGAATAGTTGAAAATGAGTGGCAAAATGACATTCGACTTAGAAAGTAAGAGCACCAGGAAGCAAAACTGGAGGCAAACACAGCAGCTAATTTCACCAGGCATAGCTGGTGCTGTCCGCGGTTGTCCCTGACAGCGCGGCCGACACAGAACCACCTGTGTTTGCTCACTAGCTTTCCCCAATCTGCCAGAAAATGGCCCGGGCCGGTCACATGGCGGCCAGATAGGCCAGGCACCATGGGAATACAAAAGCCGGAGCTTTTAGCAGAGTTAATCATTAATGCGCCTTTTCTTTGTCCCATTCAGGAGTGCTGACAGGGCTTTGATAGCCTGTATTTGCCATCAGCCGGCTGCAGTCCTAGCCAGGTACTAATGAGACCCCTGGCTCCAGGCTGCCTTGCAGAGCCCAGAGCCCAGCCTGGACCCAGGTGCTGCCATCCACCTGAAGCCCGCCTGCCCCCTGAGCTCCCTCCTGCTGCCCGCTGTGCCCCCACTCCTTAGGCCTTGTTCTGGTTGGTCACCCACCTGCCTGGAATCCTGCACGTTTCTGCAAATCATCTGCCTGAGTTCAGCGAAGCAAGGCTAGGAAATGTGTGATTATAAAGCCCATAATCCTCTCTTCCCCTGTGTCATCCTTCCCCCAGCTAGGAAAAAAAAAAAAAAAAAAATTAGGAAGCTAAGCTGAATTTATTTTTTGTTTGTTTGGATGTGTACCAAGGATGGACTGTTTTGCCCTAACATCAGTGGGGTGTTTTCTTTCCAAAACTTGGCTTAGAGAGTCACCCACGGGTATATTCTAATATTTCCACTCAGCAAGTAAAATGCAGGTGTCCCTGACAGCATTTTTTTAAAATAGAAAACCTCACCTTAACATCCTTAATGGTAAGTAGCTTGTGTGTCAACATGACTGGAGTTAGGGTGAATGAGAACCACATTAAAAACTTCCAGCTACCAGTTTTTTTTTTTTTTTTCGTTTTTCTTTTGTGATGGAGTCTTGCTCTGTCGCCCAGGCTGGAGTGCAGTGGCGCGATCTCGGCTCACTGCAACCTCCGCCTCCTGGGTTCAAGCAATTCTCCTGCCTCAGCCTCCTGAGTAGCTGGGACTGCAGGCGCATGCCACCACTCCTGGCTAATTTTTGTATTTTTAGTAGAGATGGGGTTTCACCATATTGGCCAGGCTGGTTTTGAACTCCTGACCTTGTGATCTGCCCACATCGGTCTCCCAAATTCGGTTCTTTTATTTGAAATCACCACCCTCCCAAGAACGAGATATCCCAACCTTCTGATTTTATGCTTGGCCTCCAGCATGCTCAAAATGTTCTTCAGATTTGTGCTACCATCTTACCACTAGCCTTCTCAAAAACATAAACCACAAATGCACCATTGTCCTTTAAGAGTAGTTGAAAAAAAGCAAATCAGCATCTTTGAAATCTGGCTTAATAAAGAATAGAGATTTTAAAGTTTGAGGGAATTAAAGAACAGAGATTTTTTTCTAGGAATTGTACACATGAAAATTTTGCTGATGGCTGCTGATGATATATAAAGGCATTGCCAGTAAACATATTACACTAAATGCATGGTACTGCCAATGGTTCTCATTTCTCCCTTTCTCCAGAGTCAAAATACCTTTAAAGATCATATCCAATTGATCTTTACAACATCTAGGGCATATTGGATGATGTCAAATTGTATTGCTATTTTTTTTTTTTTTTTTTTTTTTTTAGCAAATGAGGAAGCGAAAGTTGACTTGGAAGTGAAACAACAGACGGATCAATAGATCCCAGAAGGATGTGATTGTGTGGCCACTATTTTGGGATGGAGTGACAGCTTGCCATTGCATGCTACTTCATGCACCTTGTGGCCTGGTTTCATTCTTAAGGAAATTGTCCATCCTCCCTCAATTTTACTGGGCACCTTCTATGTACTGCAGTGCACTTGGCTCTAGAGGGAGCAAAGATAGATGTAATATGGTTCCTGCCATTGAGAAGCAGTTCAGAAGGCACAACATGTACTACAAAAAAACCACAGCTCAGGGAGAGAAAGTGTATGGCATTTCACTGCTTTATGAAGAAATGCCTAAGTACTTTCATCCTGGCAGAGGTTAGCCCCAGATCTGAAAACTCTCCAGAGGAAGGAAAAGCTGATGATTTCAGAGGGCCTGGATGTTAGAATGTGGAAGGCACCCAATTCAAATAATGTTATCAGTTTTAACATAATGAGCAGCTCCATAGTGTCATTGGCTTTTATTTTTTTAAATGCTCTTCATACAGGTAGCATGAACACAGTTTATAACCTCTCTATTCCATTTGATCACAAGTTCTTCAACCACAGATTTGTACATAAGGTTAGAGTTGACTCTACTTTTTAAAAATTCCATCTTTGAAGTAGAATGATAGTTACCAAAGGTTGGGAAATGGGAGTGGGGAAGTGGGAAAGGGGAGATGGTTAATGGGTACAAAAATATAGTTAGAATGAATCAGAGCTGGTATGTGATAGCACCATAGGATGAGTACAGTCAACAATAATTTATTGTGCTTTTAAAAATAACTAAAAGAGCATAATTCGATTGTTTATGATGCAAAGAAAGGATAAATGCTTGTGGCGATAGATATCCCATTTACCCTGCTATGATTATGACACTTGTATGCCTATATAAAAATGTCTCATGTATCCCATAAATATATACTCCTACTATGTACTGGCAAAATTTAAAAAATTAAAAAAAAATCTATCTTTGTTCCTCTACCACATGCAGTTGGTCTAAAATACAACCTTTGGCTTTGAAAGGAGGCAAAGCTCTTGACTAAGCATGCATTCAATTAAATGTATTTCAATGTGCCCAAAGAAGATAAAATAGAATATTATTTTGTTATTTGGGGGGCAAAATGATCTGAATCTCTCATTGGGATAATCAGCAATTAAATGGCTATATGAGCCACATAATGCAGGTCAAGGTAACATATTGATAGTGAAGTATTGATATTAATTCATATGGACATTCTCCTATAATTGTTAAAGTGGATTGAATCAAAAGAGAAAGAGGGATGTGTAGTGTGCATAGTCTCATTTTCTGGGAAAATAATGGATATCTTAGTTTAACACCCCCTAAGTCAAGAATTTGAGTGCAAATTGTTTATGTGGAAGGTGATCCCAGGAAACGTGGCAATGGAGAGGAGAGAGGAGAGAAAAAAATCACTGACAGGTGTGTGTGATCAGTTCATCACTGTGGGTAATGGGAGCTCGGCCCTGCAGGGAACCCACTGAGAAACTGTGTAAAGCCCACTCCAAGATTGTCCACGAGCAAAAGGGAAGCTGGGTTAATTGCCCACCAACTCCTGTCCTTCATTGATTGAGGATGCTTCCTGGATGTGTCAACTCTCCACCACTCTGGCCACCCCAGCCACTGGGGCATACACTCTCCCCACAGGATGTATTCCATACGTAGGGAGATGTCTGCAGGTGACCTCTGATGGGCCAACGGGATATGACCAATGCTTCATCACAAACTTCACTAGGCTAGCAGAGAAATGAGGCTAGCACTGGGGCCAATTGAAGGCTACACAGTGTATAAGCAGAGCCCTTGGCCCTCTAAATGTAAGGGGAAAAAAGATGCTGCTTCTTGGATAAACCACAGTTATTTCTGGTGCCTTCTGTTTGCAATATAAGGATGCTATCGAATGGAGAGACGGGCTCCGCAAAACTCAGGCTGCAGATGCCCAGTGGGTTTACCTTAAAAGCACAAGAAAGCCATCATCAGCTCTCGGAGGTTGCACCTCAAAGGGTTTGCATGTTCTCCCGTGTGGACACTTATCTTCCCAATATCCCAGGAGCTTGGTTGGCTTGGCTATGGTCATATGGGAATGAATAACCAAGAAGTGAAATTCATGTGTTTATTTATTCATGGTGGTAGCCCACCTAAAGTGCTAATTCTTAAAGCCTCTTTGCACAAAGTCAGTTTTGTAAGTTCCATTCAACTCATCCATGCCCCCGTAGCAAGGGAAGCCTCAGGTCACTGGTTTTCAGAGTGTCTTAGTAGATGATGATACCTGCACCAGCAGCACAAACATTCCCTAGGAACTTGTTAGTAAGGCATATTGTCAGGTCCACCCCCAACCTTCTCATTTGGAAACTCCTGCAGTGGGCCTTGGACTGTTTCCACAAGCCCTCTGGGAGATGCTGAGGGCTGCTAAGACCTAAGAATGCCTGGTGTTCCAGGGGACCCCACTTTAAGGACCTCTGCCTCCTCTGCTTCCCCACTGTTCTCAGTTCTGTACATTTTTTACCACATTCATCAGATGTAGATGGTATTAATGTTAAAATACCATATCGAGTTAATAACAGCTTTTCAGAATGGAATGGGGAATTACATCTCAAATGAAAAAAATTATAAAAATATAAAATACAGGCATCTGGAAAACACAGAAACACAGGCATTTGAGATGCCCCATACCTGACTCTAACAACACTGAGGCTTTTGAAATGGAGATTCCTTCTCTGTCTCACAGGAAGGTATTTCTTTTCCGGTATCGTCTCTGAACCAATCTGGAGCATGAGAGCAGAGCAGAGTGAAGAGAGCTGTTCCTACCGTGGAGTGGCATAGAACTGCAGGGAGTCCAGTGTTCTCAGCATGATAAGGAGGGGATGCTGGGAAAAGTGCAGGCCCTCCAACTCCCCAGGCCACCTGCAAGCTGCGCCTGCCTGCACTGCACAGGCCCATGCGCCTCTCAAGGGGCGAATGCTCACCCCTGGGTTTTAGAAAGATGTCTGTCTACACAATGGCTTTAAATACAAACCAGATGCTTCTCCTGCTGCTCAAGTTCAACTGAGTAGCCATTTATCCACCCTGGCTCTGAAAGTAACACAGGCTCCTTGGATCCACGGAAAACAGCAATGTTAGTCTCTGTGGGGCCCTTTTAATGGAACTTTTAAGGACAAATTTGACAACACAGGTGTTGTAGGTTGGGTTCCTTAAGAAGGAGACATTGAGATGGAACCAAGCAAGGTCTTTATTTGGGAGGGGAATGGATCTACACCTATGAGAGGGAAGAGAAAGAAAAGGATGAGCCCTAGCAGGCCCCATGGGGAGTTCTGGACCTGGATTGACCTTTAGGGTTGTTCTCATTTGGGGTAAGGAGGCCAGGCCTTTATACCTCAGTGTTGCTCAGGGACTGGGCATGAGATGACCCTGGAGGGATGAACCAGTACCCAGCACAATGGAGTTGCCTTGTCTGTGGACTTTGAGGCGAACTCTGACAGAACAGGGGCCCCTTACCTCAGTATTGTGATCTCCAGTTATGATTTTGAACAGGCTATGAAAAAATTATTTGATTTTTCTATTCTTATTGAAAAAAAAGTCAGCAGAAAAGACTTTAGCTTAAAAAAAGCACAAATTATGCTTTTGTGTCTTTTTTTGTAGTTACTTTCTCCACAAAAAGACTTATTTTTTAGGGATACTAATTTTCTACCCCAACAGTCAAATGGAGGAGAAATTCTCATTCCTATCTTACTCTGTTGATAGAACAGTACTTCAGACTGAAGACACACATTATGGATAATTTCAGGCCATATCCAGATGTGAAAGTTAATCTGGGATGGGCTTGAGGGGTATTTGTTAGCCATTTAGGACCCCTATAGTCAACCTAAAAATATTAACCCATTCATATCAACACCAAAGTGCAAACAGCCTAGGTGTGCATCAACAGGTAAAGGGAGAAACTGTGGTTCCTCCCCTCCATACAATGGAAAACTAGGCAGCAATGAAAAAGAATGAGCATACGATATATACAGCCATATGGATGAATCTCAAAAGCACACTGAATGAAAGTAACCAGACTCACAGACTGCATAGTGTATGATTCCATTTATGTAAATTTCTAAAACAGAGAAAACTCATCTATGGTGGAAAATTAAAGAATAGTTTTCCTCAGAAAGGGGAGTGCACAAGAAGACCGACTGTGAAGAGGCAGGACCAAACTTTCTGGGGTGATAGAAATGCTCTATTGTGACAAGAATTTGGGTTAAACAGGTGTCTACATTTGTCAAAACTCAGCAAACAGTTAATGTAAGGTTAGTGCATTTTGCTGTATGTAAGTTTTAACTTAAAAATGGAAACAAATTTTAACTCTAGTTAATAATTAATAAAGTACATGCTGAATTGTTTAGGGATGACATGCACAGATGTGTACAACTTACTCTGAAATGCATCAGGAAGGAAGATGGATGGGTAGAGGGATGTGTCAGAAAGGAAGTGTGGGGGGATGTTAACAATTATCAGGGTTATGAGTGATCACTGAATAATTCATTCAACTTTCTTGTGTTTGAAATGTTTCATAATATAGCGCTAGGGAAGCATCATTCAAGATAAATTTACCCCCTTCCAATCCTGAGCTACCCTCTCCCACTTGGTGATCACAGCCCCTGAGTGGTGATGGCCAAAAGACTTCTCTTCCACACAAGGCTCTTTGAAGGCTATTACATAAGTGAAGGGAGAATTTCATGAATATTTTGGTGAAAGGAGAATTTCATGAATATTTTGGAAGTATATAATAAAATGACATGTTTGGTTTGCACCACAGTCAAGTTTTCCATCTGTTTTGAATGTGCTGTGTTACTCCCTCAACCTCGATTGTTGGGAGACCCAATACAGACAGTAAGGTTCTTCCCTAACATCTGGACACGTAGCGTGTTCACCCCTCTGCTTGCAGTGATGAGAATGCTTAGTGGACTATGTTCTATGTCTGTGTTCCATGATCTGAATAAAACATGGACTATGTTCCATGTTCTGAATTGAAACAATCCTTGTTGTTCTGAATGAGTGACCAAGAAACTGGCTCATTCTACAGAACAGGCTCTATGGAATGACCTGAAAGTTGCTCACTGTTTAGCCCCAGTGGTAACTTATCGGACATCTCCATTCTTCAGTTCTGTGAGTTGGTGGTTTGAACACATACTTGACAACAGCTTCCACTGTGGACCAGGGAGTGGAGCCCAGGAGCCAAGGGCCTGGAGAAACAAAGGAACCTGCATCCAGTATCGCAGAAGTGGCGCTAGTTCGTTGGTTGCCAGAGATGCTGTAGGAGTAAATTCTGGGGGATACTCATAGGGGCAAGTGATTTTAGAGTAAGATCAGGGCTAGGAATGCCTTAAATACAGATTTATAAAAGCAAAAAGGAAAGAGAAGAGAAAACAGAGATCTCAGCACCTTTGGAAAGCTCAACAGGGAAGAATGGAGAAGAGAGTAATAGCCAGCTATCCCAGCACAATTTATTGAATAGTGAGAGCTTTCCCCATTGCTTGATTTCATTGACTTAGTCAAAGATCAGATGGTTGTAGGTGGAAGCTTTATTTCTGAGTTTTCTGTTCTTTCTATTCCATGTGTCTGTCTTTGTACTGGTACCATGCTGTTTTGGTTACCTAGCCTTATAGCACAGTTTGAAGTCCAGTAGTGTGATGCCTTCGGTTTTGTTCTTCCGGTTTAGGGTTGCTTTGGCTATCTGGACTATTTTTTTTGCTGCATATGAATTTTAGAATAGTTTTGTTTTTCTAATTCTGTGACAAAGGACATCTGTAGTTTGATAGGAATAGTGTTGAATCTGTCAATTGCTTTGGGCAGTATGGCCATTTTAATTATATTGATTCCTCCGACCCATGAGGATGGAATGTTTTTCTATATTTGTGTCATCTAGGATTTCTTTCATCAATGTTTTGTAGTTCTCCTTGTAGAACTAAAGCAGAGCCGCCATTCAACCCAGCAATCCCATTACTAGGTATATACCCAAAGGAAAGTAAATTATTCTACCAAAGAGACACATGCACATGCATATTCATTGCCACACTATTTACAATGGCAAAGACATGGAATTAACCCAGATGCCCACCAATGCTGTACTAGATAAAGAAAACGTAGTAATATACGCCATGGAATACTACACAGCCATAAAAAAGAATGAAATCATGCCCTTTGCAGCAACATGGATGTATATGGAGGCCATAATCCTAAAACATTAATGCAAGAACTGAAAACCAAATACCAAATACCACATGTTCTCACTTATCAGCAGGAGCTAAACATTGGGCACACATAGACATAAATATGGGAAGAAGAGACACTGTGGACTATGAAGTGGGGAGGGTGGGAAGGGAGCAGAGTTGAGAAACAACCTGTTGGGGGCTATGCTCACTATGTGAGCGATGGGATCTATACCCCAAACCTTAGCAACATCCAATATACCTATGTAACAGACATGCACATGTATCTCCAGGTATCTAAAGTAAAAGTTGAATTAAAAAAAATAAGTATATGAAAGTTTCTTGTAAATTATAAAGAAACCTTTAATCTATTCTACGATTTTTAGTTTTTTAATGAACACAGAGTGATGATTCTGTTTAAAATGATAAGGAATGAATATTCTAACCATTGTAATAAAATGAATTCCAAAGAGTGAGGAAAAGAAAGCAAAACTGCAGATAAAAGGAGACTATTGTATTTATTAAGCTCTTATTGGTGCCAAGCACTACTTTACAAACTGTATATTGAATTCTTAATGTTCACAAAAACTCTATAAAATAAGCGTTATGATTGCCTTCATTTGACAGAAACTGAGGCTCACAGAGACTAGAACAGCATCACAGAGCCACCATTCGAGTTGAGAGGAGGGTAAGTCCTGCAGGCCACCCCACACAACAGCTCTGCAGACCTCTCTGAGCCTCAGCCCCTCATCCGGACAGCGGTGCTCATGACAGAAGCTGAACAGCGGTGCTGTGAGGATTCAGTGAGATTAGGTGATGGATGAGAATGTGTTTTGGAAAGTCTCTATTGTCGTTATTTTACCCATCTGTTCTAGAGAAGAGAGATTGCTCTTTCACCAGCTGATAGAGTGTCACCCACATGAGCTGGCAGAAGTGCTCTCTGCCAAAGGGCATGCTGGATGGAGTGGCAGTGCAGCCTCAGACTCTCTCGCTGGCGTGAGCAATGGTTCTACAGGCAGATGGTGCTGGGAATGAATTGCTGAGAGGGTCTGCCAGAAACAGCTGCCTGCAAACACAGTCCCCCTCCCAGCTGGTCTTCTAGACACACATGTTCCCTTAGCTGCAGGAAGTACCAATGATGATGCTTCACAACCTTGCTCGTGTTCAGAGTGAGGTCGCTCTGGGTAATATGATGGGCCACCACCCTCTTGATTACAGCAGCTGCCTCTCCCACGTGCCTCTTTGTCCTCACTCAGAAAGTGGGTGGTGTGCATAGGGACAAGGGACAACACGGGTTGCTTGGGGCACACCTGCTTCAGAGCTTGTTTGCAGACCTCCTCATCCCCACCTCCACCAGGGATCAGGAGTGCTGTGTGCTCAGCAGATGTTTTGCCAATGCGGTTTTCACAGGCAATGCTTTTTTCTTTCCTTTTAAAATGTAATATATTGAGGACCCCCAAACAGCTGTCTGATGGGTTCCTTGTCTATTAGAGCACATTTCCTCTGCAAACAACAGCTTGCATCTGGAGCTGCCCTCAGACCTGATACCCTCCCACCACGCCCCATACCTTGATTCCTCCCTTGCCAAAAGTTTTCCCAGAAGAGCAACACAGGAAATAAAGTTGAAGATGCATTGCTGATGGTGACCAAGTTCTGCAGCCTCTTGTACCACTGGGGCGAACTTCATGAAGCCCTGGCTGACCCAGTTGGGAGCCTCTGCTTTTCCCACCACAAAGTGATCCCGGTGCCTGAGCATCATCCTTGTGCCACCGAAGGAAAGTGAGAGAAATTCTAGGAAACTGGAGCCACCCTCTGCAGCTCGGGTGGCCTCGCTTTAACATCTTTGTCCTGTGCCTATAGTTGTCTTTAATACCCACCACACTCTGCTTGTCTCTCAAGGTTTGGCATGAAAATGTTTCCTCTGCAAGGGGTCAGAGGGGTTAGTAGGGTGAGACAGCACAGGATACCCAGACAGGGAAGAAGAGGAGGACTGTAGAGAAGCTGAGAAGTTATGGAGACAGGATGGCCAGGGGCTCCAAATCATTCACTTCACAACTGGACCAACTCTTTTTATATCATCCATGAAATGGCTTCCATTTGCCTCCTGTGCCATGGAACCTTCTCTCCATTCCCTTTTCAGAGTCTTCTCTCCATCACTAACCATCACACTTGGAGCCTGGACCTCGATGCTCCCTACTTAGGGTCCATCATCCCAAGAGGCTAGGACTCAGGCCCCACCAGCCTTGGCTATTGGCTTGAGCTTGAGGGCTTGGGCTCAAGACAATCAACTCAGTCCAAAGTCAGCTTTCTTTCATTTGCATGAATGCTATCATTTGCTATTTTGCAATGGGAATTGTGAGAAAAATGTGAGCAAGACTGTAATAATGCATGCTCAACAGAGGAAAGCCAATTCCAAGCTCATGCTCTATAAATGGGGAGACTATGTTGTTGTTTTTGTATACATCAGAGAGAACACAGCAATTGATGTCATGTTTTACTTGGTGGAGCACTGGGCTTTGAGTCAAGACACATTGGTTTGAGTTCCAGCTTTGCTGGCGGCCAGCTGTGTGTCTTGGGAAAGTCCCTGACCTTTTCTCTTTAACTAAAACATAATAGGCATGATCATCAAGGCCACCTACCTACACATCAAAGTCAATCTTCACAGCAAGCTGGGAAGTAGGTGTCTATGGTTCAGATGTGGAAACCAAGGGCACAAAGTCTGGGAGTAGAGGAGTGGGATGTTGAGGGACCTGCCATTCTGAAGGGAAACTTCTGTAGCCACAGCCCCAGAAGAGCTCTGATTTGTCTCCCAATAGAAACCACTTGCTCAGCCACAGGTCATTGACTTCAAGCTCTCTCCTTCCCCAGCAGCCCTCAAGGTGCTCTGCCCATCCAAGGTGCCCCGAGACACATGGCAGTGGCTTGGCATTACTCCCCAGATGCACCCTTGCTCTGTGTGCCATCCTGCTTTACTGGACCCTGCCTCGTGTTCTCACCTCTCCTCCCAGCTCCTCTCAGCAGTGGCCCTGGCCTCCAGGCCAGCTCTCCTATCTGGGCTCAGCAGTTCTCCTGGTTCAACAAATCTGTGTTCTTTGTGCTGTGTCAGCTTGGTTTACTCAAGAGTTTTATTTCCCAGAATCCCTACCCCTGCAAGAACCTGGGTTAGAGTTGACCAAAAGAAGAATTACTTGAGGTTTGGGCTACAGAGGCAAAGCAGTGTCCATCACCCTCTGAAGGCTGTTGAGTAGGCCTGGTACAAGGATGGATGGACGCAGAAGTGCCTGGTGGGGCTCAACGGGTCCTCGCTGTCCTCTGTTCAGTGTCCAGCTCATTCTCTGCAGGCTCAGCCCAGCTGGCCGGGAACCAGACACCCAGAGCTGCACAGAGGAAATGGCTTCCCGCAGACTTTTGCCAAACTCCCTCACGGCCCCTCTGCCAGGGCAGGTCCTCTCAGATTCACTGGTAGATGACGCTTCTCTGATCTTCCAACTCCTCTTTCCAAATCTCCACTCTCCCAGCTACTCCCACAGAGTGGAAGGTCCGATTCCAATCACACATCCCCGCTCCTGGAGCATTCCCTGGCTCCCTGCTTCCTGCACAGTGGAACATCCCTGGGGGGCCCTCACTGCTGCTTCCCAGAACCAGGAAATGGGAAGCGAGTGAACATCATGGCAGACCGTGACTACAAAAGATAATGCTGTACTGCCGCAGCATTTTTATCATAGAAAGCTTCCTTTGAGTTACCTGTCAATTTTCTTAAATGCAGGAAGAAGCCTTTCTGGAGGCTGGCAGAGACATTTCTTAGCATTTTATTTTCTGAAACCTTCATGGAGATCGACCATGACAAAACAGGGCTGATGGCCGGAGCCTGAGTCAGCAACTCCCAGAGCGGGGTTATGATTTCTCACACCTCCGGGGGGTCCATCGAGGTGGCAAAATTCTAAAACAGTAATTCTTGTAAAATCACTCTAACCATAAGGAGTTGGGAAGAGAGACGGCCAATGGGAAATGAAGAAAGAGTGGCGGCAAAATCAAATAATGAAACAGCCATCACCCCAGGGAGGTAGGAGTGGAGCTGGGGAGAAGAACGGTGGGCCCCTCTCTATAGGCGGAGCTAATGCAGTGCTCAGGGGCTGGGTGGCCAGCGAGCCCAACCTGCTGCAGCTGTAACAATAGTGTGTCCGGTGACAGATGGCCTCCAGCGCTCCTCGATGACAGTGACGTTACCTGGAGCACTGGGAAGGATCGGCACTGAGGGGCCTTGAGGAGTGGCAATCAGTGAACAGGAAGGAATTAAAGTGTCTCCTACCAGCAGAGAAGATAAGCATTTTATAGGGGACAGGCTGAACAAGAGGTTTTTTTTATCACTTGTCCCTGAAGAACAAAGAAGTCATTCTTTTCCTTTGTGGTGGGGTGGGTGCGGGTGTGGGGAGAGTGAGGAAATGTCTACTCTATTCAGGACACCTAGGCAGCTTTTGAAATCCCCACTGAAATTAACAACCAACGTTCATCCTGTACCTGCTTTGGGTAATGGCTGGGGAGACAGACTTACCCAAAAATTCGCCCTGTGTGGCTCATGGGATGGAACCAGAAGTTCCCCATCACAGGTGAGGTGTGAGTGATGCTGAGACCAGACAGGCATCAGCTTTGGAGCTTGCAGGGCCTGCTAAGGAGGTCAGACTTGGTTCCCAGGGGACCGGGCTCCGTTCAGAGCCTGTCCCCGCCATTTACGTGGGCAGGTTTGTGTTAGATGCCGGTTGGCTCTGAAGCAGTGCCACAATTATTTCACCCCAAGTTTAAAGGCACTAAATTGTACCTGAAGAACTCTAGGCCCATTGGAAGTGGCCTGGGAAGCGAAGGTCCAGTCACACACTCTTATGGAATGTCTCTCTCTACAGGGTCTGGCAGATTGGAGGTGATGGAGAGCAGGGGCCAACGCTGGGGAGGGGAAGGTTGCAGACTCAAAGCAACATAGAAATGTCGGCATGCATCAGAGTTCTAGAGTGAGCCAGAGATTGTCTGGGAATTCAGCTTGGGTGAAAAGGTAGGAAATTTACATGTCGGTGACTGTAAAGGTCCAGTGCAGAATCTACTGGGCTGAGGCCTTGGGCCTGCCCTGTAAAGACAGCCATGTGTCTAGTGCTCCAAGGCCACATGTGGCTAGTGGCTATCATACTGGACAGGCAGGCACAAAATGTTTCCATCACACAGAAAGTTCTGCTCAATGGCCTTGTCCCAGACACTGACATTTCCATCATGACAAGCCATATTAAACAAACAAGTGTTTGAAACTACCTCCCCATGCCCCCATTTTCTGTTGTTTTTCAATAAGCAGAGATGCAGAAACAGGGAATCCTGGAAGCGTTCTGGTATCTAGAAAGCCTCATTAATCAACCAGTTTTATCCCCAGGCCCCCTTACTCTCCCCATCTCTCTTCCTTACCTGGCCCATGTATGTGTGTTCATGGTTTACATGTGCACGTGTGGGTGTGTACACCTGATACAGCACTGTTCTCTTTCCTGCTGCCTCCTAAGCAGAATGAAACTGTCTCCATTAAACAAGCTAAACATTCTCATAATCTCCAGCGAGGACACCTCACCTAAGCTCTCTGGTGAGAGAGCCGTCCTGGACATGCCACACCGCCACGGTGCACCTAACATTGAGTAGCTGATGGTTCTTCCAGGGCTCTCCAGGTATTGTCTTTCCTGAATACAGTCAAGTTGCAGCTTGTGAATTCTAAAGCCGGTACACAGGATACAAGCATGGTTCAGAGTAACCCCTGAAAATCTCTAAAATTTCCCTACAAGGGAATGCTGTATTGTGTCTCAGGACGTGCAACCCTTCCCATTTCTCGGTGGTAGCTGGAAAATGGTTGTTCTTCCCATGAGCAGTGGCATGGTACTTGGCTGAAGTTCCACGATTCATTTGGCCAAAGAAACCCAGTGTAATGACAGTTGATGCAACAAAATGTTCATGCCAGGAGAAACAGGTAGGGATCTGAACAAAACACAGGGCAGAGCTCGCAGGTGGTACCTTCCCTAGTGGAGCAACGACCTGGCGCACGCAGGACGGGACCTCTCTCTCTCAGCATGGGTGCTGGAAGTGAAGTGCATGTGAAATGGGCACCACAGGGCTGCAGTGCCAGCCACCTATGCAGAAACACAATCAATCCCACCACCACATATGCCTGCACTGCGCTCACACATCTGCTTTCCAATGCCAAACCCCAAACAGGCCATAGCTGCCCAACCACTGGGCAGAATTTCCAGAGTCCAGACTGCTGGGCTGTCCAAGTGGGCAACATTTGAACTGCAAAGGCAGAGCCTGACCCATAACTCCTTCCTGCCCCTTGCCAGGTAGAGTATCTCTCTCTGACAAAGTGGGCAATGCCACCCACAGTCTAAAAATGACAAGGTGCCCTTTGACCCAAGCAACTGAAAATAAAAGTGTTATCAGGTAGGCACAGACAGGAAGCAAGGCAGGTATCAACAGTGCCAGGCTGAGTGTTCTGGGGCCAGGCACATGGTTGTGGGCATCCCTGGGTAAGAATGTCCAGCAATGCTATTTGATTTAAAGTTTCATTTTCCTGGTAACATGAGGAAAAGTGAGAGCCCTGGGAAAGATGGTGGAGAATGGAGTTACTTCCACACTGATTTGTTGCAGCCTGGGGGCTCATTAGAAATGGATCCACACAGCTGCATTACATGACCCTGAAAAACAGGGGAGTTTTTAAAAAGCAGGTCATTTTTCTTTTTTTTTTTTTTTTTGAGATGGAGTCTCTCTCTGTTGCCCAAGCTGGAGTGCAGTGGTGCGGTCTCGGCTTACTGCAAGCTCCGCCTCCCGGGTTCACGCCATTCTCCTGCCTCAGCCTCCAGAGTAGCTGGGACTACAGGCACCCGCCACCACGCCCGGCTAATTTTTTTGTGTTTTTAGTAGCGACGGGGTTTCACCCCATGTTAGCCAGGATGGTCTCGATCTCCTGACCTCTTGATCCGCCCGCCTCGGCCTCCCAAAGTGCTGGGATTACAAGCGTGAGCCACCGCGCCCGGCCAAAAGCAGGTCATTTTTCTTAATGCTTCCTACTTAACGTGAAGATAAAGTATCAATGTCAAATAAAATATTTTTATATTTTCATCAAGATATTTACTGTCTAGACCAGCTAGTGAGGACAGCTCAGGGATTTGATAATTTTTTGTTGATCTTGCTTTTCTAACGTGTGTTTTCTGGGCCAGAAAACATTTGCTTAAAATATTGTCTATTATTTTTATATTCTAAAAATAATTTTGAAACTGGTAATACAATCAGCATGCACAGTCCACTAAGCTAGGGCACTCTGCTGATTCCACCAGGTGAACATCTTGGTGTCAGCCTCCAAATACAACTTCACTCCCTTTTCCTGGACACTGAGGAAGACATCGAGATTCCAGACAGATTGTTCTTAAAAAGGTATCATTTGCAACTGCTCAGCTCTGTGGATCAAAATTTTATCCAGATTGTGCAACCAAAAACCTTTTTTACAAAAAAAATGTGTTGAAGTCGATATGATTTCCAAATTTCTAAGAGCCTCAACTTTTCTCTTTATATAATAAAAGCTATGCTTAGACATTCACCATCAAACCGCCATATTATTCTCTTTGTAGGATAATTAAATGTTATAAATTTAAACTAAGGACGAGTATACTAGCTAGTTATTAAACTAACAAAATATCTCCTTTTGGGTTTTATAGATTCAGGTCTGTGCATAAATATTTATTTGAAGATAAAATCACTTAAAAAATAAAAAAGCTTGAGAGCTTCAGGACCATAAGAACCGTCTACCTCTCCATTTTATAAAAGAAAAATGAGGCCCAAAGAGAGGAATCAGTAAGTCATAGATGAAGATATTAGCAAAGCCACAAGTGTTGAAAGTTCTCTAATACTATTTCTATTTTAGTCTCTGCTCTTCTGCCCTCAGGAAGCTCAGAGACAAGTTGGGATTTTAAAATCAGTTCTCTTGGCCAGGTGTGGTGGCTCACACTTGTAATTCCAGCACTGTGGGAGCCCAAGGCGGTGGAATCTCTTGAGACCAGGAGTTCAAGACCAGCCTGGTTAGTGAGACTTCATCTCTCCAAAAAATAAAATTAGCTGGGCATGACAGTGCATGCCTGTGGTCCCAGCTACTCGGGAGGCTGAGGCGGGAGGATTGCTTGAGGCCAGGAGGTCAAGGCTGCAGTGAGCTGTGCTCATGTCACTGCACTCCAGCCTGGGCAACAGAGCGAGTCCCTGTCTCTAAAATATAAAAATAATAAAAAGTTTAATAATACTAAATAAAATTACTTCTCAAGTAAAAAAATACAGAGAAGCTCTGTGGTATCGCTAACCACACACAAAAAAATAAATAAAAATATAAACAATTTTAAAGGTCAAGTGAGCTCTTCCGTAGCAGCTCTTCAAATGGCATGTAGATTTCACTGGCCACGGCCCGGCTCCCCCAGCCTAAACCAGGCCCACAGCATACTTAAGCCACCCTGGGGATAGCTGCCCTGAGGGCTCAGAGTAAACAGGTAAACAGCTGTGCCATGCTTTTCAGTGCAAGGGACCTAGGCGAGCAGGCAGAGGTCAATGTCCACACCCCAGTTTCATCAACAACTCACTGGCCACCTAAGGTCACCCAAATGCCTTTTTATCTGAATCTACAAAAAAAAAAAAAAAAAAAAGGCAGAATAGGCCATGATGGAAAAGGCCATACTCTTTCTGAATAGGAGAGAAAAGTGCCGGGAATGATACAGGGAGAAGAGAGAGGGAATTGAAATAGCAGTCATGGCTAGTAAAGCTGCATGTATAAATGGTTCTTTGGTATCCTTTTAGAAATCTAGTATCTACTGGTGGCTATCTGCTTCCCCAGCATGTGAACAGCTGCATGAGGCTCCAGCTCAGGCTAGTGGAGTCAGTAACCCCAGCCTGTGGGCAGCTCTGTGTCTGCAGGGACCTGTGCACCCTCAGCCCTGTGAAAGGCAGGAAGCGAAAACCACCTAAGCAGTAGAAGATACCTTTTAGACCTGTCTTGCTGAATTTCTACAACCACCAGGAGAGGAAAGCAGAACAGAAACTGCTGCGTGCTTTGCAGTTTGGAGAAGTAATGCACCTTACCTAAGGTTGTATAAATAGTAGATGATCAGACAGGACCAGCCCCAGCTCTTCCTTGTCCTAGCGTGTTCTTTCCCCTACACCTACCATTTCAGAACAGGAAGCTCTAATTGACAAGGAGCTCTCAGCTTATCAACTTACTTCATTTATCTGTAGGCTAGAGAACTTGGGGACATCTTATCAAACAAGCAAAGAAGCAAAAATATCAACAGAATAACTCCACATCCAAGAGGTCAGGTTTTCTCCGCTTTCCTCAACTTCTGTCTCTGTGGCCACCCGAGAGGGCTCCGGGCCCCTCTGGCACCTGCCTCCTTGGGTTTTCCTCTGCTCCTGTTTATGGGTTTTATCGAGAAGAGGACAGTGTGACAGTGCTTTGTGGTGCATTAATAAAGATAAGAGAGGCCACAGCTACTAAACAGAGTTTTCAGAACCCCTCCCCTGGTTTCCCTGGCTGCAGGGCTGCATGCACAGACACACAGAACCACTGATGTGGGAACTATTACTGCCCTCCGATTATTGTTATTGTAATGCCTATTCAGCTGCCCCTTTGTAAGTTCCTAGAGGGCAGGGACCATGTCTCGGGCTGCTTTTCATGAATTCATGCCTTCATGCTTCCATTCACTCACCCTACAAACATTTATTGAGTGCTACCGTCGCTACGCCCGCCTCAGTGCTGGGGACTCAGAAGATACATCACATCCTATCCCCAGCAGCACAGCCCAACCCTGGCTGCCAGTCCCAATTTGTTCTTTTAGGAGTGGAACCCCCCAAATAGGGCACAGGCTGCAACATCTGCATCAGCCAGAAAGTCAGGAGGCAACAGGTGGTATCTTCTTCCTTCATCATCTTCTTTTCCTCCAAACTCCTACAGCATGATCATATTTATTTCATAACAAAAACATCTAATAAATTCCACATTTTAAATCTACTATTTTAAACCTAAAATTCTTCTTTTCTCAAACTTGGCTTCCCATTTGAATTAGTAGGGGAATGTCAAAATACTGATGCCTGGGTCCCCACACACAGTGGATCTGATTTAGTTGGCTTGGGCATGGGGATTTTAATAAGCTCAGCAAGTGGCTCGAACTGTGGCCCAGGTTGAGAACCACCATTTCAACCTGAAACAGAGGAGAGGCTCTGGGCTCAGGAGCAGGAATTGCTCCTCCATTTGTTTGCAGATATGCCAGTATATTCTGGACCCCAAGACTCTGAAGCTCCCTGGTCTAAGCCTATGTTGTCCACCTGCCTTCTGTACCGGAGATCTCACTTCACTCCTTGCCTTCCTGCCCACTCTTGGCCTTGGGTTGTGTCTCTTTGCCTGTGCACACAGAACACACCTCCGTGCTATGGTCCTGTTTAGGCTTCAGGACTCTGGCCCATTACAGGGCCTTTTGCCTAGAAAAGTGCTCTTTCTTCTGACTTCGCAGAGCCTGGCTGTCTCCACACCCTGGGCTCCAACGATCCTGCTCCTTCTCTGCCTGCAGTTGAGTCTTTTTTTCTTTTCCCTTCACTATGGGGTACACACCACTCCTCCTTCCTGGCCTGTTTGGCCTGGTGACAGCGATGCTTCTTAGGAAGGGGGACCTACTGAGGCACCCGCACCTGTGGCCATGTGGTAGCTTCTAGGAGATGCCAGAGGGGACTGTGGAAGGACCCACAAGTCATTCTCAACCAACACCAGAGGGTGCATATCCTTGTCCTTGAAGTTCAATTCAAAGGACATGTGGACAAAGATGACTCTTGGAAAATGCAAATAAACACCACAATGACACAACATTTCACATCCACTAGGATGACCGTGAGTTCATTGCTGTTGTTGTTTTAAGGGATATAAGTGTTGACAAGGATGCGGAGAAGCTGAAACCCTTTTACACTGGCTGGTAGGAAAGTAAAATGGTGCAGCTGTTGTGGGGAACAGCTTGGCAATACCTCAAAAAAATTGACATAGGATTACCATATGACCTAGAGATTTCACTCCTAGGTATACACCCTAAAGAACTGAAAACAGAGACTCCAACAAATACATGCACATGCTGTTCATAGCAGCATTATTCACAAGTCAAAAGGCCAAAACAACTAAAATATAAAACTGAAGGAAATATTCATGAACATACACTGTATTCATATAACATGTATTTAATGTTAGAATACCTTACAAAACATATAACATACACCAAAATTGGAATTAAAGGATGAGATTAAAAACATGAAGAAACCTGTCTTTCCTAGAATCCCCAGTGGTGACCACCAATCTGCTCGAATGCTCCCACAATGACTTCCCTTTGCCTGGAAATTTCAAGAGTTACAATCTGAAGAGATTCTTCCACTCCCACCTTTGCTTTAATTCCTGGCTTGAAAGAAAATTTAAATTTAAGGACAAACTTTCTTGTGCTGCTGTTTTTAAGGTGACCGTTTTGTTTCCCAAATTTCCTCTGGAAAAAGAACATTCCTTCAACAAGGTCTCTCTTTTCTAAAGAGAAAAGGATCAAATACAGACCCTCAAACCGAGGCTCTGGTGCTAGTTCGGGGAAACAGACACATGCACGGTAACCATTTTTAAACACAGAGCTGTTTTCAGCTTCATATTCCACAGATCTTGAAGTATTCACACATCTTATGCAGTATTTCCTTTTGGTTAAGCTTAGCCCCTTGGAAAGATTAAGAAAGTCGTGTCCTGAGAGTCCCGGGGAGGCCAAGATAACATAGTGGAGTGGCATCCAGCCTGAGGTCTCCTGTCTGCTAGGCAGGGATTTCAGGGTGAGTTTCAAGGACAGCTTCCAAGGCTGAGTGGATTCTTGTGGTCACCATTGCGAAGGTGTATCTGAGGTAACTGAAATTACGTTAGCATGGTGACATATAGAAAAAGAATATGGGGACATTTTGCTCCTAAGCATGAGGGAGAATCGCTGAGAGCCAGGCAAGATGAAGAAGAAAAAGAGAAATAATAAATTCTCGGCTGGGCACAGTGGCTCACGCCTGTAATCCCAGCACTTTGGGAGGCCGAGGCGGGCAGATCACGAGGTCAGGAAATCGAGACCATCCTGGCTAACACGGTGAAACCCCGTCTCTACTAAAAATACAAAAAATTAGCCGGGCATGGTGGCGGGCGCCTGTAGTCCCAGCTACTCGGGAGGCTGAGGCAGGAGAATGGCGTGAACCTGGGAGGCGGAGCTTGCAGTGAGCTGAGATCGCGCCACTGCACTCCAGCCTGGGCGACAGAGGGAGACTCCATCTCAAAATAAATAAATAAATAAATAAATAAATTCTCAAAGGAGACTTTCTTTTTTTAATAAAAACCATGTATTGGATCAGTAATCTTCTCAAACCTCTAGTCTAAAATAATGTGGGCAGTTTTACGAGGAAATATATATATTGGACCATATGAAATGAACCGTCAATATTTGTTATAAATCTATGAAAACATTAAGTTCAAATGGTTTCGTCTAACACCTATGTAATATAATCAGTAAATTCCAGGTACTGTGTGATTTAGGCAGAATATACGTGTGTATATGTGTGTGTGTGTGTGTATGTATGTACATGCACGTGTGTATATATTTTGTAGAGTCCAGGGTCTCCTGTCAAACTCCTGGGCTCAAGCGATCCTTCTGCCTCAGCCTCCCAAAGTGCTAAGATTACAGTTGTGAGCCACTGCACCCGACATACGCAGAAAATATCTTACTGCAGTATAAAACATATATCTGAGAGGAAAAGAACAAGAAAGAGAGGTTTCTAACTTAAACACAGCTAACCAAGGAAAAAATAAAATCAACATTCGAATGAATATTGAAATTCTCTTAAAAAAAGACAAATGAGGGGGAAATCAAATAAGCAAGTAAGGTTTCACACACATGGTGCTCTAGAAACTAATCAGTGGACAGATTCAGAATCCATATCTCCCTTTCCAAAATATTCTCTGGCAGAAGTCATTCTGTAGGACAAACTGCAATCAAAAGAGTTATGAAAATTGTACAATGGGATGAAGGGGCTTCCCTTGTTGGGGAGTAGATAGCTGACATGCTGGATGGGGCCAGGGTTCAAACAAAGGCCCCTGTTGAGTGGGAGCAGGTACAAGACAGATGGTTTGTTAAACATTGCCAGCATGCTTGCGCAGTGCCGTGCGGCGGTCAGAGCCTGGATAATGGTCACCAGGGCATTGTGTAGCAGCACATTGGCTAACTTCAGCCCAGCTAAAGCTATTGCTTATCTTTGTTGGTTTTGCAAAGATTAAGGCAGTTTCTCTGCTTTGAATGCACCACAGCTGCCCAGCAAAGCATTCCTGAAGTTTTGTCTGAATTCCCACTGCTAAGAGGGGCCAAGCAAAAGGTGGCTCGTGCAAGGACTTGTTTTAAGCTCATATGTGAAGTTGCTTCTCCTCAACTAATCTGGACCACTCTTGACTCTTACTTCTGGGCAAAACCCTCTAGAGTTACAGGGGCCTTCTTTCTCAGTGAGTCCTTTCCTGTGTGGTTTGAAATGCATCTGCTGGGGATTTATATTTCCTAGATTTATATTTCCTATTGGGATTGATTCATTTGCTACTTTTGTGGAAAAAGGTAAACACCATTGTAAATTCCATCCGGTGAATCATGGGGAAGCAGTGGTTCCAATTAAACGTGTTTGCTTTCGGAAGGGGGCCCTTGGCTTCTTATCTTTATGTACAGAAGAAAATAGAGCTCAACCGGGCCTCTGCAGCCAATGGAAACGCACCTGGCCCAGTCAGCTGCTAGGCTGGGTCTCTGCTGCTCTGGGCTCCAACTCGCTCCTCTCGGTTGTTTGCAGACAAAGGGAGAGTAGCTGCGGGTCATGCAGAGGGGACAGTCCCCTTGGCTCTGCCTATAGGCCCAAAGCAAAGCAGGGGGTGCAGCTACTATCTGGGTATGTTAGGAAAGGGTGATGCCTGATCGGTTTAGTATTTCCAACAGTTCAAATGTCTTTATCTTCTTTTAAAGGTAGCGCATATCTATCCCCACCTAATTGAACCAGTGCTGTATTTACTTCAGGCAGCCCCCTCTGCCTAAATTAGATCATTTCTAGCTATAAAATCAAGAAAGTGTGCCCAGCAGATTAAGCCCTAAAAGTGGACTTGTTAACTACATCTACAGAAGCAAAGAGACCAAGAGAATTTTTATATACTCTCCCTCTCTCCCACTCTCTCTCCCTCTCTCTCTCCCTCTCTCCCTCTCTCTCTGCCTCTCTCCCTCTCTCTCTCCCTCTCTCTCTGCCTCTCTCCCTCTCTCCCTCCCTCTCTCTCCTTCTCTCCCTCTTGTTTCTCTCTCTCTCCCTCTCTCCCTCTTGTTTCTCTCTCTCTCTCTCTCTCTCTCTCTCTCTCTCTCATGCATGCACCACACACCCCTACCTTTAGAACTAGGAAACTAATTCGCCTTCCTGGCTCCAGGCCTCAGCATCTCTGCTTAGCATCAGGCATTTGTCATATAGGTCTCAAATCAGGAGGTTTTAGTGAGCAGCTAAGGGCTGACAATGTGTCCCAGGGAAAAGAAACCCATAAAGGAGAAAAGCAAAGGTCTGAGAGGTTCACCTGCAAATTCTGGACATTGAAAGCAACTGTACGTCTCCTCAGGTGCAAATAATTGAAATAATACTACTACTCAGGCCATGGTGCAGTGTGCTCACCCAAGACCCTTCTTGTTTTATTTTATTTTACTACTTTCCCCTGGATTCCCTGTGTGTTCTGGCTCCCAAATCACTCACTCACTTAGGAACCTCCTGGAACGGGTTTCCTAGTTTGGGTTTGGAACCTGTCTAGAAGCTTCTATTGGGAGAGAGAGTGCTGTTTGTGACTCCAGGTCGGCAGCTTTCCTTTGATTCCTCTAGTCCAAGGCTGCTATTTTTCCTAAGCCGTTGTCCATCTGGGTCTAAATGTATTGGCGTGTAGAGTTTCACAGACACTTTTGCCATCTCATTTTTCAAAGAATCACATTTTAATGGGGATTTTTGGCAATTTCATTGATTTTTTTAAACTCATTTTATATCTTTTTCTTTGCTTTGGTTTTATTCTGTCATTTTTCTTTTTCTAATATGTTTAGTTATGTCCTTAGGTATTTGGTTTTTCAGTGTCTTGTTTGCTATTTGTGTATTCAAAATTATGTAAAACTTTAAGTGCAACTTGAGAGTTATGGGTCATAAAGTTTGACATTTGACACTTTTGTTCTTATTCAGTTCCAAGTATTTTGTAATATCTTTTAAATTTCCTCTAAACCCCAATGGTTATATACCATACATTATAATGTTTTATGTGTCCAAGAGATGGTCGAAGTGGTTTTATTGCCATTACTGATTTTTTAACTTTATTTCATTATAATCAACACACTGTGTATGTATTGATTATTTGGCATTTACAAAAGTTTTCTTTGTTCCATGGGAATTAAAATGAATATTCTCTGTGGGTGTAAGTTATGTGCATCTATTAGATCAGTGTTGTCCAAAAGAAATATAATGCCAGCCACATATATAATTTTATATTTTCTAGGAGCCATATTAAAAAGTGAAAATGCACAGGTGAAATTAATTTTGATAATATTATTTTAGACAATATATACAAAACAACAATTGGAACATATAATCAATATAAAAATATTAACAAGATGCTTTACATTATTTTTCTGTATTGAGTGTTAGAAACCTGGGGTGGATTTAGCTCTTTCAGTGCATTTCAATACAAATACTAAAATTGGATACACTTGATCTGTATTTAGATTTCAATTTACAATTGAAAGAGCAGATTGTTCTAAACATACTTAAAAGTTTTTCAATACCTGAATTAAGTATTAGGTTTTAAAATTTAAATTAATTAAAATTAAATAAAATCTTAAAATTTTCTTGCATTAGCTACACTTCAAGTGCTCAAGAGTTATGTAGCTATCGGCAACTGTATTGGACAATATAACATTAAGTAACCGTTATAATGCTTCTCAAATATTCCAAATTATTGGTAATTTTTGTCTCCTTGGTCAGTGTTTTTTTAAAAGATTTATTGACATCTCTCCTACTATTATTATAAGACCTTACATTCTGAAATTGTGTGTGTGTTTCACCCCCTGTTTATTTTTTTCCTCTTTCTGGGACTCCTGTTATAGGGAGCCATGTTCTTAACTCTTACTTTCCGTCTCGATCTCTTCATCTTCCTGAGTTCTTCCTGATTTGTTCTTCCACTGAATCCACCCTACTATTCAGTCCCTCAATTATGCTCTTTATTCCAACAATTAAAGTCTGTTTGTGGCTGTGTGTTCTTGTTTTGTTTTTCCTGATCTGTTTGAGAATATTTATTAAGCTTCCTTTAATTCATGCCCTGCCTGAACTCCCCTACCATTTCATCTAGTGTGTGTGGCTTAGTTATTGGGCTGGCCCTGACCCTTTCATATCCTCCTGAGCCCACATGCATGTGGAAACACCGGCTGCCTTGGCTGGTCTGACATCCCTGGGAGAAGGAGCAAAGGCCCAGGTGCAGGCCTTGCCTGCCTCGTGGTGAGGATGAGCCTGGGGGATGACATCGGGGTGCGTGGCTTCCATGTTTATTGTGGGCTGGACCTCCCCTGAGTGACCCACCCTCTGTGCCAGGTGACAGAGGAGCTCTGAAGAGCTCCCAGAGCCCTACTCTTTTTCTACAGCTGCCTGCCTTAAAATCATCCCCACCTTGCTTAGGTGGGAGCTCGGGAGGAGAGTGCTTTAGGGCTGCCAGAGTACCAGCTGGTTCAACACCGGGGGACTGATGCTTTGCTGAGGTGATGGGGAAGCTCTTATTTTCTTGAGGGAAGTGCAGGGAAGGAAAAGCACATAACTCCACAACCCCAGCCAGCCTCCCTTTTGGTACCTGGCCCTCCTGACCCTAGGCTATCATTTCCCAGATTCGTTTTCGAGAATCAGCAACCTTCTACCTTCCATCTGTGGCTCACCACATATGGGTTTAATAAAAGAATCCAACATCTCCATTTTGTTAGTTCATCTTGCCAGGAAAAGCGAACCTCATAAAGTGCCATTTTAAGAATGAAATCATGTCTTTTGCAGCAGCATGAATGGAGCTGGAGACCATTATTCTGAGTTAAATAACTCAGAAACAGGAAATCAAATACTGCATGTCCTCACTTGTAAGTGGGAGCTAAACAATGGGCCCACATGGACATAGAGATGGAAAAAATAGACACTGGCAACCCAAAAGCCAGGAGAGAAGAAGGAAGGTGAAAACTGAAAAATTATCTGTCAGATACAACGGTCACTGTTTGAGTGAAGGGTTCACTAGAAGCCCAAAACTTACCGTTATGCAATATATCCATGTAACAAACCTGCACACGTGCCTCTTAAATCTAAAATAATAATAAAAGATTTTTTTTAAAAAAAAGAAAGAAAGAAAGAAAAAGAAAATACCATGTTATTTTTATTTACTTTTTCTTTTATTTTTTTGAGACAGAGTCTCACTCTGTCTCCCAAGCTGGAGTGCAGTGGCACGATCTTGGCTCGCTGCAACCTCTGCCTCCCGGTTTCAAGAGATTCTCATGCCTCGGCCTTCCGAGTACCTGGTATTAAAGTGCGCACGGCCACACCAAGCTATTTTTTTATATTTTTAGTAGAAACATGGTTTCACTGTGTTGGCCAGGCTGGTCACAAACTACTGGCCTCAAGTGATCCACCAGCCTCAGCTTCCCAAAGTGCTGGGGTTACAGGCGTGAGCCACCACCCCTGGCCAGAAAATGACATTTTAAAACACGAAAAAATGTTGGTGAAAATGCTTAATTCCATATTACTGTATCATTCCAGTCTATTTCCTTTCATCATGTTTTAACCTTCCCAAACCGTGTCAGTGAAATTGGGACAATCAAGGTCTCTCCCTCTTAGAGCTTGGGACGAGTCAATAAAATAAAACACAATGGGCCCCAGCACATAGTAAATCTTCACTTAAAAAGTCACAAGGTCTCTGATCCTCAGACTCTTTGGCCCACACTGACTTACTGAAGGGATTAAAGAGATGCCTCGCTCCACGAGCTCCATAAATGCTTCTCTGAAAAAAAAAAAAAAAAAAGTCTTAAGTAATCAATGCATCAAGTTCTTAAAGCTACTGATAACACATAACCTCTCACAGTTCACAGTTCAGCTATGTTGCTCACAATGTGTCAATGAGATGTAAATGTGGAAAAACAGTATAATTGCTTGACCCAAGGCTATCGGGCAATTTTCTCTAGGTTCACACCAGCAGCCCTTAATCGATGCACATCCACAAATGGGTAGGAGGGAAGAGTCATCAGGGAATGGCTTCTCCTCATATTACTTCTCAACTTTAAAAATCATGGTGCCTGGGGAACAGGGTGTCTGACCTAGGTAGATGCTTTTTTGTGCAAAAAATAATGAAGTAGCCTCAGCTCTGCTAACTCAGCCCTACAGCAGGCTGGACTCTGGTGATATATCCAATAGATATCAAGCTTACAACAATGCTTAGATGTGACTGAGATTTAACAGTCAGAGTTAGGAGTCATTAATGGAATTTATATTGGCTAACCTAAAAAGTAACTCATTTAAAGCATTAGAATTTAGGATATATTTCCAATAACTCATTTACTACAAAGACAAGCAAACAAAGCCAATCTTCCACCCAAGAACTTTTCCTAAAATGGGAATTGCTTTGATCTGTGCTGTCTAATATGGTAGCACAAATGGCTAATGAGCAGGTGGAAGGTGCTTGGTCCAAACTGAGATGTGCCTTTTAGTGTAAAATACACACTACATTGTGATGACTTAATATATAACATAATGTAAAATAGGTCTTTGATAGTTTTATATTGATTACACACTGACATAATTTTTGGAATTATTAGGTTAAATAAAATATTATTAAAATAAATTTTGCCTTTTGTCATTTTTTAATATTAATTATATTTCTAGACTTTGGCTACATAAATCACTCTATACTTGTCAAATATTATTTGTTCAATGGAAAGGCGATCTTAACCAGGAGTTTAACAAAAGGCCACATTTCTGAGGCATGTTTCTGAGGCATATCTTTCGTAAACCATTGTTGTTGTTGTTTTTTAAGACTGAATCTCGCTGTGTTGCCCAGTCTGGAGTGCAGTGGCACGATCTTGGCTCACTGCAACCTCCACCTCCTGGGTTCAAGTAATTATCCTGCCTCAGCCTCCCCAGTAGCTGGGATTACAGGCACCTGCCACCACACCTGGCTCATTTTTGTATTTTTAGTAGAGACAGGGTTTTGCCATGTTGGCCAGGCTGATCTTGAACTCCTGATCTCAAGTGATCTGCCGGCCTCGGCCTCCCAAAGTACTGGGATTACAGGTGTGAGCCACCGTGCCCAGCTGCAAACCATTCTCAGACACATAAGGTGACTCCACAGTCAAAGAAGTTGTACCCATTTTTCCATTTATCCCTTAGTAAAGCTACTGAGCACCTTTTGTGTGTCAGACTGTTTCCAGCACTTGCCAGTTTCCAGCAAATGGGAGGCTTGTCTTTGCATGCACAGAGGCAGCCAGTAAGAAATAAAAGTAGGAAATAAGTGAATTTTAGAGTATGCTCAAAGCCAATGAGTGCTATGGAAAAATAAAAAGTGGGGAATGAGGGAGGTGTGGGCAGGTGATTCCAACTGTAGCTTTGGTTTTCATTAAGAAAGTGGCATTGAAGCACAGACATGGAGCAGGTGAGGTGTTAAGCATGCTGAGGCTGAGGGGAGAGTATTCTAGGTGGGCTGGAGGCTGGGGATGAAGTTGAGGGGCAGGGAGAGGGTGGTAGATGATCTCAGCGGGGAAGCAGGATGAAGACACAGGAAGTATTACTGGATCCCAGTGAAATGGGGATGACATTGCGAGTGCTGAGGTGGGGCGTGGCTCAAACCACCTTACAGTTTTAAAAGATGACTACCTCCTTTGTTGAAAATAGAGTATAGGGGCTGGGTGTGGTGGCTCATGCCTGTAATCCCAGCACTTTGGGAGGCCGAGGCAGGCAGATCAGGAGGTCAGGAGATCGAGACCATCCTGGCCAACATGGTGAAACCCCGTCTCTACTAAAATACAAAAAATTAGTTGGGCGTGGTGGTGCGTTCCTCTAGTCCCAGCTACTCGGGAGGCTGAGGCAGAGGAATTGCTTGAATCGGAGAGGCAGAGGTTGCAGTGAGCCAAGATCGTACCACTGCACTCCAGCCTGGCGACAGAGCAAGACTCCGTCTCAAAGAAAGAAAATAGAGTATAGGTTGGTGAGGGTGAAAACGAAGGAAGCAGCAGGAGGCTCCTGTAATAATCTAGGCATGAGATGGGCGTGGATCCCATTGGTAACATGGGGTAGTGGAAAGTGGCAGGATTCTAAATGGACTTTAAAGACGGAACTAGCAGATGTCTTGATGGACTGAATGTGTGAGGTGTAAAGGAAAGCAAGTGTCTGGATGACTCCAGTTTTGGCCTAAGGACCTGGAAGGATGTAACTATTGGGTACCCACTTTTTGTGCCAGTCAACATTTATGCAGGAACTACAGAAATCCACACAGTAAGAAATGCTCCCCACACCGAAGGAGTTCACAGCAAAGTGGCAAAGACACATGAGTGAGAATATGCTGCACCAGATATGATAGTACCTGTGCACAGAGACAGGGGAAAGATCCGTCTAACTTGTCTGTGGGGGGCAGGCAAGGGACGTTTCAATTAGGTTGTTTGGGGATGTTACAAATTCATCAGACCAAAAAAAAAGAAGTGAAAAGACATTCTAAGGTCAAGGAATAGCATGTTCATGTGCAAAGCCCAGTGTTGACAAAGGTAGACTATTGTTTGGGGACTTGCAAGTAGAGGGTGGATGGTGGGTTGCCAGTGGGTGAAGGTCCGGCCTGGAGAGACTTAAAGCAGGACCTGCTCATGAGGATCTGTGCAGAGCTAGGGAGGTTGGGCCTTCTCCTGGAGGCAGGGGAGAGCTATCAGAAGGTTTCGGGCAAGGCAATATGTGATCAAAGTTGTGTTTTCCAAGGATAAGTCATGTGGCTCTAAGAGGAATAGACTGGAGAGAGGATACATTAAAGATATATAAAGGAGTTAGGGAACGATTACAATTGTCCAAGGTTTTGTTGAGCTTTAGCTAGAGAGAAATGAGAGTGAGAGAAGTACTAATCAAAGAGATTTTTTTAGGTGTAATTCTTACAAATTGATGTCCACTTGAAAGATGGGCTTTCAAATATGGAAGAAAGAATACAAAACATAATCTCTCTCATTTGTGGTCTAGAAGCTGTCAGGGGTGCTATCATTAACTGAGATGGGAAAACAGGAGGGAGAGGCACATGCTTCAAGAATGCTGAGTTTGAGGTATCTTAGTTTGAAGCCCCCCGGATGACGACCCTGAAAGAAAGATTCCCTTATAAGGAGTTTGTTTGAAACACTGTGAGGAAGAGGGGAAGCAGGGCAAAGAAGGGCAGGTGCCCCACGAGATTGTGGAGCTTACCGCAGTGGCCCCTGGAGCTCAGTTCTGCTGTGGCTTCTGGGAGATGTATGCAGGGAACAGGCATCATCACCACTTGCCCAGGGGAGACGGAGCTCTCACCGGCTCTCAGGGAGGCACTGACTTCTGACTTTCTTGGAGGCAGGATGCCTGGGAAATCCTCAGGCGGAAAGGAAGGTGCTGCCAGGAGGAAACTGGTGCAGCAGCATGTGTGTGGAAGGCAAGTGCCAAGGGGCTGTGTCAAGGGCACTGAGGACATCGGCTGAAGGGGCCTTTGAGATGTATCTGCAGGTTGAGATGCTGAAGCAAGCAGAAGAGAATTCACATACGATGTTCCAGTGAGAAGTCAAGCAGGAGGCCATAATTCTGGGACACCAGCATGTTTGGCTAAGGTTAGCATAAGCTTTTCAAAATAATTTCCTTTCTAAATAGCAAGGGTGCTATGAAGATATCCCCTTTGCAACAGTAACTGGTGTGCACTCCTCTGCCTCTCCCCAGCAGCAGTGGCCTTGTTGAGGCTGAATTGAATTTCTGGACCAACACTTCTCCCTCAATAAAATTTCACTGTGATGGGCAAGAAACCATGGAGTGTTACTTCTACCTTTTCTGAGAAGATCATTTCTAAGATTTTCTTTCTTTCTTTCTTTCTTTTTTTTTTTTTTTTTTTTTTGAGACGAAGTCTCGCTCTTGTCACCCAGGCTGGAGTGCAATGGCGTGATCTCAGCTCACCACAACCTCTGCCTCCTGGGTTCAAGCGATTCTCCTGCCTCAGCCTCCCAAGTAGCTGGGATTACAGGCGCCTGCCACCACACCTGGCTAATTTTTGTATTTTTAGTAGAGACGGAGTTTCACCATGTTGGCCAGGCTGGTCTCGAATTCCTAACCAAGGGTAATCTGCCCACCTTGGCCTCCCAAAGTGCTGGGATTAAAGGCATGAGCCATTGTGCCCAGCTGGAGTTGCTTTTAAGAAATAAAATTGGCCGGACTTGGTGGCTCATGCCTGTAATCCCAGCACTTTGGGAGGCCAAGGCAGGCAGATCGCCTGAGGTCAGAAGTTTGAGACCAGCCTGTCCAATAGGATGAAACCCCATCTCTACTAAAAATACAAAAATTAGCCGATTGTGGTGGCAGGCGCCTGTAATCCTAGCTACTCAGGATGCTGAGGCAGGAGAATCGCTCGAACACGGGAGGCAGATGGAGGTTGCAGTAAGCCAAGATTGCACCATTGCACTCCAGCCTGAGCAAGAAAAGCAAAATTATGTCTCAGAAAAAAAAAAAAAAAAGCAACCCCGCTCTATTAAACAGGTAGAGTCCAACTTTCTCACAAGTGAAGAATAAATTTTGTCATAGGCTGGGTGGGGTGACTCACATCTGTAATCCCAGTACTTTGAAAGGACAAGGCAGGAGGATTACTTGAGCCCATGAGTTCGAGGCCAGTCTGGCAACATAGGGAGACCCCATCTCTACAAAAAAACAAATTTTAGAAATTAGCCAGATATGGTGGCATGTGCCTGTGGTCCCAGCTACTTGTGAGGCTGAGGTGGGAGGATCGCTTGCACCCTGGAGCACTCTAGCCTTGGCAACAGTGAGACTCTGTCTCAAAAAAAAAAAAAAAAAAAATCTGTCATGGACTAGCCTTAGAAACATTCTTACATTCATCTCCCCCCTCCCCGCCCCTGGGCTCTGTTGCCAAGGCTACAGTGCCTTGGCACCATCTCCACTCACTGCAACCTCTGTCTCCTGGGTTCAAGTGATTCTCCTGCCTCAGCCTCCCGAGTAGCTGGGGTTACAGGTGTGTGCCACCACACTCAGCTAATTTTTGTATTTTTAGTAGAGACGAGCTTTTGCCATGTTGGCCAGGCTGGTCTCGAACTCCTGACCTCAGGCGATCCGCACGCCTCGGCCTCCCAAAGTGCTGGGATTACAGGCATGAGCCACTGCGCCTGGCCTGGAAACATTCTTGAACTGGATTTGGAATTTTTGTTTTAGAAGAAAAGCTCCAGAGACTTTATTAAAACAAAAACCAAAAGATAAAGAAAGTTGAGAAGATCCTATGTCCTTCATGGCAGGGGCCAGTGCTATCGGGGATTTGGAAATGGAGTCTACAGTGGAAGTAAGCACTCCTGTGTTTTCCTTTGGGCAAAGGCATAAATTCTCAGTCTGTCTTCTATATATATGAGCCCATCAGCCTAAGAACAATATCAAGACTATGTATGCATAGAGCTTTGGAAGTATCTGAGGCTCTGGGTAAGTTCTAATATCCTCTCCATGCAGTTGACAGTGTGCCCTGGGATGGGTCATTTGATCTTTCAGGATCTCAACTTCCATATCTGTGCAGTGGTGAACAAGAACCATCTCACAAATATGTCAAGGTAGGATGGGATAGGAAATGGGAAACTGTCACAGATGCGATAAGGCTCTTGACAGTGGAGAAGATGTGGTTTAGAATGCCTTTCACTGTTTTCTCAACCCTGGGTCATTCTTAACCTTCCTAAGGCTCTGGTTGCAAAGTGCAGGTGATGACCCTAACCCTATGAAATGCAGGCCGTTCACTCCTGGGGTCCCATGGCATGTGGCTCAGAGTGACTCAGAAATGCTAGAGGGCTCAGTGGAGTCTTTCTTTCTAGAAAAGCCTTGGATCTTGGAGAGGCCCTGGTCTCTGGTTCCACTTGGGCCTTCCACAGGTATGCAGTCCTGGGTGGGTTATATCACCCCTCTGTGCTTCACTTACTGCATCTGCTTCACTTACTTCTCTGATTCTATGCTTAAGAATCCGGACTTGGCTACTTCATCCTCTTCGTTACTCTGGTTGACTCAGGAACAGGTGCTAGAAGCTTCATGAGCCATGTGCTCCTAATGAGCGCTCACTGCCTGCCCTCAGAGTTTGCCAGCAATCCCAGCCCCAAGCAGCTGACCCTACACCCTAATCTCACCTTCAGCTTTCAGTTCTCCTGTTGTCAAGCCCTGGAGCAGGCGGAAGAAACAGCCATCTTATTGGGTGCCACTTCCCAATGTCAATCGGATCTCCTTTAAACTCAGCTATGGTCTGCTTCATTTTGAACTTAGGGTAAAATTCAAGACAGTTCAGCAAAGAAAATGGATGAAGGACGCAACCCCTCAATTCAGTTCACAACCCCTGAGGGTGGACAGTGGCCAGCCACATGCTGGCCCCTGGAAAGAGTGAAGGAAGTCGAACACTGTCTAGCAAAACAAAGCACATTTGGAAAATAAATGTCATTTAGGATATAACTACCAGGTGCACACTTCTCTTTATGTTTCAGTTCACTCTGCCTTGTACTTTAAGACACGTTTCCTCCGCTACATTGACCCACCTCCCACCTCGGCCGAGGAAAGCAGATGCCACGTAGAATGACGGTGATTCCTGCAAGCTCTATGAGTCAGGGACATATGGTGTCCCCACGTTCCATGTTTACTCTTGTACCTGGAGAGATTAGTCAGCCAGAAGCACAGAATCAGCCTGAATGCCATCTGGCCCTTCCCTGGAGCAGGCTGAAGGTGAAAAGTCAGCCCTGCATACCTTGATAGCTAGGTGAGGGCTGTCACCAATGGGGGTGGAAGTATCATCTCATGTTGTACCCACTGGCAGACTCATTTCTTCTGAGCAAGGGAGAACTGCATTCTGGAGAAAGGACACTGGCCATTCAGGCTGCAATTTGGGTTCCCCAGCCCTCCTGTGCCGTCCTCTTCCCAGCCCTGAGACACCCGCTCCTGAAGATCCCCTTTCCCGTGGTCAGCCGGAGGCCCGGGAATGAGTCTAAGAGTCATTGGTATTCTGTGTTTTAGCTGGTGCTTTGTCAATGAAAACATTCTGGACTTTGGCCCCACATCTGCCTGCTTTTCAGCTCTGGTCCTGAGGTCTTGGGTAACCTTCCCAACCTCCCTAAATCTCCCTTTCTTTGTCTGTTAAATGACAATCCTCATAGGGTTGTTGCCTAGGATTAACTTATCTGAGATAATCTATGTAAAGCACCTGGATTTAGGAGAAATGCAATAAAAGTTAGTTCCCTTCGCCCTTGCCTTGGATTACATGGTTTTATTCTCTTCTGCCAGAGATTCCTTGGGGAAAGGAAAGCGATTGTGTAATTTGCAGTAATCCTAAGTGACGAAGTAAAGTTCTTATCAAAATAATTTTGATGTCCCATTGGCATGTCTGGGCCACGGAAATAATGACATGATGAAAATTAAGTTGACGCTATTGGCTGACAGAAAGAGCTTAGCTAGTCAGTACAAAGATAGCTAGACTGGCACCCAAGGAGCCCAGGATCTTCCCAACAAGGAGAAAAATTACACCCAGCTCTCTGGGGAGGCACTGGACTTTTGTAGGCCTACAAGTTCTCTTGAGTCACCAGCATTCCAGGTTCACTCCCTGGGGGCTCTCTAATCTGTGAGACCCGGCTATGGTTCTTAGCCCACCAGCCCCAGGAGAAAGACAGTTTGGCAGTGGATTTTATAACCAATCCCATATATGGAGCTTTTCCATAATTTATCTTGGGGCAATATATTAAGCCACAAGTTACGAAGTTCCAAATTATGAAACTGTCTCTACTGAATTTCCACCAGCCCAATGGGTGTCATTGCAGGATTTACATTTATTTCTGGGAAGAATCACGTTGTCCTTAAAAAATAAAAAAAAATAAGAAAAAAGAAAGCCTCTGCTTCGAATAGCTATCTCTCTTGCAGCCGTGCACTGCTGGCTGCACAAGGTCCTGGGTTCTGTTCTCTGGGTCAACTTCCCTGAGTCTGTTTGGAGAAATTGTGACATGTCACCAACTTCAGAGAAATCGATGAAGCCTGGAAGGGTGGACTTTGTTCCCCTGTGGTGTTCTAATGAATATTTTCAGGCTAAAGTAACTGTCCAAAAATCAAAATCATTGATTTTTCCAAAGGGCAGATACAAGCAGATGGCCCCATCATAAAGGTACTTCCAATGGTTTTCCAGCACTCACTCTTTATTCTTCATGTTGAACAACTGCAATTCTGAAGACTGAAGAATGGAAAGGAAGAGGCTGGGTACAGTGGCTCCCCGCTCTAATCCCAGCTATTTGGGAGGCTGAGGCAGGAGGATCACTTGAACCCAGAAGTTTGAGACCAGCCTAGGCAACATAGAGAGATCTCATCTCTACAATAAATTTAAAAACTAACCAGGTGTGGTGGCACATGCCTGTGGTCCCATCTACTCAGGAGGCTAGGGTGGGAAGATCACTTGAGCCTGAGAGGCAGAGGTTGCAGTGGGCTATGATTGCATCACTGTACTCCAGCCTGGGTGACAGAGCAAGACCCTGTCTCACTACGAAAAAAAAAAAAAAAAAAAAGTAAAAGAAAGAAAGAGGAAGGAAGGAAAAGTCCTGAGGTTGCCTACTGTGGTACATGCAAAGGGCAGAGGGCATCTTTCTGCAGCAAAAGCTGTCCAGTTATAGAAGGCATCTTGGAAGCCTTATGCCCTTGAGTGCAGCCTCCTTGGTGAGTCCCTGAGTCAGGTGGATCCCCATGATCGGACTCTAGGGTTTGGCTTGTGTTTCCACACCAGCAAAGAGTTGCTGTGACCAGGACCGTTATGTGCTTGCAGAACAAGAGTGGCGCCAGAGTCCAAAATAAAACCGTGCTGGAGCAGTGCCAGATTGCATAAGCAGTCTCTCCTTGTGGCCAAGGTGGGAACCACAGCTGGGTAAAGAAAGGGTTTCAGAGTGGAGAAGAGTGGGCTCCAGCCCTGACCAGATCTCTTCTGGATGAGTTCCCATTGTCTTACTTACTTCAAGGTTTGATTTCTTCATCCATAAAATGGAATGACAATGTCTCTGGGGGCTGTGGAATTTCAGCATATGTTCAACGTGTTATGAGAACAAGGATAGAGGCAGTTTACTTGTTCCTATGGAGAAACAAAGAAAAGGAATTTGGGGCCAGGCATAGTGGCTCACACCTGTAATCCCAGCACTTTGAGAAGCCAAGGCAGGAGAATTGCTTGAGCCCAGGAGTTTGAGACCAGCCTGGGTAACATGGTGAGACCCCATTTGCTACAAAATATAAACATGGGAGAGATGGGACACTCCTATAGTCACAGCTACTCAGGAGGCTGAGGGGAGGATCATTTGTGTGCAGGAGATTGAGGCTGCAGTCAACTATGGCTGTGCCACTGCACTCCAGCCAGGGCAAAGGAGCCAGGCTGTGTTTCTAAAAAAAGAGAGGGAGAAAGAGAGCAGTGGGTGAGGGGGAGAGAGATAGAGAGCGAGAAAGAGAGAGAGAGAGAGAATGAAAAAGAAAGGAAAGAAGGAAGGGAGTGAGGGAGGGAGGGAGGAAAGGAAGGAAGGAAAGAAGGAAGGAAGGAACGAAAGAAGGAAGGAAAGAAGGAGGAAGTTGGGGAAGCACAGCCTGTGAAATTTGGGAAAGACTTTTTGCCTCAAATCGCGGGGCACTTTTCCATGTCGGATGTGAACACCCAGCCCTACTTCTGTTGTGATCCTTAGCATTGAAACCTGCCTCCCCAAGAAGAGAAATTTTTATTTTGAGCATTGGCTATTCTAGAGAAACCACTATTAATGACGAAAAATCACATTTGAACCATGAGCCACATCTTGGGCCTTTGGTAGTCCCAGACGTGAGACTTGGGGAAGGTGGTGTTGGGGGTTACTTTTCCAGGGTAAATCCCTTGTCCTCCAGAATTGCCATTCAGACATAATTTATATTCTCCCTGCTTCTTCTTTCCAGAAAAAAAAACCCAACACATGCTTACACTTACTTGTTGGGCCCAATTGTTGTCCAAATTAGTCCTACTTTTTCAGATAAATTGTGTCTTTAGAAAAGTGTTGAAATTGGGTGGAGCTCTTGAGCACCTTTTGTGGCCGGTCTTTCACCCTGACATTGGCATGTGTGGTACCGGCCACCCATGACACATCTCCTGCCCTCCTGCCCTGAAAAGGTTCAAAGTCACAGACACACTGAATCAGAGAGCTAAAAGGGCTATAGAAAACCTGCAGTAGGCTGGGCGCAGTGGCTTATGCCTGTAATCCCAACACTTTGGGAGGCCGAGGCGGGTGGATCACTTGAGGTCAGGAGTTTGACACCAGCCTGGCCAACGTGGTAAAACCCCGTCTCTACTAAAAATACAAAAATTAGCCGGGTGTGGTGGCATGTATAATCCCAGCTACTCGGGAGGCTGGGGCAGGAGAATTGCTTGAACCCTGGAGGTGGAGTTTGCAGTGAGCTGAGATCACGCCATTGCACTCCACCCTGGACAACAGAGCAAGACTCTGTCAAAAAAAAAAAAAAAAAAAAGAAAAGAAAAGAAATGAAAACCCACAATAAGTGGGGATGTGATGATGTAGGTTCAGGTTTTCTCATAGGACAGTCGACTTTGTTAAGGGGAGAGGAAAAGGGGAGATATTTCTGTAAAAGTGTGGTTCAGCTGAGAGCTTCCCACAGTTAATGCAGCACCACCTCTTTTGCTGTGTAAACTTACACAGGCCCCCTAACCTCTCTGGTCATTGTTTCATCACCTATAAATATACAAATAATATCTGATAACACCTGCCTTGTCTATAACTTGAAGATAAGGATCAAGCAAGAAAGCAGATCTGAAGACATTTTGAAAAATATGAAAGCTATAACATATTATAATAATTAATTACCATGTTTATTATGTCTAAGATGCCCAAGCTGAAAAATGATACACTTAAAAAAAAAATTTCTTTGAAACTGTCCACAGAGCCAGGGATGACACACATTTCTCTCCTAGTTTCTGGTCCTCATTTCAAACATACATTTGAGCTCCAAAGTCATCCTGAATTATTATATGAGTGTGCATTATAAAATCCTGTCAACTGCTCTGTGTGTTTGAAATTTTTCTTTTCTTTTTTTTTTTTTTTTGAAATGGAGTCTTGCTCTGTCGCCCAGGCTGGAGTGCAGTGGCATGATCTCAGCTCACTGCAAGCTCTGCCTCCCAGGTTCAAGTGCTTCTCCTGCCTCAGCCTCCCGAGTAGCTGGGACTACAGGCACCCGCCACCACCCAGGGCTAATTTTTTTTTTTTTTTTTTTTTTTTTTTTTTTAGTAGAGACGGGGTTTCACCGTGTTAGCCAGGATGGTCTCGATCTCCTGACCTCATGATCAGCGCCCCTTGGCCTCCCAAACTGCTGGGATTACAGGCATGAGCCGCTGCGCCTGGCCCAAAAATTTTCATAATAAAATATTGGAAGGAAAAATCACCTTAACTGAAAAGTGCAGTCTTGCACATGTCTGGTGGCAATACATCTAGCTGGGGTCTCCGTTTTGGAAAATAAATAAGTAAATAAAAGTAGCATCACTAAAATGCAAAACCAAACCAAAAAAAAAAAAAAAAGATAAAAAAATCTGACCCAGTAAAACATGTTATAATCCAGTGATGTTTGTTACAGTGTAATTTTAATAGGGCACCACTCTCCAAAAACAGAAGAATGTTAATTTGTTAAGGCACATTGCCTTGAGGAGATACTCTCCAGTCATTAAAAAATAGGTGGAAAGATGATATAGCAATCTTATGCCTATTAAAATGCTTCGTAAAAAAAGCAACGAAGAGACAAGTTTTTATGTACTGGTTACAGAAGTGTTAAATCCGAAGGAAAACAGAAAGAGTAGATGTACCCAAAAGAGCTGATTGGATCAGAGACTGGGATTACAGGAAGATTTTTTACTTTCTCTTATGTAAATTTTTCCTTTGATGTGGATATACACTATATTTACTTTTTAAATTTAACAAAAGCAAAAACAAAGGATTTTACTCTTTTTACTTAGTGTCCTGGAAGGCTTTATACCCAGGGCCCTCAGCTCTGCAATGCTGGCAAGAACAGCTCAGCTGAGAACACTGACCTGACTGGGTTGCCAAATGCATTGTTCCATTGCGCCTGCAGCAATGACTTTGAACACTATAGTTGCCAGGTTAAAGAGTGCCCGCTGGGCAGTCCCTACCCAGCCCTGCCTAAAACCTATTGTTGCCTCCAGCACTTCTGCAAGGTGCTCGCATGGCCAAGCTTTGAAGTTGGGTTCACAGAGCCTGTTTCCTCAGAGCATGAAGTTTATGTTGGAGACCACAGACTTGTGGGGGTGGGAGAGGGGAAGAGAACTGGATGTTTCAAAATGAACCCGAATCAAAATGATCCCCCAGAAATGTGTCAGGAAGAGCTAAAGACCACTTGCTGAGGGCTGGATGTTAGAGATAAGGAAACCGAGGCAGAGTCGGGGCATTTATTTTAGAAATCAAGCCAGTGGCCAGGGCCCCCAGCCTTTGATGAACTAACCCCTTTCTTCCACCTATACTGCTTCACACAACAGAGCCGTAAATTGCCCTGTGTTCCCAGAGTCAGGGTCACATCCAGATGATCACAGCGAAACCTCCTGGCTTCTCAACTGGAGCTGGGCAAGACGGCAGAGCCATAATTCAAGGGCAGTCGTGTGCTGTGAACTTTGTCAAGGTTGCCACCCTGAAATTTTGCCTCTGCCTGCTCCAGGGTTGCCAATGACCTCAAATTCCCATTTCTGGCTCAGGCCACAGACTTCTTGGGGAGAGGTCTCGGTACTCATTTGAATTTTGGAAAACCTTAGATTCTTCCAGGGTACTTAACTCAAAGATTTAGCAACAATATTTCTTGAAGTCCTTTTATGGACGAGGAGCTGAGGTGGTAAACATAAATAAGACACATTCTGACCCAACAGGAATTCATGGAGACAGAAGCTCTGTAGATATGCAGTACTACTGCTCATTAGCATTTGTTAGGCTCTTCTTACTTGCCAAGCTCTATTCTATGAGCTTTTTCTAAAGTAACTCATTTAATCCCCCACAAAATCTCTATGACACAGGCACTATTATTATGATGTGTATTTCTCAGATAAGGAAATGGAGTTACACAGAAGCCAGCACAGGCAGCTGGCTCTAGACCCTGGGATCCTAACCACTACTCCTCACTACAGACTTTTTCTTAATGGAAGAGAAAACCTCTTCCTGTAATCCCAGTGCCTTAAGCCAATCACAGTGATGTTTTGGGTGCTTTTTCCTGTATCTTTTCTGCACATCTTTAACAGTTGTAATAATAAAACATAATAATTTGCCTTCTTTTTGTTTGTGTCACAGAGATTTATAGCAAGAACAACTTTTCTATATTACCTTTATAATCCTCACTTTCTAGTGAGCATTAAATAAGGAACTTAATCATTATCCTAATTTTGAGAAAATGTTTCTTTGTAAACAACATTGTAATGAACATCTCTGGCTCTAAAGAGTGTTTCTTATATTCGATTTTTCTCAAGCCTGAATTCTCAGAGGTAAATTTACAGAGACAAAATGTAGGAACTTTTTTTTCTTGTTAATTGTTGGTATGTACTGCAAATTTTCCCCCAAACGGTACTACAAGGCTGAATGTTTTGTCACCATTTAATCACTTATCAAGCAGAGTTTTGAAGAACGAATAAAGTGTGTGAGTGAACAAAAATATAAGAAGAGTCCATGCTGATGGAAGGGAGATTATAAACAGAATGGTGAGCTCATGGAACCCCTGGAAAATGAGCAGGGAGGTCTGGGATGTGAAGCTGGAGGAAGCAGAGATGAGATCGTGCAGGGGCTTCCTCGCACTCCATGTTGAAGAACAGGGACAAGATTCTGGAGATAAGGGGGAACCCTCCCAAAGGTGCCAAAGAGAGTCTGTAGGGTCAGGTTTGCCAGTGAGGACAGATCTCTGTGGAAGGATGAGTTGGGAGGCTGGGCTGGTGGGTGGTGGTGAGAAGGCAGTGCCCCACAGGAAACAGACCAGCAGCCACTGAGGAGTCTATAAGGAATGAGGGCAGCGGAGATGGGAATGGAGAAGCTGCGTCCGGGCCAGCATGGTGGGGGATGGTTTAAACGAGGATGGAACTGACTAGGAGGGAAGAATTCAGCATGTCTCCCACATTCCTGCACTGGATGTCACCCAGCTCAGAAATGGCACCCACATGAAAGGGAAGGCTTACAGATGGGTGTGGGAGGGTGGTTAGCTGAGCTTGAACTCGGGGCACTGGGAGAGTCCCTCAGTAGGAATACCTGATGAGAAGTAGGGCTAACTAAGGACCTGGAGCCAAGGGAGGGCCTAGGAAAAGGGCTGGACTAGAAAGCTACCACTGTTCCGGGGTGAGCTGAAGCTCTGAGAGGAACATGGTCACCCAGGGAGAATGCGCCAGAGTGGGCAGAAGGTGGACAGAAATGCACCCATTTGCCAACAGGATAGGCGAAGATATGTGAGGGGAATTCGGCGAAAAAGAATGAGCGGGAGAAGTGGCCTCCAGATGACACCGTGGAACCAGGTTGCAGAAAAAAATATTTTTTAATTACTGAAAAATGTATTCTGTGACCACAGGAGCGAGAAAGAGAGGAAGAGAGGTGAATGAAGAAGGGAGGGAGGGAGGAGAGAAAAAAGGAGGAAGGGAGGGAGAAGGGAGGGAGGAAAGAAGACAAAATGAAGTGGCCAATCACATCAAATAAGGCGGAGATTGGCCACCATCCCAAGATGAACAATATTTGACAATGATTTCACAACTCCTGACTCTTAGTTTTCTTATCTATATAGTAGAAACTGTTACTCTGTCTTGACCAAATTTTTGTGGGGTTTGATTGAAAAGAAAACTACAAGAGGGAAAATTTCCTGTAAGCCAGTATTTTCAAAAGTGTATTTTATGAAATATTCCTTGGGGTGTTGTTGTTACATGAATGAGAGTTTCTGTGGCCTCATAAAATTAGGACGTGTGTTAGGCAGATTTCTTTGCTGCATTTCCTCTGGGCTTTTAAGGGACTCATATGCAAAGTCAGTTTCCAAGAGGGGCATCCAGTGTTTCCCAAACACATTGAGCTGTGGAACCTTTTTCTCGTGGAGCACCTTGAGGAATCAGTGTCTGGAAAACCCACTCTGGGAAAGACAGTACAATGGGTTGAATGATGCCCACCTTATCGTGGGAGGATTGGAGGACATAAGCAAAGTCCCTGGCAAAGGGTTGGCAGTCAGTGAATATTCATTTCTTCCTTATATCAAACAATGAAAGCAGGGGAATCATTCTAGAAAACCAAAGCTAAAATGCACAAAAATCTTAGGAGATAATCTTTGACCCTACATTCTGTAGCCTCTTCTGAGAAGCAGCTGTGATATGGGTTCAGATATTTAGTCTGCAACTTACTAGCTGTGTGAACTGGCAGGAGTTAGTTGATCTCTCTGAAAAATGATGCAGGAATAAAATCCGATAATCTAGTGTGTGCCATCAGTTACTTCTTGCTGTGTAACACATCACTCCACCTCTCAGTGGCTTGATTAACATACATTTATGTCACAGTTTCTGTTGCAAAGCAGGCCTGGCTTAGCCAGATCCTCTGCTCCATGGTGTCTCATATCAAGATGATGGCCAAGGGTCTCCTCTGAAAGCTCAACTGGGAAACAATCTGTACCCAAGCTCACTGACGTGGTTGTTGGTAAGAGTCAGTTTCTCAAGGCCTCACCCTTACAGGCTATGAACTGGAAACTGCCCCAGTCTCTTCCTGCCCTCTCTTCTCTAACATGGCAGCTTGCTTCATTAAACAGTGAGAGAGAGAGATAGAGAGAGAGAGAGAGAATGCACTAGCAAGACTGAAGTCTTGTGTAACCTAATCATAGATACCCCCTCAATGTTCTCATATTCTCTTTTTCAGAAGTAAGTTACTCAAAAGGAGGATACTACCCAAGGCTGTGAATACCAGGAGGTAGAGATCATTGGTGGCCATTTTGCAGACTGCATGTCACATAGTGAGAAACATTTTTGCATGGTAAGTCCCTATAGAGTGGCTGGCTATTCTTATTCTTTTGAAAATCCTATCAAAATTGGTTAGTCAGTAGTACTTGCTAATTTATCACCCTAGAGAGACAAAACATCCAGGAAAATGCCAGTGGGGGAAGAAAAAACAGAAAACAGAGTAGGGGATTTGTCATTGGTGGCCTGTGGTGTACAACTTCTTGAGACAATCTTAGACTGTGACTGCAGGATCCCAGAAGGCCCTTGCTCCACAGCTTTTTACCCTCAAGGAGCCATTCTTAGAATTACACCACTAGATATCCTACTTTTGAAAGGCAAAGATAATAACAGCTCATTGTTTTAAGCATTTGACACATATTAACCCATTTAATCTTCAGAGCTGCCTTGGGAGTTAAGCTCTATTATTCCTATTTACAGATGAGGAAACTGAGGCATAAAAAGATCACATGACTAGTGAGCAGTAAAATACACATTCCAATCCAGGCTATGTGATCCCCCAACTTCATCTTAACCTTTAGAGTTTATGGTCTTTCAAGATTTGGAATGCATCGTCTCTGGTCCCTCAATGTGAATTGATTAAGGAAACCAGACTCCAGACACGTCCTAGAGATTTGGGGTGGGAGAATAATGAGAAGTAAGAGCAGCAGAACAAAACCCTGATGGCTTTGCCTAGAGGCACTTGCATCCATTCTGCATGTCTGTGGATGGCAGCTGGCCAAGGCTAGCTGGGTTCCTGATAAAAATTATAGGGCGTCAGGGTCCCGGTTACCCCTTTGTGCGCTCAGAGGAATTTCTTGGCCTCTCTGAACCTCACAGTAGAAAAGGAAGTACTTAAAGCTACAAAATCCCTAGGAGCCTTTCTTATGATCCAGAGTCCACAAATAACTGGGGCTGGGTGACCTTCAGAGGTTGAGCTGGGGAGTGAGCTGTGGCCCAGTCTGTAGAGATGACAATGGACCTTTTCACAGACTGAGGGCATGTGTACGTGCAGCTCACAGCCGGGACACCTGGCAGCATGCATGCCTGCTCCTTAGCTTAGACAAGCCTGGGCCCTGCCACGTGAGCTTTTAAGGACACGATAAGATAAAATGTCTTCACATGGCATTTGAGGGACCTTGGTTGTCTCCTTACTTTCTCCACCCTTACAGAGAGAGGCAATTTACAGTGCAGAAAACAGAAAAAACTTAAGCTTTTTTTCCAAATGAGTCCTGGTGGTCACAACTCATAGACTATGAAAGCTGTCCCAGCTCTCTCCAGCCCAGTTCTGAAGACAGTGATGTTGGTCTTCGTTAACGGGTGAGTTTAGCAAGAGACAGAATTCTGTACATGTGGCTGAAGAAATAACTTGGATGAAGAGCTGAGAATTCAAGACCCCAGCCCAAATTACCCACTTCGTGGCAGAGGAGAGGCCGGCAGAGGAAGCCACCAGGGCTTCTGCCATTGTTGCCTTCACTTTGGGGCTAATTAACCACTGAGCCTAATTAGCTCTGCCAAGAACAAAGGCCAGGGGCAGGGAAAGAACAAAGCCTTCTCCAGGGACTTGAAGTTATTCTCCAGGCCTAATGTTTGGAAAGCCAGCCAGAAAGGCCTTGTGTCCTGCAGAACTGGAATCCAGCTCCCATGGGGAGCCATCGCATGAGTTGTCCATGGCACTCTTTGAGATGAAGAACATCGTAGCCACACTCTCACTGGTGGCACACACATCACCATAATCATCCTGCTGCCTTGAGACACAGTCCCTCGGTTACCCAACGTTTCTGTGACTTCTGAGAGTGATTCCAGTCACACCCAGGGAGGAGCAGGGTGTCAGTCTGGCATCTGGAATCAAGAAAATCAATAGACTAAATCTTCCTGCTCCAAATAACTTCCCCAGCCCTGAATAGGCAGCCTGAATTTTAAGTCAGTGTCTTCCCTGGTGTTTATATCTCTGAAGGGAAAAGAACAATTTTAAGAAGTTTTCTGACATCAGAAGCTCCTCTCTCCTTTCCTAAACTTGGGAGTCTCAGTTTAATTCCAATTTCCCCATTTCCTATCTCTGTGATCCTAGACTAGATGCTCAACCTCTCTGGGCATCAGTATTATTCTATATAAAGTCAGGATCATCACACAAATTTTACTGGTTTGTTTTGAGCACCAAATCGTATAAAGTATACAGTGTGCCTCGGTTTTGACTGTTTCTGAACCATTTCTGCAATGATTCTCAAAGGCATTGTGGCCTTGCCTTGTCCAGTAAGTTTAGTAAGCGTCCAGGTTTCCCAAGTCTCCCCTTTTCACTATCTGTCTAGTATCCCCCAATGACCCTCACTTTGACTCACTCATGATCACTGGGGATAATTGCCAGCATGGCCCAGCCCCTTACAGTTTTCGCCACTGGCTGGCTTACCCCATGGAG